>NC_030109.2:681250-1021875 GCF_900002335.3 Plasmodium chabaudi chabaudi
TCAAATATTGGATAAAATAAATTTTGGACAAATAAATTTAATAAATAATAAATGTCTTCAGAATTACCGCTTGCATAAAAGTTAGTAAAAGATTCATTAATATGACTATTATATTTTGGTGAATTTACTCCTAATTCACTTAATAACGTCGTATCTCTTTTTTTAGATTTATAAAAAATAACTCGGTGTAATAAATTAGAAATTCCTGGAATGTCATCTAAATCATTATATCCTCCGCAATCAACTGATATTGAAAATCCCCCTTTCGATGAATATTTATTTATTATTCCTAATCCTCTAAACCCATTTTCTTTTAATTTAAAATATTTATAATAATTTGTATCATTAGTTTTATTTTTTAAAGTGATATTCTCAGAAAATATGTTTTCATCAGTTTTGTTTGTCTTTTGTAAATTTTCATTTCCTTTAGATACATCATTTAATTTTTCATTTATATTTCCATTATATTTCACTGGTTGTATCTCTTTCAAAACGCCATTTCTTGAATTCGGGCTATCTGATATAATTTTTTTTGCGGAATAATTTACATTTTCTTCCTTATGTTTTATTGTTCTAGGATTTGTACTTATATATTTTGTATTTTGTTCTTTTTCCCCATTTAACAATATTTGCGGTTCATCATTATGGCCCATTTGCATATTTTTATTGCTTCCATTATTATGTAATAAGCCTCTATCTTGACGTTGCTCTTGAACATTAGGGTTATTCATTTCATTACTCTCTTTAACAAATCCTTCAGTATGGTTATTCACTCCATTTATCATATAATTTATGGGGTTATTTAATGGGGTATTTTGGTTAACATTTTCTTGTCCTTTATTTTCATTTATATTTATTTTTTTGTCTTTTAATGGGTTTCCATCTCCTTTAATATTTTTAATATTAGTATTTTTTTGTAATGTTCCCGGTTGTTTAAAATCATTAGTGCCCTTTTTTGTTCGCATATAATCACCTGCACTCGTAGGTTCATTAAATACTGAATTGTCATTTTTATTGATATTAGTTGAACTATTATTATTAAAAATGTTTTCACTATTTGTATTTCTACTGTACTGTTTATCAAGATTACTCTTAATTAAGTTTTCATTTGTATGATATTCTTTATCATTATTGTTATACGAAATGTTGTGAGACGGTCGATTCATGTTTACTGTACTGCTATTATTATAAGATACATTTTCATTTATTCCACTATCACTGCCTTGACGATCTACTACATTATTTTTATTATGAAAAGTATTAGAATTATTAAAAGTTATATTTTCCTGGTCTTGAATATTATTATATGAATTATCCTTTTCGCTTAATTTATTTTTTCTCAATGTCTTTTGTAATAGCTCATCGTTTGGTTTTTCATTCCCATTGGTTACAGAATAGTTATTGGCATTTTTATTATCGTGTATAGTACCAGAGTTGTTTATTTTTTCATTATTCATAATTTCAATTTGTGATTGTGTTTTTTCATCTTGTTTGTTTATTTGGATATCATCATCGACAAAGTTACGGAAAAATAAAGAATGATTTTCCACATTTTCTCTGTCTATGTTATTTTTATTTGGCAAATCATAGTTAAGACCAAATAGTATTGCTCTAAATTGTTCATTACTTAATCCATAATTATTTTTACTGTTATATATTGGATTCTGACAACTTGATTGATTTTCATAAACTAAAATTATGAGAAAAATAAAAATGTTAAAATACATTTTAACTCTTCTATTTGTTTATTTGCACTCATGAAAATTTGTCAACTTGTCTTAAAAAAACGATATGAAGTCTATATTGCTAGTTTTTACGATATAAACAAAATTCATATTATACATCCAGAAAACAACATTAATATTGACATAATTAAAATATGTTGTATATAAAAGTAAAAAAATAAGTACCTACTACTTATTGAAATAGTTTCAAAAGGGCTTATACAGGTAATAAAATCCACAAAAATCAGAAAATTAAAATGACAAAAACAAAAATTGAAAAATATATATTTTTATTAAAATTGTAATAGACAAAAAAAAATACATGAACGTTAATGTTTTTTTAATGTTTTTAATGAATAATTAATATTAAAAAAAAAAATAGCCATAATTTTACATTTTTGATACATAATATAACTAAATTAAAAAAAAAAAGCTATTTCTTTATGAGTATTTCCACAATAAATTATATTTTATACTACACACATGGTGGCATACCGTTGTTATTAGGTTGTTTTAATAAAAAAATATAAATTTATTATGAACCGTTCATGCATATTGTAAATGTCTATAAAAATAATAAGCATAAATTTAATATATTTAAAAAATGTGTGTAACTATAATAATTAATAATTATTGGCAATATTAAAAATTATACATAAAAAAGCTAAATATAAAATTAACTAAAATTATTTTATTTTTCTATATAACTTATATATTCTTCAATCTCCATTATTTGGTACTTAATTGCCTGGATTGTCTTTTTCCTTGAAATCATATTTTTTATGTTATAATTTCTCAAACAGTATATACTACTATGTGTTAAAACATGTTAAAATCACATAAACTAAAAGGCATATATGTATGCTTTATAAATAATTAATTCAATGTCGGATGGAAAATTGAGACGCTTACAACAATTTAAGAAAATAGTGTCAAAATAATATAAAGTTCATATGCGTTATTCCGGAGAGCAATAATTGAACAAATTCATATTGATAAAAAAACATCCATAATATTAAGATATTTGTATATAATAATGTTAAAAAGTATTGCAACATAATTATATAATCCATTTTTTTCAAAGAATGAGTAAAAACATAATAGTTCGTTTCAAGGAATAATTATACATATAGGCATTCAAAAGCATAATCAATATATTGATTATTCCGAAAAAATAACAAAAGATGAATTTTTAAACTAAGAAATTATTAAACGGAATTGATATCCTTGCTATTATTCTTTATTTTTTTATATATCTCGTTTTTTGTTTATATATGGTATTATTAATATTGTCTAATGTGCATTACAACATTGCAATTTAGAACATAAATATTTCTCATTAAAATACCTTCGGATATTGTAAACTTCACAAATTACATTTGTGTATTCCAGGAACTAAGGATTACACAATTCATTTGAAAATAACAAAATGTATGATTTAGTAAAATTATCGTATTTTTGTTTCATGATAATGTAATTTATTAAAATATAAAGGGGGAGGTGCTTTATTCATAGCATTTTAATGAACCTTTATGATAATTTGAAACTTAAAACATAAAATTGGAATAGGGTGGTATTTTATAGAATAAATAAAGAAGATGGTTTATTGTTTTTTTAAAAAATGGGATTACAAGTTGTTTTACTTTTTATAATTCTTTGCATAATGTGTATTTTAGGAATCGCATTTAATGTCATTAGCTTTTATTATAAAGTAAACTTTATAGAATTCATAAAGTGATGAACTTTTTTTACGATTCATAAATGGGGATTAAACTAAAAATATGCTATATGTATTTTTTTAGCTTCGGTTTACGTATTTTTCCCTATATTATATAGTCATATTTTAAGTTCAAATAGAATATATTTTTTGTATTAATCAAATTATAAAATGTTTTCAATGAACAAAAGGCAATGGTGTGCTACATTCTCTGAAAGTAATTGATTGAACGAATAAACAATGTCTTGTTTTATTGAAATGTTAAGTTTATGTATACATATGTAATACCGAAAGAATAATACTAATTTTTTTATGGTAAAATTTATCGTAAATGTATTCGGAAGTGTCAAGTATCATGATTAATAAATAGATGTATATATTATACAGTGTAATGCGAATGAAAATATGAGTCGCTGAAAAACATTAATATAAATAATTGAAACAAAGTTCTCCAAAAAATTAACGTTACTAAGTTTAAGACAATAGGAACTATTTAAAATTTCAAATAAAAATAATTCATAATGAAAATTGAAAAAAATTTAGATACAATATGATTTATATTCTACGAATATTATACTGATATTTGTTAATATTTAAAAAATAATACAATAAAGCAATACTACAAAACTATTATATTTCTTAAATATAAATAATTAAATTAAAAAATTATAATAATATTGTAATATTAAATATATTTAAATTATCAATATTATAATTAATAAAATAATTATGTTATTTAATATATGTCTAATTAATTAATTAATTTATTAAATAAATTATAATAAATATTTAATATATAATAAATTTAATTATTAATTTATTATATTAATATTATATAAAATATTTATAATTAAAAACAATATTATAAATATTTAATTAAAATTTAATTTTATAATCATTATAAATAAATTATTTTAATTAATTAATTAATATACTTATAAAAATAAAATTGTTAAATTATATATTTATAAATGATTTAAAATGTTATTATATATAATTAATATTATTTATTATATTTAATAAATATTATAATACACATTATTTAAATAATATGTGTAAAATAATTAAAATAATATAACATTGAATATATTAATTTATTTATTTTATTAAAATATTAATTAATTAAATAAATATAATTAAATAATATTATATATATTATAATTAAAATAATAAATAATTATATATTAATTAATTTTTATTATATAATTAATTATATATATTGTTAAATTAAATATTATTATAATTATAATTAAAATAATTAGTAATTTAGTATATTAATTAAATAAAATATAAAATAATTAATATAAAAATTAAATATTATTATAAATAATTAATTAAAATTAATTTATTTTAAATAATAAATTAATATAATAAATAATTAATTGGTAATATAATTAATATTTAATTAAAAATATATTTATTAATAAATTAAATATATAATATTTTTAATGTTTTATATTTTTATTAATTATAATACTTTATATTTATAAGATTTAATTATATATTTATTATTTAAATCATTTTTATAATAATATATTTATAATATTTAGTAATTATATTATTAAATTATAAAATTTATATATTTAAATAATTTTAATAAATATAAATTAATATATTTTTAATATAAATAATATTTATTTAATTAAATTAATAAATATATAATAATATATTTATATTTTTAATATATAATATATTTAATTAATTAAATTAATAAATTATAAATACAATAATTAAATATTTATATATTATATTTAATTAAATTAATAAACTATAAATTATAATTATTAATATTTTTAATAATAATATAATATAAAATGTATTATTTTATATATTTTTTAATTATTAATATATATTCTTTAATTTTTATAACCTTTATTTATTTATTGTCTTTTTGGCTATAAAAGTTACATATAATTATTATAATTATATTATTTCATTTTATAAAATAAATTTCAATGTCTTTTATATTTTGTTATTTTTGAAGCAAAAAATTCATATATTTTAACATAAAATATCATAAAATATAAATATAAAGTTGTCCTATAAATTATATGAAACTGTCTATGTGCGAGCATTTTACTTTTTGATTTTTCATAATTAATATATGATACAGTTTTAACATAAGCAAAATGCACATAATTATTAGCATATGCTATGATTATCTGCATTCAAAAAATCCCCAAATATTGAACCATAAAAATTTAGTTTATATGCATAATAGTTACATCTATTTCCACAATCCCTTATATATAATAATTGACTAATATATTACCCTTTAAAATAATCTTTGGAAACGTTAAATTATTTCATAGTCCATACCTGAACTAGCAATTTACTAGAAACTATGAATTGTTTACTTTTCATTGTACATGTATTAAAATATGTTTAGCCACATTAAGCCATCAAATGCATCTTTTACTGAAGTATTGTAGAAAAATTATTAAAATATATTTATTGTCATCATTATAACATTTTTCTTACACGTTTATTGTTACATTATAAGACACGCCATAGAATAATATTTTGTGATGATCCCAATATTATGTAAATATTCAATCTTATTAAATATTTTTATTGTCAGATGATATATTTTTTCAATACTATGATTATTAACATAGAAAAAACTTAACACATAAGATAAAACGTAAACATAAATTACATAACAATTTTTTATATTTTTTGTAGTACTTAACAAAACTGTTAAAATTTCATAATAATTTTTTAATTTATTTTACATTACATATGTTAAAGATAAAAGAACTGCATTTACTTTATAAACAAACAAAAGTATATTCTTGCACAAGTTTAGACATTCAATATATCTATTATAATTACTTACAATTATTATTTTCATTTGTAAATTTATATAGTTGATGCAGTTTCTATATTTCCATTATCATATATTCCAATCGAAGTCCCCAAATATGGCATATTATGTTAATGTCCTTTGTCTTTAGCAACAAATATATTTTTTTATATAAATTATAAAGCTAAAAAAATATGGAAATATTATGTTTAAAATGCATTTTAAACACTTTTTTCATCGTTAAACTGTTTAACATAATAGAATTAGTTTATTCTACAAAAAAATATGTTATCATAAAAAGTTTACTCAATATATGCACTTTATATTTTGTGGGATTATAACTTTTGAAAAAAAATATTATTATAGAATTAAAATATTAAGGTATTTGATTGCTATCAAATGCCTTATATTTAAATGAAACCTTAAAACTATAATATAAAAAAATACATGTATTTAAAAATTTTATTGTTTAAAAAAAAATAAAGTAAAAAATTAAAACCTAAAAATGTCAATGTAAAAAATAAAACAAAAATATATAAATCTTGGAAATACATACTATGAATTGGCATATCTCTTTAGCCATTTATCTGCTTCTTCTATTTCGTCTTTTTCCTGTTTATGAAATTCGTCAAGAAAGAAATGAATTGTTTTGTGTATTTTATTCTTTAAAATTAATGATTCATTTTCTTCGTTATCAGGTATTGTATATATTTTAACTTGATTTAATAAATTTTCTTGCATTTTTGCAATTTGCTTATTATTTTCTTTGTCTGAATTATCATTTTGTCTTAATTCCCTTTTTTCACATATATATTTATGATACTTATTTATTACATATGTATACATTTTTTCTGCCTCTGAAATTTCGGGTAACTTAAAATTAAGCGAATTATTGATGCGCTTTTGGAAATATGGATGCTGTAAAACATCTTCACAGCCATTTTTAAATCCTAATCTGCATTCAGGATTAATAGTTATTAATTTTTCTATTAAATCAACTAGGTCCAATGGTATTATAGGTGGATAATTTATTTCTCTTTTTTTTATTTTATTATATATGAACCATTCTGTTGACCCATCAAATGGAATTGTGCATGTTACTAATTGATAGATGGTACATCCAAGGCTCCAAAAATCACGAACTTTGCCGCTGCATTTATTGATTAAGGCTTCTGGTGGCATAAAGTTTGCAGTTCCAACATAGTTATCAAATGTTTTTTTTCTTCTATAATTGGGTTTATTTATGTTTATTGAATCCATGGTATCGTATAAATTATTTGAATTATCGTTATTACACTTTGTAGTACTTTTATTATCACATTTAAAGCTTTCATTATATTGAGGTTCTTTATTCCTACATTTTTTTGAAATATCATCATTTGATATTTTATCTAGCTCTTCATTATTATCATTATCTAATACATTATTATTAGATTCATCATCCTTTAGTATACCAGTGTTTTCCTCTGACTCATTTTTCAAGTTTTTATTTATGTTATTGTCTTTTTTTAATGAAAATTGACTTAGCTCATCACCTTTTGTTGTGCATTCATTAATATTATTTTCCATGGGAATGTGATCTAAATCTTTAGATGTACCGAAATCAATTAATTTTATTGTTCCATCCTTGTTTATAAGAAAATTTTCACATTTTACATCTCTATGAATTACATTTTTGTCGTGTACATATGCTAATGCATGAACCATTTGAAGTATTATATTAAATGTTATGTTTTCAGAAACACCAATACTTCGAGTTTTTAAAAACTCCCATAATTCATAATCAGCATATTCATATAATAAATATACATTTTTTTTATCTTTAAATGTACTAATTAACTTAATAACATTTGAATGCCCTGGAGAATTTAATTTCGTTATGACCTGTTTTTCCGTTAATACAGAATTTACCTTATTCATTCTATTAACCTTTTCTTTGCTGAATATTTTAAGAGAATATATC
Source organism: Plasmodium chabaudi chabaudi (assembly GCF_900002335.3). NCBI lineage: Eukaryota > Apicomplexa > Aconoidasida > Haemosporida > Plasmodiidae > Plasmodium > Plasmodium chabaudi. The sequence goes on from NC_030109.2 coordinate 689,461, forward strand.
TTTGATGGGTCACTTTTCAATTTCACCATGAAAACATCACTAAAGTTTCCACTTCCAATGTGCATATATATTTCAAAATCATCTTTACAGTATTTTCCATCGCCATTAATCTCTTTACACTTTATTACTTTTTCATCAATATCATACAGATTTTTATTCAGTAAAAAGCCCTTCTTCATTTTTTCATATTCCCACTGCTATTGCATATAATCTGAATTGTTATTTTTTACCTATACACTTAATAACCTAATTATTATTTTTAAATTGATCAATATTTGTCTTATTAAAAAAAACACACAGTACTTTTAATATTTATTGAGGTGTTATAAATAGAACTTTAATGAAAATGCAACAGATATACATAAAATTATGTGTTAAATAATATAAATACAAAAAATTTGATACACTTAGGTATTTTTAAATTTTGGCTTAAAAAACTTAAAATATTATTTTTATATACTAAAACTTGTAAAAAAATGTTCCGTATTTTATTTTATTATTAAAAAAGGTTTATATTATAAAACGGATTTACACTTGTCAAATTAATTTAAACAAATTAAAATACAAAAATAATAATTAAAAAAAATTAAAATATCAACTATGATAATAATAAACAAATATAACATAAAGAACATAATTTATGAGAGATGAAAATAATAACATTTAAAAAAATATAAGAGATAAATAAATTATACACATTGTGATTTATTTTGGAATCACATATAAAAATTTTGCATTTAAACATGTTTAATATAAACAAACTTAAGATGGATATTATATTGTGTTATTTTAAAGGAATTTAAATAACCTAAAAGCCTGTATGGCACATTTTCTCTAAATGTACATGGGGCGCATTTATGTTATTACTTTTATTAAATTGGGCCATATGAATTAATGTCTTCTTTTATTTGGATAAATGCATCAAGAACTCCTAAAATTCTATCGTTTTTTTTTCCATTGGTAGTAAAAATATTTTGTAATTTTTTTATTTGTGCTAGTTCTAAGTCAATTGCCTTTTTTTGTATTGCTACCCCAAATTGCTTCCATAAATCATCGTCATTAATTTTCATGTCATGTAAGCATATTATAACATCATATAAATGCTGAGTATGCATATTTATACATTTTTTTTTTAAATGAACAAACAAATGGTATAAAATTCTCCTATCTTTTATTTTTAATTTATGTATACTAGTAACAATTTCATGCATCATAGAACTATTTACAGTGTGGTCAAGTCTTAAAAATCGTGATAGTTCTAATGCACAATCTATTATTTTTTTATTTTTTATTTCATATTCTCTTAAGCATACCCAAATACTTATTATTCCTTGAGCTGTCATTGTCATTTTGTTATTTTTTATATTTTTTATAATAAAATTGAACAAGAATAAAAAGAAAAAGGAATCTGACTTATTTAAAATTGCATACGATTTCATAATCATGCAAATGTCTTGAGTTAAATTTTGTCTGCAACCATATATATCTATTTTATTATCATTTGTATTTTCATCGGTATTTTCTAAAATGTGATTTTGTGAATTCGATTCTTTACTTTCGTTAAGTTCTTCACTCGTATTATAAGTACTATTTTCTGTATTTTGTAATTCATTAAGAAGATTTTTGGTGTCATATTCATTAGCCCTTTCCTTTATATTCATTGTTATATCATATATATTATTGTTTTTTATTTCACATTTTTTTTCAGAATTATCTAATTCTTCATCTAAAGAATTTACTAATTGATATATTCTATTTTTTAAGCATATCATTTCTAAAGGTGGCAGCCTGTTTATCTTAGAATAAGCCCACGCTATTAATGATAACTCATGGAGTGTCATTGTTTTGATACACCCTCGCAACATTTTATTTATCTCTATAAAAAGTTCCGATAAATAAAAATTATTTTTTGCATAACTCCAAGCAATTAAGCTAATTGATTTATTATCATAATTTAAAATGTTGTTTTTTAATACATTTTCATAAATAAATAAAAGTGATTTTGTATGTCCCAAAATAGCATATCTATATATAAGAGGGAAAATGAAATAAAAAAGACAATTATTAGATATGAACTAAAGTTTGTAAACACGGTACATATATATTATTTTCAATACAGTTTTTGAGAACTCACCTATGAATTAATGTGCTTATGTTTGATCGAAATATGTTTATGTTGCTGAATATGAAATCATTGTAAGCATTAAAAGAAGGAGAAAGTAGATCCACCTTTTTCATATGGTGAACATATGTTAATGATGCTATAATGTCCCTTTTACTGAAATTTTCTGAATTATTTAAAAAAGGAAAATAAATTATTAAAACATTTGTATCACAAAATAGATGAATGATATACTAAAATCTTCTTCTTATTGTTATGATTAATTTATATAGAACAACAAATTATATAAATTTGAGCATATTTATTAATACCTTTATTGTCATTACAAAATCTCATAAAGTCATCAAAATATACATATTTGGTCATCAAACTTGCATAATATGTATCATGCTTCCAATTTAAAATTTTAGAATATCGTTTTATAATTAATGGGAACATCATTGTCCTAACAATATGTTATACATGTTATTTTCCCATTTTAATACGAAAACAAAATGTGTTAGCATGTGCATATTCCAAGTAAATATCTTATTGTCTCAAAATCTATAATCACTTAAAAACTCATATTGAAACATTTTTAAAATAGTAGGAGAGTGTGTATATATATATTTTAATAAAATGATTAAGGGTGAAATTATATATTTTTTCAATTTTAGCTTATAAAAAAACTTTACTCATGTAAAAATACAAAAAAAATGCAATTCCTTAAATATTAAATTAAAAAAAAAGGAACAAATTGTAAAACATTTTAAGAATAAAAATAAAATATTGCATAATACAATTATATAATTATACATATAAAAGTATAAATAGAGTTACATCAAAAAATAACGTAAAAATAAATGTAAAACATATTAAGATAAAAATATAATGATATGCAATATTTTTTTAATTTACTTATTATTTTTAATTATTAAAATGTCGAGCATATTGTAAGAAAAAAATAAATCAAATATATCTTGTTTCTTCTTTTGCAGTAAGCTTAAATATGAATCCAAAAAATAACATAATAACACATGTTGCGATTGCCATAACATTAAAGGGCATACCTAAATGGGAATAAATATAAATAAATTATGTGATTATGCTTAAAAATAGCAAACATGCCTATATTTATAGAACTACAATGTCGTTTTATGTGTGTTTTTTTATTTCCTTAATTAAACTTACTTGTATCTGGCAAAATTATATCTATAAGAATTGATGGAGTATATTTATACATGAAATCATTATTTTCAGGTAAACTATGGTTTCGTTTTTGCATAAATATTCCACTACCTAATAGAATACCTCTATCTATGTCAAACTCGAATTCGAATGACCTAATACGGATTTTGACTACTTCAAATCTGTGTAAACAATTGTATAGAGAAAAACAAATATATACGTATTTTATTTTAAAAAATTATATATGTTTTATGTACATAATGAGCATGTAAAAAATTTTCGAGGAAACAATTTTATTATAAAGTTTCCACAATATCATTTATGATATATACAAATTTATTTTGTAAGAAACGTATATGGACATAATCTAAGAACCCATTTTTATCGTTAAGGAGACAAAATAATTCATTGTATGCTCATATAAGTTCTGTAATAAAAATATATTAAAAAATATAAAAACGGAGAGGAAATAATTACCTTATTGTTATTTTACACAATGGTGGTAAATTGTGTTCAAAATGAATGTAATAAAAGCTTCCACTTTTTGGTATATTTTCAATATTATCAAAGTTGCTAAATTTAAAGTTGAATTTTTTAAGTGCGGTTTCACCAAAATAAATAAAATTACATTTTTCATTTGACTTGTCATAATCATTAGGGGCATTCCCTTGAATCATTATGGTGTGTAGTAAGGGTGTCAAATGATAAGGTAATTTATCAACGAATAGAAAATCACTATTTTGATTTGCATTCAAATTTTGAAATATATATAATAATGAGCTTTGTTTTTTTTTTATATCAGCAGTTATCATACTATTAGCTTCTTCTCTAACTATATTAACATTTATATATTCTTCTAATATGTTTTGTTGTGGATTTTGCAAAATATTATATAAATTTATATTTTCATAAAACATATTTGTTGTACCATGTTTTTTGAAAATCGTTGAAATAAAACCTTCATTCTTATTTTGGACAATAAGTGTATTCCTATTTATCAAAGGGCAATCGTTTAAACTATATTTCGAATCTATTAAATCTATAATTCTAACATCTTTTTTTTGATCATGGTGTGTAATATAATCAATGTATAATAATAAAAAATTTTCATCATTATCATTTAATTCAAATCCAATATTGGTAGAAAGCTTAGAAATTAAATATGTTGAATTTATTGCATTGAATAACCCTCCAAAATCTTTACATGGGTATAACTTCTTAATAAATGAAAAATATTCAGTACATATACTTTCATCAGGTAGAAATGCAAAAATTTTATTATGAACTTTTATCAGATCCTTTATTTTCAAAAGATTAGTCGATACACCAGTAATAGACCATATTTCGTTTAATAATTGGTGTAAAATAAATATTTCATGCTTTGAAAATTCGCTATTTTCCGTTTCCTTATTATTATCATTGTTTCCCTTTTTTAGTTCAACTTCAAGAGTAAAACCATATGGATATTTGTCCAAATATCTGTTGTTGTAATAATTTCTGTAAACCCCTCTTTTTATATTTATTTTAAGAGACTTCACATAGTTCAATACTTTTAATAAATTTATTGGAAGAAAATTATCTTTATAATCTTTTCCATTAACATCCAATTTTAGTTTAACATGTACTAAATTATTATCGAGAGGTAATACATTGGCACTTTCATCTATGACATATGCTTTTGCTAAATATATCACACATATTATTGATAAAAAAAAATATTTTACACCTTTCATTTGAATTCTAAATTGTCCCCAAAAAATTCCCCCTGTATACTATCTAATTATAGTTATTATTGCATATCTATTTTGTTATTTATATTATGTGACATTAGCCTAATTGCGGCTTTATATATATTATTATTATCGATGTTTCACTTAAAAATAGTGTGGTTTCTTAGTACTTTGAATTATATGTTTCATCAGTTAAAAGTTATAATAAATACAAAAAAATAAAATAAATAAAAATATAATATGCAAAATATAAGTTTTTTTAAGGCTATATAATTATTTCGTAATATATAACACACCTTTACATTATTACAAATGATTTATAATAAAAATATTAAAAAATTGAAAGGTGGAACAAAAATTAAAAATATCGTTGATCCATATGAGAAACATGTTTTTATATTTATTTTTAATATAATTTTTTACAATATGAAAAAAACAGATAAAAATTATGCATATTTGTGTTTTAAAAAAGAGAATTAAGGACCCTTGGCCTTCTTCGATGTGTAAATCTGTTTATATTTGCCCTTTTGGGCCGTTTCTTTTTTTTTATAGTCATATTACTATAATATGATAAAATATTTATGATATCCTGTTTTTTTTCTTTTTTAATGATCCCAATCTGATATTGAAAAAAAATTATAATTTCTATATCTCAATAAATAATGAAAGCAGATTAAAACATAATTTTATACTTGTAATATTTATACCTTTTTATATAGAATTTTATTTCGTTCAGTTAAATGCCTATCTACATAAGGATGGAGAAACCTGTTTTGCATTTCTAGCGAATTCGTCATTTTTATGTAAGGTGGGTAATACCAATAATTAAATGCTAAATGGTCTAAATAAATATGAACAAAATTTATTACTGTATATTTCACTAGAAATTAAAGGTGTACACATTTATAGAATATATAAAAATATGTGTATTAATATATAATATTTTTTTGTAGGATTGAAAATTTTGTTACATTTCTCATTTGAAAAGGATTTAACTTCGTGAAACCATCCACATGGCAAATACACTGTTAAAAAATTTAAAAAATATGATTCATTATGTATTATTATATGAAATATCATATTATGAATAATATATACTCATATTTTATCTTACATATGTCTCCTTTATTTATGCATATCTCAATATATTTGTTTTCTATTTCGGTGTTATCATCAAAGATACAATCATCTAAAAATTTAAGAAAGCAAAAGCATTGAAAAAATGTGTATTATTGTTTTTTGGCTTAATATAAAATTAAATATGAATAAGAAAAATACAATATATAATAACCAGATGTTCTGTCCGATGTATTAATAAGGCAAAAATGATTTGGTATATCGTTTCTCGCGTTTTCTTTGTGTCGGAATTTTGATTTACGAATTCTGTAGCTTAAAATATTATCCTCTAAAGCACTTAATCTACATAAATTAAAAAGCATTATACATATAATGTTGTTAATTCATCTTCTTAAATATATATATATATATGTATATATTTATCTGAATTACTTATGCTCCGCTTTATCTATAGAATTTTCAATTATTTCATCGTCCAGAAGCTTGTCTAAAGGTGTTATACAAAAAAAATATATATGATTAACTTATAGAAATATAAATGGTATATGATGGCGAAGAGTTGTATAAAATATTATTATTTATTACCCTTTCTATTTAAATACATTTCCATTAAATTAATATCGTAATATATATTATCCACTTTTTTTTTGTATACATCTAAATAATTTGATCCTGAAATAATATGTGAAATGGGAATATCTTCATATTATATACATTTTCATATTTACTTTATATTTAGTTTGAATTTATATATTTTTGATGTTTACCATCACTTCTAATAAATGGCGAGTATGCAATTAAACCATTATTATGAATACGGGAAATATTTCCTATAGACAAAAAAATTCAATATAATAATTGAATAATTTATATTGTAGAGCTTCCTACGAAATAGCATGGAATATATATTTTTATTGTACATAAAAATAAAAAAATAATAATACCATTTGTTTTTAATAAATGAGCAAAATGTGGGCTATATATCCTAAAGATTTTTTTTCCTAAAATAATTATACATAGAAAATTTACAAAATAAAATAAATTTTTGTAGATACTAATGAGTAAAAATTTGGGTATATTGAAAAAATGTATAACCTTCTAGTAAAACATATATATTATCATGATAATCATGATGCAAAAATGTTTTTAAATTTTTATCATCATTATTTCCTAGCCAAATATTATACTGATATATCTCCAAGTTACTAAAAAATTAATATAAAAAAAAAGGAAAAAGACAAAGATGACCGAAATATAAAGAAAAATATGAGAAATTTGGATGAATTAAAATTTAATTACCCCATAATGTCTAATTCCTTTGGGAGATAATTTATCATTTGTTGAGTAATCGAGTTACATAAATCAGATGGATGATATGCATTTTCTTTTATATATTGGGTATTTAAATAATAATTAGTATTCCCTTCTTCTAATAATGATAAGAAATCATGAAATTTCATTTCGATTTTTTCCCCTGTTCCAAAAGAGTTTGATATTTTTTGTTCTAACTGAACATTTACATTTTCCATATTATTCTTCATGAAGTTAATATCTATGTTCAATTTATTTTTAATTACATGCTCACTAAAAAAGTATTAAGGAAAAAACATACTTAAATCAAAGAATAACTTATTTAAAACAGATATCTTAACAGCACAATCATCATATATTAATAGAAACTGTAATAATATAAATAAACAACAAATGAATTATACACACCTTTTTAGTATGCATGGTTTTCTTTTCAATATATAATTCAAATAAAATTGCTCTGCTGTTATATTTTGGTCAATTTTATCAATGTGATTTGTTTTACTTTTATGGAAACAAAACCTGCATATTGTAAAAACATCGATGATTTTATTTTATGTTAAGTGATAAAGGCAAACAATTTATATGGATACAATATATAGATATGGACATCCCAATTTTTCCAAAATTCTGGTGTTGTAACATAATTTCATACCCGACGTATTGGTCTTTTGTCGCCATTTTGTAGAATTACTTAAAATTAAAATTTTATATTTTTAAAAAGGCATCACAAAATATTTCATTATTCTTTTATAGTAAATAACAATTGTTTAATGCATTATATGAACATACAAATAATTTTGCAAATTTAACATATACTATAAATTAGTATTTTTTTGTATAATAAACTTGACAATCAATCATTCTTTTATATACAAAAGTGGTTGTTATATAACACCAAAATTATAAAAATATGCAACAAAAATATTGTGGAAAATCATATAATTACTATATCTCGTATATATTTTTGTTTTATTTCGTTTATTATGTAATTTGTGAGGGTAAATAAAAGTTATTTTATTTAGGTTACAATAATAAAAAAAATACAAGTTATTTCAATAGCTATGGTTTAATAATATATGAAGGGTAATAACTGCATTCCGAACAAACATTTTTTATAGGGTAAAGCACTATTTCAGGAAAAGTATTTTTTACTTATAACAAAAAATAATTTTTATTCACCATTTATACTTCATTTTGATGATAAACAAAATATACATGAATAAAACATACAAATATATACATATGTGGAAATTATTTTATATGGAGAATTAATTTTTTTTTTCCGTTTTTATGAAGAATTTATAACAACCTTATATATTGCTACTTTTTTTTGTTTTTTTAATAATATTATAATTAAAAATAGGTATATTGTTCTATTTATTATTTTTCGCATATATGCCCGTCCACATATGATATTAATATTATATACACGAAATAACCAATAAACATAAAAACTCATTTAATAAAAGGGGAAAACATATATACAAGAAATAATGCCTGGACCAGTTGGATACGTTTGTATAGGCATACTTTCTGTATTGTTATTAAAAATATGTGTTTCATTTTATAAAAACCAAAATGACAGAAGCAATATAACATCAAAAAAATATGATGGCTCTACCAATTTAGTATCTAAATCCACAATTCATATAATATGCGATATAACAAATAATTTTGGGAAATACTATGTTACGAACTTTGCCACTCAAAAATATATCATTGGGATAATTCCAATATATAAATCTTATAATAAAGAATATGAAGATGTTTCAAATTTTAACGCATTTATAGCACGTTTTTTTAATTTTTTAAATTTACGAAATGGAAAAGTTATATTAGCAAGTGAAGATAACTGTGTATTGAATTTCATTCAAAATACATTAGAAATAAACGATGAAGATGATGAAATTTTATTAGCATCATGTATTATTAGTAATGGCAAAGTATCTATTGTTGTGTGTGGTATTAATTATGAAAAGGGAATTGATAAACTTGACTTTTTTTTAAGGGATAAAGAAAAAGAAAGCTATGTAGTTATAAACAACCTATTCATTAATAATAATGCTAACATGCAAAATGAAAATTTAAAACATATAGAATTGTTAGAAAAAATCCCTTCAACTCAGGAATGCAATGATATATCGGATTTATCGTCCTTTTTAAATTTTTTTAACGTTAATAAGGATTGTCTAAATGATTTTTATTCACTTATGCATATAAATATTAAAAATTATATATATTTTTACAAACTTCTTGGAAATAATGCGTATCCAGAAACCGTTTTAAATGTATATATGCATGATAATCATACGAATGCAAAAATATATAATTCAATAGTATATATGTACCATGCCTTAATTTCTGAAGCTATAAAAAAGAATGAGAAAAATATTATGATGAAAAAATTTTATCCACTCTATTTCCAAAGTTATAATTATAATCAAATGACAAAATATGCCTATATGAAATTAGAAAACAATATGTTGTTTTATTTTTATAAAAGTTATTTATATTTATATTATCAAATAACCACGTTTTTTTCACTGAGTGATCAATAATTTACTCATAATTTTATTTTTTTTGTCGAGAAATATGTAAAAGGATATACTACATATGTTGTTACAACTGTAACAAAACACAATAAACGAGCACAAGATTCATTTTCTTTATCTATGTTTTCGTTATTCGTTATTTAAGTTTGATTAGTTCATCATCACACATTTAATTGCATATGTTGTAGATATAAAAAAATATTTTTATAGTATATTTCTATTCGCGTTGTTATATTTATTATTATTTTTATTAGTGTGTAACACCCGTTAAGTATACAATTTGAGTGTTTCCATATTTTGTTTTCATCCATATATGTAATACCTAAATTCACTTCTTTAACTTAACATTGTATACAATCATCATTAGATTAAAAAAATATGTACATACTATATAAATTTTTAATAACCAATTGTTTGCCAAAATAAATAAAAACACTATACTGAAAATTATAGCTAATGGTTTATTATTATTATATTTTTTATGAATAAAATTTTTCATTTATAAAGTATTATCGCTAGTAATATTAAAAAGGTTTAATATGCATAAATGGTTACATACTTCAAATATACTTTAGGAATAAATCAATACAATGAAATATATCATTTATTTTATGCTTCATTGTACATAAATGAATTATTTTATATAAATGTGGGAATTATTATTTTTGTAAGTTATTTTTTTCCAGCGATTTTTAAAATTATATATTATGTACGTTATGAATATATTATATATTACCATTTCGATAGCGTATTTTTCAAAATACATTTATACAAGATAAATTCATATATATTTGTTTGAAACGCAATATAAAAATAATATACGTAATTATGTAAATATATTATTTACAATGAAATATTAAAACCACAGTAAACAATATTTCGATGATTTTAACATAACATTTCTTTTTCATGGTTTTGCTATTTAAATGTTCACATAAAAAAAATATTTTCCAGAAAAAATGAAACAAAAGAGAGAAAATACAGCTAATATATAATAATTATGTGTATACATATACATTTACATATACACAAAATACAATGGTGAATGCTAACAGAATCCGTATGCTTCATTCTTTTCATAATTTACTATTTAACGACATTTCTTATAAAATAAAAGGAAATATATAGAGCAATAATAACTTATGCAAATGTAGTAATACATCCATACATGCTAGACCCTAAAAATCATTAAATATTTAACTATAGTATATATATAAATAAATTTATTACATATAATAGTATGGTATGGTAAATAATGTATACAAATAAATAGGTTTATAAATAATTATATACCTGCATTTATTTACTCACACATTTATATACATGTTTTGATAAATTGTTTTGTAAAAAATGGAAAGTATCAGAAATTTAAAGAAATCCTTTGAATCTAAGTATATCAAATCCAATCAAAAAGGGGAAGAAAAAGTACCGTCTAATGAAGGAACAAATAAAACCACAAATGGTGATAATGCCATAAATTCAAAAAAAGGTGGTATCGAGGGATCTAATGAAAATGATAAAATAAAAACGAATAATAAAAGGATACTCGATAATGAGAATAATGAAGACGATGATGAAGGAAAACTATGTCATAAAAAACAAAAAACTGACGAAAATTGTTATACAAATGCGTTTGAATTAAACATATACAATGAATTCAATAATGTGATTTTAAAAGATAATCAAAATAACCTAAAGTTATATATTAAAAAAATAAGGAATAATTTTAATTCTTACTGGAAAGAATGTGAATATCAATTAAAAATGTTAAAAACATATTATATAGAGAATGAAAATTTGATCAAAGAAATCGTCGATGAAAATAATAATATGATTACAAGTATTACGAATAATGAAGACTCAAAAATAGATGATAAAACACATGATGAAATAAAAATGGAGAAAAAGAGAAAAATTTTAAATAATATAATGAATATAAAAATGACATATAGATTTATTGAAATGTATTTATTTGCTATGAGACAATTTTGTAATTTATTAAAAGAAAACAGCAACTTCATTTCTCTAATATTAGATGAAGAAGCTGTCGAAAAATCTAACTATGAACAAATAATTGGAAATTTACTTAATTTCCAAACTAAAAATTATGAGGATTTAAAAGAGTTTTTTTTAAAAAAAAAATTGTCACATATTAATGATTTTTTAAAAGATCCAAAAAATAAAAACAAAACACTTTCAAAACAAAAAGTTTCATATCTTTATACTTTGAAATGCATAGAGGAAGAGATTAGTGAACGTGTTAAAGCTAAAGAAGAATTAAAAGGCTTAATAACAACAAGTAAAGAATATACTAATGAATTTAACAAACAAAATAAAAGAAAAGTTGCATCTTCTAATAAATTATCATTATTTAAAGAGGATATTAAATGCTTATTAGACAAATATAACTTTTTAGATAAAGGTGGATCAGAATATTTGTTAACTATATATTCCAAACTTATTAATGCACAAAATGAATTAAATACCAATGATATACCAATTTCAAATAATAAAAATACACTTAATTTTATGTTTGACTTTAAAGAATCCAAAAATTACAATGAAATTTTTACATATATGAAATATAATGTTGTACAAAATCTTAGAAAAATGCCAGATGATACCAATGAAAATACATTGGCTAAGAAAGAACATGTTCATATGAAATATATAACAATAAATTTTCATGCCAAAGATAATTTTGATGTTTCAATTTTACCCGATTCAACATATCTTAATTATTTTAATGTGCAAATAAATATATTCCACTTATATGATGCAGATTGTTTGGTAGCAAAAATTGATCCTATTGAATTTATAGGATTAATGAATGGACATAAATATTTATCAGATATATATAACGATCACGATCATTTAATTTTATTTTCTAACAATATAAACGATTTTCATAACTTTAAATATGGATTTCCTTTTTTTTGGGTGAATGCTTTGGGTGAAAGAAAACATCATAATATAAATACCTCCAATGAAAAAACGAAAAATACAGGATTAGAGAAAAAAGGAGAATCCTCTAGTTCTTCCAATAAAAATACTAATAACCATGAGAAGTCAAAAAATGATAAAAATAATAAAAGCAAATTGTCAGAAATATATAACTGGCATTTGGATAAAAGCTTAGACTTATCTATTCTATTTTCGAAATTATTTACACGAAGTAAAATTAAAAACAAAATATATTTCAGAAATTATTTATTCCCATTTCATCAAATGCGCTACTATATATATACATCATATAAATATACTGCGTGTATACCATTTTATTTTATTTTTTTTTAATTTTCAGTTTTATTTAGGATGTGGGATATATGGCAACTGAACCATTACAAGTAATATACAATATAAATTTTGCATTAATATATTTCCTTAACTCATATTTATTTTTTTATATATACAGATTTGAACAAATATATTCCTTCATTCATCTATTTATTTGTTTTCTTATTTATTCTATCAATACAGATCTCACCCCAATACATTCCCCTCATTTTCTGTTGAAAGACATTTGGAAGCCTTAAAAAAAATTCAATCAGTTTCGCTGCAACAGATATCATCTTTTGAAATCATAACTGAAGAATCGTATTTGAAAAATGAAAAGGAAAATAAAAGTGTAAGATTATTATTTTAATTTGCTTTGATTACTACATAAATTCAATATTTTATTTATTTTCATGAAAATATTATCTATCGCTTCTTTTCATTATTATTATACATATTTTATGGTTATGTGGATATATAAAATCATATTATATTTTGTTAAATTATTGACATAACATTTATTCTACATTATATATTATTTTATTCGCAGATGTGTGGGAAAGATAATATATACGCCTACTGTTTTATTGAGTTATGCGACTCTTATACGATTAAATCGTATATATGTGTTCCCTTTAATGGAAAGTAATATCAGATTTTATAAAATAAATATATAGCATATCATTTTTAAACGAATTAATGCATTAAAAGCTAATTCGATTCATAGACATATTAATCAGACATATTTATATTTTTATACCTTTTAGGGAACCGAATTTTAGTGTATTCTTAACAAAAAAAAATAATTCCAAAAGGCTCAATGTAATACTTTGAAACAAGATAAAAAAATATATTTCATTCAATGTATATATTATATATATGCTCATGCATTATGTTATTTAAAATTTTTTAATACAGAAATTACAAGATTATTTGAACACGACTGTTGTAAATAAACATTCCAAAATTGAGGATACACAAAGACAAATCATTTTTACATTGCAACTGGCAAAATTAAGGGTATGTTTTTGTTTTACTTGTGTTACTGTATCCATATATATACTTTTTAAAAGTGTGTATTTTCATATATACGAAGTTAAAAAAATAAATAAGATTATAGCAAAAGATAAAAACGTCTTAACAAAATAGCCCCCAAATAATAAATTTGCTCATTTTCTTTTTTAGGAGGGTGCCCATAAATATCATAAATCATTTAGCAAAAATTCAACATCGACATTTGATGAAGAAGTAAATTAAATTATACCTGGAAAATACATTTCGAAAACATTAGTATAATATGCTTAAAAGCACAAAGTGAATATATACTTAATGTTTGTATCTTTGTCTTTAATTGCCTTTTCTTCTTTTTTCGTTAATCTCATATATTTGATTATTATAATTTTTTTCATGTATTTGTCATTTGCATCAAAATTATGTATAATACATTTTTGTGAAATAATAAAATAAAGTAAAAAAAATTAAGGAAATCGCAAAAAAAACTTTTATAATTTATTTTATCATAATATATATATTTTTTTAAGTTATAAATATTAAGAGAATTATATGAAAATTGTAAAAAGTTGCGAATAATAATTTATCGAGGTGAAAAGGATTTTTATAATTCCCCGTTTTTACAATTTATGAAATTTCTCGAACTTTGTATTTATGCCCATAGTAAAATAAAAAATTTAAGTGTAAAAAGGAAATAAACAAATGTATAATTAAGTAAAAGATATGTAAATTTTGTTAATGAATTCAATTTGTATATATATGTATATACGCACATACACAAATACATGATAAAAATATATTACATAAGTAAAGAATGCAAAAATGCAAAATTTTGTTAACCCTAGCAATATAAACATTGGTGATGTATCTTCACAGAGCCATAATATAATAAGACAAAATATTGAAGAAGGAAATCAAAATAATAACAAAAATGAAAATATTCAATATAATGAAAACTGTACATACACTACCCCCACTGAAAATGAATATTTGATAAAACAAAATACAGTAAAAAGTATACCTTACATAAGTAAAGAAAAAATTCCAGAAGCTAATCAAGATATACAAAAAGAAGTTATAACAAAAGATACAAGTGATAATATATATCCACCATATACTACTGATTGTTTCTTAAGTAAGGAAAACTTGTCTAAATATTTTACAAATAATGATAACGAATTCAATACAAACAAAAATTTGCAAGATGCTGTAAACAGAAGAAAGCAAATTAGAGAAATGATATTATCAAATAATTCTTTAAATTTAAGTTTATCAAGTCATAATTTTGAACAAATTGATATAAAAGAACATATGCCCGATCAAAATTTTACAAACATCCCTAAACAAATGCTCGATCAATACAATAGCACAAGTAAGGATAACAATAGTAGGAATGATGAAAAGGGGGTACGATGTGATTATAATGGAAAAAATGATTGCACCATCAATAATCAAAATAATACATATCGAGAAAATAATAATAATTATTATAGTAACTTGCATAATAATAATATTAATATAAATACAGGAAATAGTGGAATGCCTTTACATAAATTAATTTCAAGTGATAATGTAAATGAAAACGATATTGAGGATTACAAAACATTTCTAACTCTGGATAGTAATCAAACAATTTTTAAAGTAAAGCCCCTTAAAGTTCCAGATATTTCTTTTTTACACAGTACTAGTAAAAGCTATAGTGGAAATAATTTTAATAATCCATATGAAAACGAAAGACAAATAGAACATAACACAGATAATAATAGTAACAATGATAATAATTATAATTTTACAAGAAATAAAATCCTTTATGAAAAATTAGATGGACTATCCTTTTATTGTGGTGACAGTGATAATAAAATAATTTTTCCATCAAGGCAAAATTATCAAAGTAATACCCTCCAAAAGTTAACAGGTATATTCAACTATAACAATAATAATATTGTAGATAAAAGTGCTTTAGATAGAAGTATGAGTCATTTTGATTTAAGGCGAGAGAAAAAAAATGACATAGTTAAAAATTATATAAAAATTAATAAGGTAAGAAATGAAGATAATGTAACTAATAACATTTTTAATAATCGTATAGATATAGACGAAAATAGAAAAATATATGTACATGGAAAGAACAATTTAAATGATGTAGATATGCATAGAAATGCTTTCGATCATCCTTATAATAAGCATTATAACACAATGCAGAATATTAGAAGAAGTACAAATATAATAGATAATCTTGTACATAATAGATTAGTATATAACAACAATAACATTTTTAATAATAATGAAAATATAAATATCTTAAACAAAATTAGTAATCCTGATAGTGTATACCCCCTTGATTTTAGAAGCAATAACACATATGATGGTATATGCAATAATGTAGGCAAATATAATAGACATAACAATTTTAATTATAGAACTATAGACAATAAATATGCATATGATAAAGCCAATTTTATGCATGAAAATGAAAATTATGTAAATTTTTCTTATATTAAAAATATAGAAAAATTTAAAGAGTTACTAATAAATATAGTAAAAGAGAATTTAAAGGAATATATACAATGCTTGCAAAATATTAATAAACAAAATCTAAATCAATATAAAGATGATATTATGCAAGTAAACAATTATAATATTAGTCATTTTATAAATGAAGCTTTTAAGGTATCTAATCCTGTAAAAAATATCAAAGAATCTATTCTGAATAATTCAGATACATTTTCTTCTCCTCACAAATCTACGAATGAAAGTGATGAATTAAGCACAACTACACATGATGATAATAATAGTAGTAATTCTGATTTAATTAACTTAACAGAAAGCCGACAAAATCAGAATAATTGTATTCACATTTCTTGCGATGATGCACATAGTAGTGCAGATGATTGCAAGCATAATTCAAAATACTGTAGTAAAAAAAATGTAAAATATGCAAATGAATTGGCATATGTTTCTACAAATAAATCTAGAAAATGTCGAAAGTTAAAAAATAGACTAAACTTGAGTTTAGTTGATAGAAGTAAAACAAATAAACCCAGTAAAAATGCTCTTAGTAAAGATAATCATTGTAACGATACTAATAGCAAAAACATAAAACCGAATACACCCCACAACTTAGAAATAGTAGGCAATTTAAATGAAATTAAAGAAGAGGGACGAAAAAAAAAAAAATCGTATAATATGTCATTAAATAAGCAAAAAAATAAAGTTGGAAACAACTGTCATAATTCTGATTATGCAAATAATTGTAAAAATTGTTTTAAAAAAGCACAAGTTATTAATTTTTCTGCACAAAAAGATAAAAAAAATAGTTGTAATAGTAATAAAAAATGTATTTTGCATAATTCTAAAAACTCTCAAAAATATAATTTTTCTTTTAATACAGATTCAGAAGATTACAATGATAATGACAATAATGAATCTATGTATATATCACAAAATGATTCAGATAAAAACAATTATGAAGAATTAAATACCAAAGAAACTCCAACCACTTCTAGCGATAAAAATGCTTGTAAAAGTAATGACACTCATGAGGATGAAAATAAAAAGGAATATATCTCGAAGAATTATTCTGATATAGATGCATATAGAAATAATGAAGATATAAAGAAAAACAAAAATGATAAATACTATAAAGAATACAATCATAAAGGTAAATATAAATATGACGTGAATAAAGAGCCTAAACAGTTACATATGCATAGCCATACTAGGCAAGTTTCTAATAAACAAATAAGTAATGTCCGTTTAATGAAACGAAGTAATTCAGAGCAAATATTTGGCATTCAAAGAGATCCCAATATAGATACTAAAACTGAGAATATCATACATAATAAATATATAAATTATAATATAAACAATTCTTTAAATTGTTTTGAAAATATAGGTAGCAAAGATAAATTAAATGGAATAAAAAATCCAAATGAAAATAATATTAATAGCAGTTTAAAAAGAGAAAGCAATTATAATTTCGATGGTATTTTAAATGAAGATCGAGAACATATTTCCAGTTCGAATGATGATGTTTTAAATTATCAAGCAAACTCAAAAGGTAACAAAAACCATTTAAAAAACGAAATGAATATTTCAAACAGCACTCAAGATTACAATTACAATTATAAACACCCTATAGATATAAACCCAAATGCCATGGAAAATATTAGAGACCTTATTAAAAATAATAAAACAAGAGTAGAAAATTTGTATGCTAATGAATCTAGTCAAGACGATTTATGTATAAATAAAAATATAAATGAATTAAAATATCGTATGGAAGAAAAAAAAAATGATGTGTCTTTAAATAAATTTAACAACACATCTAATGTAGATAACGAAAATTCATATTCTATTAATTCATATAATGATGAAACGGAAAATAGGAACATTGGACAATGCTCACTAGATAGCTTTAATGATGAATTTTATAACTCAGTTACAATTCCAACACCAGCTGAATCAATTTTATCAAAATCGAGTTTATGTTCATCACATAATGAAAGTAAATTGAAAAAAAACAATATCGATTGTGTAGATTCTCAATCTGTTAATAGAGAACAAATTGATCATAGTTTGCTTAGCGAAAAAGAAAATTCTTTTATCACAAAATGTAAAATGGATATGAGACACCATAGAAAGGATTTATTGAATGATAATAATAGTAGCTATAATGGTGACAATCCAAATAATATTTATGTAAATAAAAGAGATATCCTCGGAAAGTATACATATAGTGAATTCAGTTTAAATACTAAACAAAATATAAGTAATAGCAATGCAACTAATAATATAAATAATGTGGATAGAAAGTTCATTGATAAACATACAAATCTAATTGTGGATGAAGTATATAAAGAATTATTTCAACAACAAAAAAATATGTTCCCAGAAATGAATAATTCATCCGAAATAGTAAGTAATACGAGTTATATGAGCAATTTGATGGCTGATGGGTTAGGCAATAATAGCAACTGGTATAGTAATGATAATAGTAGCTATAGTAATGAATTAGGCGAAAAAAATAAGCATATAATTCGGAAAATTGTAAATACTTTAGAAATTAAAGAGATGAAGACACAAACAAAACAAGGAGTATTTGAAATAACACCGAATGGGGAAGTTATGTTTACATTTTTAGGAAGATCAGAAATTATGAAATATAAAAATGTAAAAAATAAAAAATATGTAAATATAGATATATCTAAACCAAGAAAATTATTGTTTATAATTGATGTCGATGGAGTAAATATCAAAATAAAAGATATTTTATTAGATGTAATTTTAGATTTTTATAATATATTTGAAGAAGAATTACCCAAAACACATAAAGTAAGATATACATATGCTTATGATGTAGTTGAAGCTTTCAAAAAACACACACCAAAAATATCTTTAACAAAAAAATGGCTTGGTATATATAACTTGATGAGCAACGGAAATACGCCCGATTTCATTGCAACTTTGAAAAGTAATATGTTTATTGATAAAATTGAAATAAAAAATAACTATGTATCATTTATTTTAAAAGATAATAATACAATAAATCTACATATTGATGATCTAAATGAAGTAACAACTCACTTTACAAAAAACATGATGAATAATAAAAATGGAAATATACACCAGCCAAATATATCACAAAGTAACATAAATCCTACAGGAAAAGAAGGACAAAATGAACATGTAAAAACTATTATGATGAATTTACAAGTACTATTAAAAAGGGCAGGTATATCTATTGATATAATTATTCAAAATTGGTGTAACACTTTACAGGCTTATTCACATTGCTTAGGATTACTATCTAAGGGGAATGCAGAATATGCTTTGAAACTAAAAAAGACCTTGTCTAATACATCAGGGAATCCAGAATACCATAAAAGGAATGTATATTTTTCTATATTTCCGATATTTGTTGATGAATGAAAGGAGCAAAAATATAGTATCCAAATTACTTTTATATTTTTACTTTTTTTTTGTTAAAATTTTTATAATTTTAATTTGAATTTGTTCATCTGATAATTTAAATATGCATATATAATATCCAAAATCGTGTATAAATGTATGCACATTTTAAGCTTTTATTATTTTCTTTTTTTTATCAATCCTTTCGTACTTTGTCTTAATGTGCATACATATTCATATATATTATCCTTGTGAATTTTTTGAGATAATAACAAAGTGAATACTAATATTAAGCATTATAAATAATTACATATGTATTGTTTTAGTTAACTATTTTATGAATTTTATAGTTTTATGCATCACTAAGCAATAAAATTTTTTTTTTAATAAAACTATCAATTCACTCATTAGTTTATTTATATATGCATTAATTTTTTTATTTTTTCTACTGTGCATATTATTTACGCATATAAATTTTTTAAAATGGAAAAAATAAACATGAACATTAATATTACTTATAAAAAAAATTCTAAAATATAGTATTGCAATTTTGCGAATCCCTTATAAAACAGCGTCACAATGTGGGATATAAAAAATGAAAATAGAAAATTCAGAATAACCATATTTTTTAGTCGTTTTTTTTAATTATATTTTGCATATGTGTCTACGAATATATTTCCCAAAAAAATATATAATAAAAAAGATGAATTAAGATGTGAACGATTTATTTTTTATGTAGTTTATCAAAATACATCTTAAACCATATAAGAATATACATATTCATTGCATCTATATCTCAATAGTAGACATACCATTTAACAATATATATTAACATTATCTATATTAAAATGGAAAATAATGAAAAAATCGATAGTTGCAGGATATATGGGCTCGAATTAACTCCTGCGCTTGAATTTGATAACTATGAAGGAGGTGTAAAAATGACAAAAAAAATAAATATAAAAAATACAACTAAAAATATAATACGATTTCGATTTTTTTTTCAAAGTAGTGAATATTTTATTTACCCATTACAAGAAGTAGAAAACATTAGTCCAGGTCTAAACAAATGGTATCCAATAAGTTTTTTAAATCCTTTAAACGATTTTAAAATAATATCTGAAACATTAAATATATTAATAGACGATAAAGATAAAGATAAAAAAATATCTATAAAATTAACAGCGACACCATTAAAATGTGATGTAATTCTACCATCTATTTTAAATTTTAATGAAATGGTTATAAAACAAAAGACTAATGAAGAACTAATAACAAAAAATGATGGTTCATTATATGCAATAGTTAAATTGTTTCATAAAAATGCATCAAAAGATAAGAAACTTAAAATTAAACTAGAACCCTCATATTTTATTTTAAAGCCTAATGAAAAAAAATCAGTACATTTAACCATATATTCGGAGGTTCCTCAGACATATAAAGAAACTATATCATGCTCTATTATTGAAATTCCGAAACAATTTGAGAAAAAATATAAATACTTTCAAGATATTGATAAAACAAATGCAACTATTAACCCAGATGAAAATGAAGAAAAATGCATAAATGACATTATTCAATCATTAAACCAAGAAAATTTCCAAGTCGCTTTAATAAAAAAAAAAACAAAAATCAACTGGGTTTCTGTATTACCACAAATACTTATTTTATGTGATCAAAATAAAGAAATTTTTAATAAAAGTATAATTAACTTTGGAAAAGTAACCTTAGGACAAAAAGTTACTAAAACCATACTTTTGAAAAATCTCACAAATGCCCCGATTAAGATTACCGTAAATTATTTCACATCATATATATTTCTATAAATATTAATACATAACTATAAAAAATACACTTTACACTAATTTATGCACATTGTCTTTTTATCATTTTATATGGCCATATTTTGTTCACATTTTCCATATTTCGATTTTTTATACTTTTAAAAGGCTAAAAAGCAAAAAGAAAATAAAATTTTTACTTTCTTAAACGAAAAGTTTATATTGAAGGAACAGGAAAATGTTGTATTAATTGTAGATGGGTATAACCCAGTTAACCAGTACAGTGAAATAATTCAGTTTAAAGCATGTAACGATTATTGTATTGAACTTTTTTTAATATGCGAAATTATAAATATACAATTAAAATTTAGCAAAATACTTTATATTTTTGAAAATGTAAAATTAGGTGATAATATTCATGAAAAAATAACTATAAGAAATGATGAAAATACAGATCTTAACGTCGAAGTTTTAAATTCAGGAAATTTTATACATATAAAAAATACAAAAATTATTGTAAAAAAAAACAGTTTTTATTCATTAAATTTAGAATGTAATTGTATATATCCTATAAATATACACAAAAGAATATATTTTTTAGTTCATCTAAATAAGCAAATTTTTTATATAGATGTTATTTGCAACTTTTCTGTAAATTACAAAATGTGTCCCCTTTCCATGCATCATATATATAGATATAAAAGTTTAATATATGATAAAAAGGGAACATACGATTCATATTATGAACAAAATGAATATATAGACATTTGGGATTTCCCAGTTGAATTTGATTCATACCAAGATACACCATATGAAATATTGGATGAAATCATTGGAATAAATGAAAAGTAAAATTATTTCACAAACTTATGTACATTTTCCATTGCTAATATATTTCCATTTATTGTGTATGAACATATATTATCTTATTTTTTCATTAAGAGATGTATTTGCAGTTCCAAATGAACTCGAAATTTCAAAATTCGAGGAAAAATGTTTAACAATTATAAACAAAACACCAATCGAATATACATGTGTGTGGCTAAATTCGCTGGATTCCAACAAAAGTGCACAGAGTATTTTTTCAATAACACCTATAGAAGCACAACTCCCCCCTTTTGGTTGTCAAACGTTTAAGTATCATCTGAAAATTCAAATAAATTGAATACTAAATTTAATTTTTTGCACTAATACATTTGCATAAACAAATATATACATATATGTGTGTCGCTCCTTTTTAATTTATCGATCCCATTTTAGTCATTTCATTTTTCATACTTTTTTTAAGGGTTAAAAATGTAAAAGCTTCAAAAGAAAAGTATATTAGAGAAATATATGAATGCTGTGTCTTTCCATCCAATAACAAAGATTATACAAAATGTAACAGCAGAACATTATTAGCCCCCTTATTTTTGTATGTTACATTTTTCCAATTCAAGACAAAATATTTATGCGAAACAGAAAATATAATAGATAATTTATCTGTATCTCCAAAAAATATACCCTTTTTAAATATAATCGCGGAAGAAAATTCTTATGCAGTTGCTAAATTTGAAAATAATACTGACACCGTACAAATAATTGATTTCACTCCGTTTAAAAATGACGTTGACGGGATAAGGTTGAAGCTGATAAAATAACAAATATAAATAAATATATACATACATAAAGCACGAATATATATATCCTTTTCATTTTTGTCCATTTTAGAGTATACCCGCAGATCAACTATGTCCCTAAAAAAAACTTTTTAAATGTTATTATTTTTTTTTCTCCAAAAAAAATGGAAATGAATCAATCAGAAATAAAAATTCATTATTTAGTAAATGGGATTAAAAAAAAATATATATCAATTTTTGTGTCTCACGAGATAAATAATGTGATATTAAACAAGGGAAATTCGGATATAGTAAAAAAAACATCATAAATCGCTATCATAGTATAATTTATTTATTCACAATATTATAACTAATATATATAAACATATTTTTTCATTTTTTTCCTCAAAGAATTTACCTTGTGTGAGCACCGAAACGGAAAGCTCTAGAAACGTTTCAGTCGAAAATATGACTGAGAGAAATGCTTTATGCCTACTAATTAAAGAAGACTCTAAAAGTATTGATATTCATATAGATGAAAAAAAAGAATATTCCAAATTTTTAGAAAATGAGAATGATTTCCAAAATGAAGACACAGATAAAAATAATGAAGTAAGTTCATTTATCAATGAAGAAAATAAATATAAGTTTTACTTTTTTTCCTTGGCACCATTTGAAAAGAAAAATATCCAGGTTTCGGCTTTTTGTAAATATAGTATAACCGAATCTATATCCCTACTATTCACTTATTTATTGTATATAAATGATGCAGACATGAAAAACAAATTTACATATTTAAAAAAAAACATGAAAGATTATATAAACAAAAATTGTAAAAAGTTTACAATCAATGCTACCATAATAAAATCATCTCTCTTGTTGTATCCAAAAATAATTGAAAGCAAACCAATAATACCTGGAAAGCAGTTTACTGCCAAAGTATGTGGCTCAAAAAAGTTAAAAATTAATTCTTATGTATTTTCTTTTTTACTTTCGTTTTTATGATACCTACATTTCTATTTAACTTCATTTATTTTTTACAGATCAGAATAAAAAATGAACATCCTGTTAAAATCCATTTCAAAACGAAAACTGAGATTTTCCAAATAGACAACAAACACGTTTTTGGTTTGCTATTAAAATACAAAATTTAGTTAGTAATTATTATTTTATTCTTTTAATATTTAATTGTTAAATTATTTTTTTTTTGAAGATGAGGAAGAAATTAAAGATGCGGAAAAAAACATAATGACAAAAACGAATGAAAATGTAATAAACGCGTGTTCCGATAAATATGTTTATGTTAGTTTTAATAGTAGCCGGAAGGGGATATTTGTCTATCGATTTTTTGCCATCGTAGGAGGTAAGCAAATAACCAAATTCACATATATATGCAATTGAATATATAAACTAATAAAGATGATATATATATAATTTTCATAAAGATATATAAATTCTTAAATGCATCAATATTTTTTTTTCAGAATATAAGTATAAAGAAAAGATAAAAAAATAAAAACAAAATGTGTACATCGATGAATATATGCATTCAAAACAAAAAGTATATACATTCACACAATAATAATAATTATGTAATATATATATTATCAATTTCAGATCTAGCGTTGATATAATTATAAATGTGGTTATGCCATATTTTCAAATTATTGATATAAGTGATCTTAAAACACCAACATCTGTTTTCTGGAACATGGCCTCTATAGATAAAATTAACACGTATTTTTTCAAAATTATATTAAAAGCTTGCATTTATTTTCCTTGATTTAGTGAAACATACATTCGGTTACACATATATTCATAATATGTGGATATGTTCTCAATATTATATCCAATTTAAACATTCTCTAGGCACCTAAAAGATCCAGTTTCACAAATAGAAATGGAATACAGAAAAGACCCGAAAATAGAAAATATGAAAAAACTATTTAATCACTTTAATTATATACAGTTTAATATTGGAAATAATTTATTAGATGAAATAACATCTGTAGATTTAATTTTATATAACCCTTTAGACATTCCTCTAAACATCCAAATAAATACTATTAAACATTATATTCTTCCAATTTTACCCCCGTATGTCAAAGGCCAAGAAGATCAGGTTAAATTATAATAAAATCATAAATGTATATATATGTACATTTACATTCATGCCATTTAAATATAATTATTTATTTAACGAAGTAATAATTTTTTTATAAACATTTATTATATATGCAGCTAGGGAAAATCTTATACATAGACAATATGTTTCGAAATTCTATGAGATGTTTGGATAGTCTTAAGATAAATCCTATACAATTTACAATAAAAGAAAAAGGAATTCAAACAATTAACTTATTATATAAGCATAAATATATTGGTTTTCATAATATGCCATTAATAATTGAAGTAGAAAATGGAAAGATTGTTCCATTGAATTTGTGTTCTTTAACATATCATCCGCATATCCCTCCAATATATTTTATGAATTTTAAAGTAAAAAACAAAATTATTATATTTGTAATTTTATTCACTATTACAATGTTTGTTTATTCTTCTCTCATTTGTAATATTCTTATATATTTTTCCATGCATTCATTGTCTATGCCCATTTCTATAACACTAGCAAATACTTTATTTCCACCCTTTATTTTACCCTATTAAGGATTTGAAGGAGTGTACATTCCCTTTAAATAATGAATGCATTACAAATGTAGACCTATTCAATGATAGTGAATTAGACATCTTTTATGACATAGAGCCAACTAAAAATTTTACAGTTTTAAATCCAAAGGGAGTTATTAAAAGAAAAAAATCCACCTCTCTTTTCATATTGATTTCAGAATTATCTCCATCAATAATTAAAGAAAATTTAATAATAAAATCTCATTTTAAGCATTTACAAAAAGAAATTGTAATATAAATAAAAACTGCACATTGCCTTTTATGTACCCCAGTACTTATATTATTCACACTTCCAATTAATACCCTATTTTTTTATCATATAGGAGATGGATAAAATACAAATGGAACTTAAAATAAATAATACATCACAAAACATATACAAATATGAGTATAAAAATATTAATATATTTAATAATAAATGTATTAATAATATTGCTGACCAAAATATCAAGACCTTCTGTTCAAATTTTATACCCCCATATTCATATATATATATGAAAAATAATTTATTTTATGTTGCACCAAGTTCAATAACCATTTTATGTGCCCCGCAAAAGTAAATAAAAATAATGGGAAACAATAAAACAATAAAATAAATTATACTATTCTTTGCCACTCCGAGAAAACGGTACCTACATATATACACATGTACATATTTTTTGATGTAAATATTAGATCCTTAATAGAAAGAATTGTTATAATAAAGAATTATTCATACACTGAAGACTTAAAATTTAAAATAATCAATAAAAATACATTTCCAAGGGGCATTTTAAAAATACATCCTCAAAAAGGTTCAAACTACATCTATGAAAATAATACCTATAATAATGTTTTCTCCTAATTATTACATTTTATTTATTATGTATATATTGTTGCATAAATTCAGGGTATATCAAAAAAAGAGAAACGATTATTGTAAGGTTTACTTTCATTCTTGGTGATGTATTGCTAGACATAGAAGGCAATATTCAAATCGAATTAAAATATATAGAAAGTTGTCCTACTGTGAACAATGAAAATAGTTCTATAAAACCAATTATAGATGATACAGTGGAAGCAGAAATTGGTATATAAACAAAATGGAATTTATTTTAGGCAAAGATATTTAAATTTTGATAAAATATATTCTTACATGTTCTTCATTATTTGGATTTTCCTTATTAAATAGAAGAAGTATATGAAGATACACGAGAAACTCTAAAATCAAAAAATGTGAATGATAAAATTTGTTCAGTATCAAAAAGGAATAAGCACAAAAAATTTGATGATATAACTTTTTCATATGCCCAAAAAATAATTGAAAATATTCAAACCCTAAAACACGCATATGTAATTATTGCTAATGGAAAAAAATATATATGTATTCATAATGCAGTATCTTTGTAAATGTGGACAAGTGAATATAATTCTTTTAATGCATTTATATATGAATACACTTATTTAATTTTATTAGGATAACATTAATAGCAGCATGCTTCAAAATGCAATAAGGGCCTTGTACGGAGTAGACATTGGTATTTAGTGTAGAACAAATATATTCTTTAATTCACAAATCATTTATAATAGTATTTACACTAATTAAAAAACACCTTTTAATTAATTAATAGAAGACAATGATGGAAAAGAAAATATGACCGAAATAATTAACAAGGGAGCCAAGCAATTTCCCAAATTTTATTTTTATATTCATATTAAGATATTTACATGCAATTTTGAAGATATAACTAAAGAAGATAATATCTTTGAGAACTTAATTAAAACCAACATTTACCCACAGATCTTGTATTTTAAAAAATACATTAACTTACCCATCACATTGGAGGATACATCAAAAAGTAACTACCTTTTCATATATGCATTGCTACATCATTTGACTCAATACATTTTTTTTTTCACACTTATATTTAAATTAAGGTTATTTTAAAAGAAAATATCTCGATTTTGATAAATTAGAAGATTTAAATTTTCAAAATCGAAAAGAGAAGAGAATTCAATACAAGGACAAAATTATCTATGACAAAAGTTAGAATATAATATTATTCGTTTATTTGTATCATTTACTTATATTTTTTATGGTTTTTAACCATGAATAAATGATTTAATGAAATATTTATATTTTTATTGAATGTTTGTAGAGGATATTTGCTGTAATATGTTTTCGGAAATGTTTAAAAGTATAATTGAAAATCATATTAGTAAATGCACTAAGCAACTTTTAAATATAAGTGCATGTTCAATACAGACAATGGATGAAATATTAAGTGAAAATTTAATTGATATAATAAAAGGTTTGTTTAATATGCAAAAAAATGTTTTAACATATATGCACACATATATATATATAATGCTCATACATAATAAAATATGAATATGCATAATTGATTATTATCACTATTATTTATTTTTAAGATAACAAAAAGACGGATTTAAATTCTCGAATAGAGCAGGATTATTCATTTTTGAAGCCAACAATTTTGTCTCATTTTTTTTCTCACATGTTTTCTGATGTTATTAATAATTTTATAAACGAAGAAGTTAAGTTTACTAAAAAATTATATTGGTAACTTTAATAATTTATAGTATTTACAAAAAAATAAGCATTCACATACATATATTATTAAATGTGTTCAATAAAAATTATTATTATAGTCATCATCTTCATCCATGTTTCCAAAATCGTCTTGATCATAATTTTCATTGGAATATTCCCTGCCTGTGTTTATGTATTCATTTTTATTTTTATTATAAGCATCAATTGATGTTTTAATCCTTTTTGCTTCTCTATATTTTTCTATATAAACCTTTAAAATGATATATAATGAATATGATCCTATCAAAATTGATGAAAGAAAAAAAGGCGACGACTTTAATTTATCAATTGAAATAGTAAAGAAATAGCGTTGTAATTTGGGTGGAAGATTTAATTGCGCTATTTTTTCTTTAAAATATTCTGAAATCCACAAATCATAATTATTATTGATTATATATTTGTATGCTGGATATAATCCCAAACACAAAGAGCTTAGACAAAAAAATTTGGTTATAGCTTTTTTACTAAATATCGTATAAACTTTAGGAGTTAACTTATTCTCCAATTTTTCATTGTTTGCATTCAAGGAATTATAGTTAAATTCTGTTCTTCCATTTTCTTGATCTTGTAAATATAAAGTATTGAAATTGCTGCTCTTTTTTACTTGTTCTTTATATTTATTTATTGTATTCTTATTTAAATTCAACAAATGGTAACTCTTTTTCGTGAATCCAATGAATCCATACTTATCATTTTTATTGTATTTCCCATTCTGATAAGGATTGTTATATTGATAGTTCACATATATTTTGGGGGCATTATACTTAATGCATATTATATTTAAAATTTTTAAAAGAAAAATTATAAAAATTGGGAAAACTTTACATGGTCTCATTTTAAATAATATGGTTTTATGAATGCCTTTTCAATAATATGCTTATTATATATATATTATTTTATTTAATATAGTTGTAAAATGTTGTATTATTCATTTTTTATCCAAAAAATTGCATATTTTGTAAGTTACATAAATATTCAGTTTAAAATACTATTGTATTTCTTAAAAAGTGTACTACACACAAAATACAAAAAAAATTATTCGTATGCGAAGAAAAAATTTATTTGTTTTTTTTATTTTCCAAATACGCCAAATTATAATTTTACATATATATTACCAATACTAAGTTTTTTTTTAAGTTGCATTTTTTTAAAAAATTACCTTATAAGAAATACAAATTTTATTACACAGTGCAATTCATATATTTAGTTTTTTTGATCGATAATTAACCAAGACCGCCATTTTGGTGTTATTTGCCAAAAGAGAGAAATTTAACAATTACAATATATTTTGTAAAGCATCGCAAAAGGAACATTATGTTCTTATTCTGAAGTCTTAGTCAAACAATATATTACAAAATAAGTAATTAAGCATGCACACAAACTTAAAAAAATGGGGAGATTAAAGGTGTACATAAAATTATATACGCTTTATGAGTATACATAATAACAATTAAAAATGTACAAATGGTTGTCAAAAGTATGGAAATATTTTTTTTTGGTAATATATACAACTTAATAGCCAATTCGCAAATACATGCATTTATATATAAAAATGTATGAACGTTCAGAAAAATTTTGATAAAAAAAAAAAAACAATAGCCAAAAGCTTAAAGTTAAAAATGAAATATGTTGTGTATTACATAATTATAGCTTAAAATTTAATTAATTTGTTTTTATTATACATGTACTTGCAAGGAAAATTAACGTTTTTGAGGGGTAAATTATGTCATTTTTAATGTTAGAATATGAACAAATAATAACAAAATAAATAAATATATATAATGTTCCTTAAAATGGAATGTTGTTCACATACATATTATAAAGCATATAACGAAATTAAGTACTATTTTTTCATTACAATAACATAACTGGTTATTACAACACCGTTTTTGCATAACACCTGTATAAAATATAATAAGCCTTTAAATGCGCATAATTATATTCATCCAAATTAATATAATTCTTTTATGTATTTATATATTGATGTAATATTACAAAGATCTTAGCATTAATAACACATTTAACATAATTTTTTCGTTATTATTTTAAATTAATATTTATTTTCGTAAAACTTGATTTTTGGTATTTCTCTCTATATTTTTTTAATAATTTCAAGGAACTCATCAATTGCATATGGGTTTATTTGAAATTGTATTTTTTCCATAATATTTACCGATTTATGTACAAAAATTTTTTTAATGTTTTTTTTAATAATTCATTTGATTTTACATATAATTAGAAATTATAAATGCTATATGTGGTAAATATAATTCATTGCATGTTAAACCTTCTTTATTGATTTTCCACATATAAAAAACGTAGAGTTTTAACAATACATTTTTGAAGTTAATGTGCAATTTTTTGGATTATGATTTTTATAATGCAAAAACACTATTACACTAAAAAAAAAATTTAATGAACAAAAATTTTTAATTCTTTACACCCCGTTCCGTAGGTTATAGATGATCGTTTTTTCATGTTTATTTATATTATAAGCCATGCATTATCCTTATGTAATTTATTTGAATTGCATATAATAAAATGAAAACAAGATGAAGATGCATACAATTTTCCACATAAACTGTATTTTGTGTTTTCGCATTATGTAGTTCCTAATAACTCAAAATGCTTGATCTTTAACTAAAAGAAAATCTTTATTTTTTATTTTATGAAGCTATAATTTTGATTAATGTACTAGAAAGTTATTATTTCTATTTTCCATATATTGTATTTTTATATTTTATTGTTTTTATGTATATACTTAACATATAGTGGGAACAGTAGTAAGAACGTTTTTGAAACATGCATATACATACACACACATATATATAGATCAATATGACGATCCATATTGCATTCACCTCTATTTTATTTTTATCAAATTTTAATTTTTGAAAACTTTGTTAACTTTTGATTTTTTTTTGTAACGATATGGTGTTAGAGTTATTGAAAAATAATTATGAAAGAAACGATGCGCACTACTATAATGAAAAAGTTGAAAATAATACTAGTAAGAACAAGAAAAATAAAAAGAAGAAACCCATATTAGTAGAGGAAAGTGAAAAGGATTATAAAAATTTAGATAGTGAAAATAATGAGGAAGCGCATAATACATATGAACGAATAAAAACTAAGCCAAATAATATATATGAAGAAAAGAATGATTTTTCGTTTCAAAATTTAGATAAAAAAGGTCTTCGAGAAAAAATCAATATGAGAGAATCATATAGGAATTCAAAAGAAATTATTCAATATGGAACAAATGAAAACGATATATTTACAGAGGACATGTTTGAAAATGATAATTTTGATGATGATAGTTTTGTTGAAGATGATACTATGGATTATAAGACATACAATTCGTATACAAAACCAGAGTTTAATTTATTTGGTCGATACTCAAGTGAAAATATAAAAAAAAATATTATGAGTAATAAAAAACATGGTAAAATAGAAGATTTTTATAAAAAATATAAAAACAACAATGAATATTCGAAGCAAGCAAATGAACATGATACAAACATAATCCAATTTTTGAATAATAATAAAAAAAGCGTGGATTATGGTAAAATGAAAGACATTAATTCCAAAAAAAATGATTCGCACAATTATTCTGATAGTAATAAATACAAAAATGAATTTTTTAAAAATTATAATTATGATAACAAATATACAAATAATTATGCACGTGACAATAATCGAGATAGCAACAGTAACTATTATGCAGATGGAAATGAAACAAAAGATAATAACGAGGAAGATGATGATACAGATGATACCTATGATGATAATGAAGAAGATGATGATAGCAGAGATGACAATGATGATTATTGCCAATATAATCGCTGTGAAGTGGAATCTGATACCAATCAAATACGGTCAAATGAAAAAAGGTACAACGAAAGTATTAAACATATCAATGAGAGTAATTTAAAACTAAATAAGGAGCCGTTACTAAAAAGGGAAACCTATACTAAAAAAGATAATATATTTTATATTAAAAAGGACATTACACCATACAAAAAAGAACATAGCAGTAACACATTTTCCTTATATAATAACTCGAAAAATAGTAATGAACATAATAATTATGAAACCAAATTTATGAATTATAAACAAGATGCTGAAAAGGAAGATGAAAAATGCTTAAAGAATATAAAAAAGGAGAGAAATGATGAATTTTTAAAAAAATATATGTATGAAAATGCTTTAAAGAAAACATACTCGAGCAAAGATTTACAGTTCAATAGATTAGATGATGAAAAAAATATATTACATCATGATATTAATGTTGATAATAAACTTTTCAGATTAGATAAATACGAACGCAGCAATACACAAGATATAAGCAATAAACCGAATAAGTACAACATGATTGGAAATGATACAACTGAATGCAACAAAATAAGGAGTAAAGATGAAATAAAAAACTATAGCGAATATACAAATAAATACTTGGCAGGTAATATATATGAAAAAGACGATAGCTACATATTGAAAAGGAAAGAACTAGGACGTAATGAGTTAAAAGTTGCTGACAATGCCATTTTAAATATTAATCCCGACGATAAGAAAAAAAAACATATTAAAACTTTCTTAGATAAAATAAAATATCGAAAGAATAGTGAAGCATTTTTAAAAAATGAGCGTGATAAATATGCAGAAATACAAGAAACAAATAAAAAAGACAAGGTCAAAATGAAATTTGCAGATATTTTACATACAAAAAATTTGAGTAATTTTTTTCATCGAGGAAAAAATAGTATTGCAAAATCTTTATCACCTAATAATACTAATAAAAGGAATATTAGTTTCAATAATGAAGCTTTTAACTTAAACATTTTAGAAAAAAAGGATAAGAATTTGGGTTATAAACAATATGATATAAAGTGCTGCCCATATGATCATGAAAATACATCTTTTCATCCGTCAGTAAGGGAAGAAACAAAATATTATGAAAATAAAGAATCCCGAAAGAGATTAGATTATAATTGTGATGAAGACAATTATATAGAGAATAATATTCGAAGATATCCTGAAAATAATATCGACTATAATTCAATTAATATTGAAAGAACAATTAACCTAAGAGAAGATATAAAATATAATGAATTGCTAAATAAACCAGATAAGATAGATTCTAAACAATTTTCAAATAATTTCAACGATAATAAACAAAAAGGTATAAAAAATGGCGATAGTAACACAATCCGAGATACAAATAAACTTTATTGCCAAGCTAATTCATCAAACGCGCTGAGAAACAGTTATATAAAAAAGGAGTCTACCGGAAAAATATTTGATATATTAGAAAGTAATTCTAATAATATGAGGAAATTTATAGATAAAATGGATTATTATACAAAAAAATACGAACACAATTTATATAAAAACGATAAAGGTATTTATATAAAAGAAAACAAGCTTCCTGATACCAGACAAGCACTTTATAGCAAAAAGGATTCCCCTATGAAAGTAACCGATGAAATAAAAGACTCCCAATATGAAAACTATAACAGAATAAAATATAAGCTAAAAATGAAACAAGAAAGGCGAGACGAAGAAGATGAAACAGATACAAATATAGACAAAAGATTAATCCGAAAGATGATTGAAAATAATAAATTAAAGGAACAAAATGAAAGTAATGATGAACTTATAGTTACGCCATTTTATATCAAAAGCAAAATTGATAAAGTGTTAAAAAACTCAGAAATTTTCGAGAGATCAGCAAGAGCAACATTTAAACAATTTGACGTTAAAAATAAAAACTTTTTGCATTTTTCTGAGATAGAATCATTGATACAAAAGTTGTGTTATAATTTGGAGCTACCTCCCGTTGATAGTAAGCATAAACGACGAACATAAATATAGTTGTATATTGCATAAAGGTTGCATATGCATGCTTATGTATTTTTATTTTTGGAGGGTATTTTCTGATAACATAGATAAATATCCTCGTATAATTACATGGCCTCTTAAATACTTTTGTATTTAAGCAATATAATAAAATTGTTTGCTTATATATACATATATATTTTCTTTTTTCTCCTTTTTTCAAAGAAAAAATACTATCTATTGTTTACAAAGATTATGACAGTAGCAAAAATAATTGTATGAATTACATGGATTTCCGCCAAATGTATTGGGATTTATTAAAACAAATAAAAAAGAAATATTACCCAACTAAGAATTTTAAAATAAAAAGAAATTGTATTATAAGCAGAAAAAAACTACAGGGATATGATTATTCGTCTATATATAATTATTTAAGTTTTAAGAAAATTCTTGGATGCGGTGCTTTTGGTGAAGTGCATTTAGTTGAAGACAACATTTGTAAGCTTTATAAAGTTGTTAAAATATTAAAAAAAAAAAAGATGAAAAATATTAAAGTAAATGAAGAAATTAACGTATTAATATATTTAGATCATCCAAATATAATTAAAATTTTTGATGTGTATGAGAGTGTCAATTGCACATATATTGTTATGGAATTATGTGAAGGTGGAGAATTGATGAACAAAATTAAAAAACCTGAAAATTTTAGTGAAAATTATATAAAAAATATAATGTTTCAAATCTTATGTGCAATAGCATATATGCATAGTAATAATATAGCCCATAAAGATTTAAAACCAGAAAATATTTTATTTAAAACAGACGGTTATGATAGTTTAAAAATAATCGATTTTGGTTTAGCAGAATTGATTAATAAATCTGAAGGTATAAGTAAAACCGCTGCAGGAACTGTTTTATATATGGCTCCAGAAGTATTTAAAAAAAAATTTACAATTAAATGTGATATATGGTCTGCAGGAGTAATTATGTATTTTTTATTTACAAAAAATTTACCTTTTACCGGAAGTACATATGAAGAAGTAAAACAAAATATATTTAACAATGAACCCGATTACCAATCTTTAAAGCTTAAAATGTCAAAGCCAGCATTACATTTATTGAAACTCATGCTCGAGAAGGATTATAACAAAAGGCCCATGGCTGCAGTGGTAATACATTCAAATTTTTGTTTCACTTGACATATATTGTCCTAAGTAGTACACATATATACATATTCATTTATTCCCTATTATTATTTAATTTTAGCTCTTACACCATCCATGGTTTCAAGGTTATTTTGATCCTATAGATATTTTACCAAGCACCCTCAATAATATAAAATCGTATATGAAGCACTCGAATATAAGAAATGTCATAGTTAATATAATGGCTCATGAATTATGTGTAATAAATAATCATATAAAATATATAAATGACATTTTTTTAAAAATAGATGCGAATCATAATGGCTCACTAAGTCATAGAGAAATATATAATGTTTTGTCAAATGCTGGAGTAAAAAAATGGGATATTAACAGAATTATTCAAGCCTTGGATGTAAATGACAAAGGATGCATAACATATACAGGTATCTCAATTATGCATAAAATATGGTTGCATATATATATATGAATATATTTGCAGTATACTAATGTTCAATGGTAAATGTATCCTCTCCATAATAATGTCTTTTATTACATACACATGTTTTTGCTTGTTATAGAATTTATTGCCGGCTGCTATCGATGGAAAAACATAGAATCCACATTTCTAAAGGCAGCATTCAATAAGATAGACAAGGTAAATATGGAAGCAGATATGTACATATATACGTATATGTTTAATGCACACAGATATGTGTGAATATATATGCTCAGAAAGAGCGATTCGCTGGAATTTCTATTTTGTTTTTCTATTTATTTAACTAATTTTGGACAGTAAAAAATGATGCTCTAAAATATTATTTTTTATCCTTGTAGGACGAAGATGGCTATATTAGTAAAAGTGACCTTGTCACATTAGTTCATGACAATGATGTTAATAATAATGATATAGATAATTTTTTCATTTCTGTGTGCAGTATTAAAAAAAGCATAACTAAGGACAAGAAGATAAATAAAGTAATAATTTATTCCTTATTTTTAATAAAATTATTTGAGTTCGAATTCTATATTTTATATAATATATTTTTTATTTTATGTAGATAAGTTTTGAAGATTTTAAGGATTACATGCTGAGCACATTTTGAGCCCATATAAAAATTACATTTCTAAATAATAATATAGATAAATACCAACAGAATTAATAATTAAAAAGAAAAAGTATATTAATATGTTTTCTTATGAATTAAGGGGTAAAAGTAAATAATTCTTTTTTTATATTCTTTTTTTATTGTATATTACTTTAAAATGAAAAAAATTTATAGTTTAAATTTTAATTAACAAAATATTTGTATCTATTTTACTTAGCATTTTATAATTCGTTTATATTAATGCCTTATCATTTATGGCATCATCCTCTCTCCTACACATATACTATTATTTTCCTATAATATTTATATTTATTTATTGCATTAATTTTTGAAAATGCATAAAAATACTTCAGATTAATGTATATTTTATTCTTATTAATACATTAATATATTTTTTTCAAGTCTTTTTTTCATTATATTTTTTTATATAAATTTATTATGATGAATTCATGTTAAAATGGAAATAATACAATTTTAATGTGTAGATGCATACATATATGCATTCTCTTGTAAAACATTTTCTATATGATGTTTTAATATATGCATCCTTTTATTTTTTTGTACATAGTTTATATTTTGCATTGAAACTATTAAAATTCACCCCCAATAATAAAACTATAAAGCACATCGCTATATTGCTATAATTTTACTAATGCTTTATAATATCATTAAATTTTAACACGCGTAAAAATAGACAAAATATATACTAGGTATCTATGCATGCTTAAAATCCACGCAATTAATTAGTAAGTATAATATGTACTTCAATTTACGTACACCTTGCACATTTAAAATTAGTGCGAAAAAAACAAAATAAAAATATATTATATGCCCTTTTTTCCTTAATACAAAATATTTCGTAAACGCATGTCTAAGTGTTTTTTTCTTTTTTTTAATCTTTAAATAATTTCATAAAGATAAGATAAAAAAAAATAAATAATAAATGAAGTGATGCTACTAGTAATAATAAATGTCTAGCAGTATAGTATCATAATTGCAGAATTACTAATACCACTAGAATACATAAAAAGAAAGTAATAGCAATAGAAGTAGTAATAGTAGCAAAATCGGGTACCCACTGTCATTTTTTAAATATGTGTATATATAGGCTTGTATAAAAATATGACAAAATTCCCCGAAGATCATTATGAATGTTTAAATTTAACAGAACTTAAAAGTAACATAGAGGAGAAAAACATATTAGGTTATACTATTAACTATACAGTAAATGGGCTATTATTTTTTGGAGGGTTTAAAATAGATGATGAAAATCCCACAGGTGTTATATGCAATGACTCTTATTTAGTTAATATAAATAATGAGAAAGCAAAATATGAAAGTTTGTTAAGTAAAATAAAGCCGCCTCCAAGATGCTATCATAACTCATGTACTTTATTAGATAATCATGTAGTTATTTTTGGAGGTTTGAATTCAGAATGCCCTTTTATAGCTTTAAATGATTTGTGGATATTTAACAGTACTAATAAAACGTTTTTGAAATTAAGAAATGGCTTAGAAGAGGAATCGAATAGTGAAAATGCTGGAAATTCCAAAGATGATTTAGAAACATCGATGGACCCCAAATTAAATGAACTCGAAATCTCTGAGATCGATGAAGAGGGTAGTAATGATGATTCATTTTTGGATGATGAATATGTTAGAAGTTTAAATAAATATATACAATATAACATAAATAAAAATAATACCAAGAATAACAACGATGGAAATTTGCTTACAAATAATGTGCCGTTGCCTCGATATTATTCCAGCTTAGACATATATATAGTAAAAAAAAAAGATATGGAAATGCAAAAAGAAGAAAAAGATGAAATTGTTACTAAAGGTAATAAAATATTCATAAATAATGCAAAAAATTATGAATATTTTAGTTTGATAATTTTTGGTGGATATGGAGGTTATGATAGAACGAGCTTTAATGATTTATACGAATACAACATATTAAATAATGAATGGATTTTAAGATCGTGCAAGGGTAATATTCCTTCAAATAGGTATGGGCATATCTCATTTATAAATGGAAATAATTTATTTATATTAGGAGGTACAAATGCTGAAGTAAGTTTTACTGACATGTATTCATGTGATTTAAAGAAAAATGAGTGGACAGAAGTTGATTTCTCGTATTCTTTTAATGCATCTAAAGTTTTTTGTAGAAATGTCCTAGTTGAATCCATAGATAGAAATATAATTTTCATATTTGGAGGCTATAATATTATAAGTGATGAGAAAGGAAATAGAAAAGTTGAATATGGGAATGGCGAATTAAACATGTTGAAATTATATGACACATTTAAATTAGAGGAATTAAAATATAATATCATTAGAAATAAAAATTCTAATTATATCAAAGATGTATTGCCAATAACTAGTGTTTTAAATGGCACTGATGGTAGGACAAATAATAATAACAAAGTAGACGATATAAGCAATTTGGGAAATGATGATACTTCGTCTAATATAGCATTCTGTTCAATCGCATATGATTTTGTCGATTCTAACTTGATTGTTTCTGATTCAAAACAAAAAATTTATATAATGAACATAAATAAAATAATAGGCCCTAAATATGCGATTTTTAACATTTGTCCAAATTCGTGTGATATAAATGGAAATAAAAAAATACTATTAAAAGGAAAAGGTTTCACTAATGAGGGTAAAATTGTTGTGAAATACCAATCAGAAAATATTACATTATATAGTGAAGGAATTTATATTAATGAAAATCATATATATACAATATCTCCTAATGCACAAGATATAATAAATAATAATATTTTCCATGTACAATTATCTATAAACGATAAATGCTATACAACAAATAGTTGCATCTTAGAATACTATTATAATATCGATCCAAAAAACACTTTAATTTTTGGTAGTGGATTATTAGAACCCGTATGCTTAAGTGAACCTAATATATTTTTTTTAATAGCAAGAAATTCTTTAAATGAAAATAAACAAATTGGAGGGGATAAATTTAAAATAAGTATTATATATGAACATGAAAATGAAGAACATCAGTTGCAATACAAAGTCTATGATATAAACAATGGAATATATATAGTAAAATATTTACCATTTTACGAGGACGAAGAAAAAATTATGTCGATTCAATCTGACATTAAAAACGAAACAAATGAAACACAGAATATGGAAAACATAGAGGACAAAAATACTGGAGAAAATATAAATAGAAACAAATCGGGAAATTCAAGTAGTAACATCAATGGTCATCCTAGTATGAATAAAGAGATAAAACGTATGAAAGCAGATATTCATGAAGATACCCAAATTTATCAGAATGCGAGTCCAAAACATACAGAGACTTTAGAGCAAATCGGAGCATTAAAAATAACCGTAAAGGTTAACGACGAAAATATACGCAATAGTCCATTTACCATAAATGTGTATAATAAAAAACAAGAAAAAGAATCACACGTAAAAAAGTTTATTAACAATAGATTAAATGATTTAATAACCAAAGCAGAACAGGTGTTAGAGTTAATTAAAAACAAAAATATGAATACAAATAATTTAATTAAGCTAAATATCAATATCGAACAATTCCTAAACAAATTTTCCAAATCGATATATGATATAAATATAATTGAGCAATATATGTTATACGGGAATATAAACATTAACAGTATTGAACAAATTATAGAAAAACAGTATGAACAAAATAATATAATAGATGCATATTTAGAAGATGACGTTTTCATTGACAAGAAAATTAACGATTTGATAGAAAAAGAAAAAGACATAAATCAGAAAAGTAAACTTATCGATTTGGGTCAAAGCAGTAGCACCAATTCTAAAAACAATTATAATACCTCAGAAACAAATGAATCAAATAAAGAAGCAAAAATAAATAGTGATGAAACAGAGATTGGGTTAGAGTATGAAAATGTTGAAATAAATAAAAACCAAGACAGGGCAAATAGTTTTAACCTAAATAATATAGAAAGCGAGTTTTTAAAATTAAAAAATAACGAAGATATGGTCAGATTTATGGATGAAAATAAACTCGAGTTTATGGATTATGTTGACTTAAATTCGATGAAGAAGATCAAAAATTATATTACTCTTTTGAATAATGAAGAAACAAATTTAAGAAATAAAAAATTCACAAAAAGGAGTGATACTAATAAAAGAAATGAAATGAATCAATTAACGGACACAAACAAAATGACTAACAAAGGGGGGAAATATGGTAATTTACATGAAGAATACTTATCACAAAATAATGAAAACAAATGTGAAGCGATAAGGAATTTATTAATTTTTTACTACAAATTAAGATATGTTTGTATATGTAAAAAAGAAAAAGAGTTAAAAGATGAATTTATAAAAGAAGAAAAGGAAAGCATAAAGAAATTAAAATTAAATTATAGAAAATTTGCAAATATAAAAAAGAATTTAGATATATCAAATGTCTATAGCCATAATAATGGTTATGAAGAATCATTAAAAGAACTTGAAAATACAAAAAAATATTTAATAGAAATAAAGGATGAAGTCAAAGAGATAAAACATATCTCAGATCATATAATAAAGATTGATAATGTAGAAGAACTAAATAAAGACATCGAAAACTTAGATAGCGAAATAAACGAGATAGAGAAATTATGGCTTTTTATCAAAAAAAAAGAAGAAATATTAAATAATTTTTTCTTTTCAAGTTTTAAAGATCTAAATGTAGAAGAATTTGATATTCAAGTGAAAAAATTGCAAAACGATTTTAGAAAAATAAAAGTAGACAAAAAACATAATATATCAAAAGAAGAAACATTAAAATTAAAAGAAACAATAAAATTCATTTCAGTTTTAAGTGAATTGAAAAAAGAATTTATAAAAGAAAGACATATAAAAGAAATCGAACATAATATTAATGAAGAAAAAGAAAGTAACAACGAAGAGAAAATAACGATTCAAATTGATGATAATACACTAACCATATATTTTTATAAATTAAATGTAGTGAAATATCAGGATACTATTTCAGAAGTAATAATAAAAGCATATAATGAAAAATTGATAGAAGAAACAATAGATAAATTTCAAAAACATTGGGAAAATATATATTTTAAAACTAAAAATTATAAAAATGATATTATATTAGCATATATAGATGATACTTGTATAGACACAATAGAAGAACATCAAATTATTTTGCAAAACTGTTTTTCTTCAAAATATTTTCTTTTCTTTTCAACAGAACTAAATTTATGGCAAAAAAAAATATCAAATATATATGAAGTCATACAATTATTTAAAGATATAGAAAAGTTATGGGCCTATTTACAAAATATGTATATAAATTCAGAAGAAGTCAAAAAAGAATTACCATTATATTCAAAATTCTTTCTAACAATAAATGATGAATATCTTGAAATGTTAAAACAAATAAATGATAATAATACAAAAATTGTCGATTTTTCAAATGAACCAGGTGTTATAGATAAATTAGAAGATTTAAAAGTAAAATTGTGTAAAAGTGAAAAACCATTAAATGAATATTTAGATTCCAAAAGAAAATCATTTCCTAGATTCTTTTTTATATCATCAACAGATTTAATAGATATATTATCCAACGGAAACAATTTTAAACTTGTTAATACTCATATTCAAAAAATATTTTTATCCATAAGAAGTTTTGTAGAAAATTATGAAGAATTAACTGATTATGAAAAAGAAAATGAAATAAAATTAATAGCCAATGCAATAAATAATTCCAAGCTTAAAGGTGCAAAAGAAAAAGCATCAAAAAATATAGAAAACCCCAATGATGATGTTGAAACAATTATTACAAAATTCATTTCTTCTTATGGAGAAGAAATTTGTAATTTTTATGAACCTCTTAACTTAAAAGGAAAAGTGGAATACTACCTAAATGATATAATTTCTCACATTAAACATACTATTAAATATTATATTACAAACTTGTTTAAAATGAAAAATATATATAATAATGAAAAAGACAAATGGATTGATGAAAATAATTTAGCCCAAGTATTTATATTATGCAATACTATATTTTTCGTTAATGATGTAGAAACTATTTTAAGTAAGGAAGATGGAAATGTATTAGAAGAGATAACCAAATATTATAAAAATCATATTCTACAATTAGAAAAGGTTATCAAAAAAGTTCAAAAGCCATTAACTGTTAAAAACCGAATAAAAATTATGTGTATAATTACTTTAGACACATTTTATAGAGATGTACTAGAAGTTATATTAAAAAATAAAAATACAATTTCAGCAAATATGTTTTATTGGCAATCACAAATAAGAATGTATCCAATGTTTAAAAAAAAAAAACATTATCAGGAAACGGTTCACAAAAAAATAAGTATAAAAAGTTATCAACATGATGAAGATAACATAAATGCTAATGAACAAAATGAAAATGAAGGAGATGATCAATCAGGAGAAATTCCCAAAGGTGATGACAATGATAATCTGATTCATAAAGAGAGTAATAGTATCATAAAAGATGATAATAGCAATAATAGTGACGCAATGAGTGATGGAATTTACAGAGAAAATGTTGATATTTACAAAAAAAATAATAATCTTGATTTTAACGAATTATATATAAAGATAAAGATTATGGATTGTTCATTCGATTATTCCTATGATTATATAGGAAACTATCAAAGATTAGTAATCACGCCTCTTACAAGTCGTATATATATAACTGCAACACAAGCGTTAAGCTTATATATGGGTTGTGCACCTGCTGGTCCTGCTGGTACAGGGAAAACAGAAACGACAAAAGATTTATCGAGTTTTTTTGGAAAAAATTGTTACGTATTTAATTGCTCAGATCAATTAGATTACAAAAGTATGGGTAACATATTTAAAGGAATTGGAAGTACAGGCTGTTGGTGTTGTTTTGATGAATTCAATAGATTAATTCCTGAAGTATTATCTGTTTGTTCTATTCAATTTAAATCGATATTAGATTGCAAACGTAATAATAAGAAGGTGTGTATAATAGGTTCTAACGAAATAGTAGTTAAAAAAAATTGTGCAGTTTTTATTACTATGAATCCAG
This sequence comes from Plasmodium chabaudi chabaudi, assembly GCF_900002335.3. Classification (NCBI taxonomy): domain Eukaryota; phylum Apicomplexa; class Aconoidasida; order Haemosporida; family Plasmodiidae; genus Plasmodium; species Plasmodium chabaudi. The sequence goes on from NC_030109.2 coordinate 733,453, forward strand.
ATTATTTAGGGCGATCGAAATTACCTGAAAGTTTAAAAATATTATTTAGACCTATTACAGTTATTATTCCAGATTTTAATAAAATTTGTGAAAACATGCTAATGGCGGAAGGATATGTTGATGCTAAATATTTATCAATTAAATTTATAACATTTTTTGAATTGATTCAAAATTTATTGAAAGATAAACATTGTGATTGGGGGTTGAGAAGTATCAAAAGTGTTTTGACAAAAGCTGGAATTCTTAAAAGGGCATATCCAGAAGCTGATGAAAACAAATTATTATATTCAGCTATACATGATATTAACATAGCAAAAATATCTTCTTCTAACTGTCCTATTTTTTCAGGATTATTGAATGATATATTTTTTTCAAATCACGAGGTAGAAAATGATGAAATGGCAAATGGGGATGCTGAACAATCTGTATTGGATAAGAAAGAAAATGAAAGTAATCCCGCATTAAATTCAGAATTAAGCAATCATAAAGCTAACAAAGAAAATACAGTAGTAAGAAAAAACAATATGAAAAATATTACTAAGGAAGATAATACCAAAGTGACCAATTCAAACAATGACTTTTTCAAAGCAAACAATATGGAAAAAGATCTCATGGAAATTTGTAAAAATAATCACTTATTTGGCTTAGATTATTTCGTAAAAAAAATTATACAATTACATGATATAATCAATATAAGACATTGTGTATTTATTATGGGAGAGGCAGGATGTGGTAAAACAACTTTGTTTAATATGCTATTGGAATATCAAAAAACAAAATTAAACTTAAAAACAGTAAGTATTAAAATAAACCCGAAAGCTATAAATATTGACGATTTATATGGAAGTGTTCATATGAAAACAAGAGAATGGAAAGATGGTGTTTTTTCAAAATATATGAGAAGTTATTCAAAAAAAGACGATTATGATAAAGCTTATATAATTTTTGATGGTAATCTAGATTCACATTGGATAGAAAATATGAACTCAGTTATGGATGACAATAAAGTATTAACTCTCTCATCTAACGAAAGAATATTGTTGAAAAATCACATGAATTTAATTTTTGAATTTAGTGATTTAATGTTTACTACTCCTGCTACAATATCCCGGGCTGGTTTAGTTTATTTTTCTGTTGATCCCAATTCTTTATGGAAAAATTATTTTTTATCATGGATAGATAAGCATGATAATTTTAATAAAAACATTAAAAAATTATTTGAAAAATTAATGTATAAATATGTAGAACCTACTTTTTCTTATTTAAATACATTACAAACATCTATCAAGGTATCACCCATGTCTCATATACAATCGTTATCCTCTTTATTAGACACATTATTAAAGGATAATAATTTTGAAAGTGTAGAACATTATTTTATATATTCAGTTATATGGTGTTTTGGTAGTTTTCTGGGAGAAAAAGACAATATTAACTATAAAAAATGTTTTGATAAATACTGGAAAAATAATTTTAAAAGTATAAAGGTAAATAGAAAAATTAGCGTATTTGATTTTTATGTTGAAAATAATAAATTTAAAGAATGGGATGAATCAGAAATATGTAATGAAATAGATGATAATTATTTGTTGAACAATGACATATTTGTTGAAACAGTAGAAAGTTGTGCTTATAAATATATTAGTAAATTATTCTTGAAATCAGATATGCCCATTTTATTTATTGGAAAAACAGGTGTAGGTAAAACACAATTGTGCAAAAAAATATTAAGTGAAGAAAAAGACAATTTTAAAACATTTTATATGATATTTAACTATTACACTACATCAAAAAATGTACAAGCTTTAATGCAAAGTTGTTTAGAAAAAAAATCAGGAAAACAATTTAGTCCTCCATATCAACAAAAACTAATATATTTTATTGATGATATTAATATGCCTAAATGTGATGATTATAATACACAAAGTGCTATCGAATTATTGTGTCAGTACATAGATACTAATTCATGGTTTGATTTAGAAAAATTAAATTTAATAAACATATTAAATACAAAACTTGTATCATGTATGAATTATAATAGAGGAAATTTTACAATAAATCCAAGACTTTTACGCCATTTTTTCATATTAAATATTAATTTCCCTGAAAACAATACTGTTAATAATATTTTTAGTGTATTATTAAAAGGACATTTTACCAACTTCAAACAAGATGTAGCAGATATTGTCCCATCTATATTAAAGTCTACCATATCTTTATATTATAATATAGAAAAAACATTTAAAAGAACAGCAACACACTTTTATTACGAATTTAACTTAAGAGATATTCATAGTATTATCAAAGGTTTATTAACTACAACCCCGAATACTTTTCAAGATTGTGATAAATTACTATTTTTGTGGTTGCACGAATGTGAAAGAGTTTATTCTGACAAACTAAATAGAGAAGATAAAAAAATATATAAAAATATTATAATTGATATAATAAGAAAAATGTATAATAAATATGAAATCAATAAGTTTGTTAACAAATATGATAATAATCTATTATTATTTTCTAATTTTCACAAAGGGAATCATGATAAGTGCTATGATCAATGTAAAAATATTGAAGAATTAACATTGTATTTATCAGAAGAATTAAATGAATATAACAATTTTTATAATTTAAATATTGTCCTATTTAATGATGCTATAAAACATATTTGTAAATTAATTAGAATTATAGATAATTTAAAATCAGATGCATTATTATTAGGTATAGGAGGGTGTGGAAAGACAACTATTTCAAAATTTTCCTCATATGTTGCATCTAAAACTTTCATAGAAATAGATTTCTCACGTCATTGTACAGATAATGATATTAAAAAATATTTACAAAATATATTTCATAGATGTGTTATGAAAAATGAAGATATTATCCTTTTCTTAAAAGAAAGCAAAATACATGACAACTTTTTTATATATATTAACGAATATATGTGCACAAATAATATAATCAATTTATATACAAAAGAAGAAAAAGATTATGTAATAAATAATATAAGAAGCATAGCTAAATCAGAAAATGTCAAAGAAACAGATAATGATATATTTGATTATTATATCAAGAAAGTAAATGAAAATTTGCACTTTATTTTATGTTTTTCACCTACTAGTAACAATTTTAGAGATAAAGCAAATAATTTCCAATGTATATTAAATAATACTATGATTGATATTTATGACAATTGGGAAGCTGATTCATTAATGTGTGTTGGAAACAATTATGTAAATAATATATATATGAATATCAATACAGGAGACATTGTACTTAACCAGGATTATATCAATCTAAAGAATCAGGACATAGCGAAACTAAATGCAGACACAATTGTGGAAAATCATGTAGAAAACCAAAATGACCAACAATATGAGAAAATAGATGTGGAAGTAAATGATTTAAACAAAAAAGTGAACTCCCTAGAAAATGTAGATATAAATAGTAGCACTAAAAATTATCAAACAGTAGAAGAACCATCTCCTCGTGGTACTGATTTTCAAACTAATAAAGACATAACAAAAGGAATAGAAAACACAGATGCATCGAAAAATTTACCATTATTTAACAAAGACGAATATGTAAACCTAAAAGATATAATAACAGAATATCTAAAAGAATGCTATGAAGATATACTAGATATATCATCTGATTATTATTCCCATGAAAGGGCCCATATATATGTAACACCTAAATTATACCTAGAAAGTATAAAGACATATCATATTATGTTATTAAAAAATGTTACAAATATAAACAACAAAATGAATATGCTAAAAAATGGAATTACAAAAATGAATGAAACACGTTCAAATGTAGAAATAATAAAAAATTGTTTAAAAGAGAAAAAAAAAGTATCAGAAGAAAAAAAAGAAGCCGCTGAAAAATATGCTATTGATATTGGAAATGAAAAAATGATCGTTAAGCAAGAAAGTGAATTAGCAGATATAGAAGAAAAAAATTGTATAGAAATTCAAACAATTGTATTAAAACAACAAGAAGAATGTGAAAACGATATAGTATTAGGTATACCACTAATAGAACAAGCCGAAGAAGCACTGAATACATTAAATAAAAAAAATATACAAGAATTAAAAACATTAAATAAACCACCACCAGGTGTTGAAGATATCACTGCAGCTGTTATGCAATTATTAGCTACAATTGATACAACTATATCTGTTGATAAATTTGGAAAAATAAAAGACCCAAGTTGGAAATCAGCACAAAAAATGATGATTAACCCTGAAAAATTTATATCTATATTAAAAGATTATAAAAATAAGATTGATGAAAATTTAGTTCCAGATTGTAATTTTAAATATGTAGAAAATTTAATTAAATTACCGCACTTTAACAAAAATGCAATTCAAAAAAAATCAAAAGCAGCAGCCGGTCTAGCTGAATGGGTATTAAACATTACATCCTTTTATAAGATTATACAAAATATATTACCAAAAAGAATATTATTAGATAATACGAAAAAGAGCCTTGAAGAAGCAAATGAGAAATTACAAACTGTTAGAGAACAAGTACAATCACTTAAAGAAAAATTAAGCGATTTAATAAATCGATATGAACATGCTATTTGTGAAAGAGATTTAGTTATTTTAGAAGAAAAGAAATTAAAAACTAAATTAGAATTATCTATTAGATTAATAGATGCTTTGAGTAGCGAACAAATATCATGGTCTAATCAATATGAAAGTTTAAAAAAAAAGAAAAAAACTATTTTAACTGATATATTATTATCTTCTACATTTGTAACATTTTGTGGAGGATTTACAAAAAAATATAGAAATAAAATAATGGCAAAATGTATAGATACATTGAATAAAAAAAATGAAGTTCAAAATAAAACTTTTGTAAATCTTTTCAAAAATAATCCAAATGGTGCGACTACAGAACATGGACCAATTAACACCCCAAATAAATTTAGTTATGCATCTGTAAATGAAGATATAAATAAGTATGGAAATAATAAAAACGATAACAATAATATTAAAAATAATGGTGAAGATTCCAGAATGAATAACAGTGTATCTTCTATGAACCCAAAAGGAAAAGATAAAGATGAGACATATAGTGATAAAGAAAATGAAAATGACGATAAATCAATATATGATATATTTGCAGCAAGTAACTTTAATTTAGATTTATTAATAAATGAAGAAATATTATCAAAACTAAGTAAACAAGGACTAACATTAAATTCTGTCTGTATTGAAAATAATATAATTTTAGAAAATAGCGAAAAGTTTCCTATTATTATAGATCCTCAAATGGAAAGTTTAAAATGGCTAATTAATAACCAAAAAGAAAAAAGCGCAAAATTAATAATAACAGATATTAATGATAAAATGCTAGATCAACAAATAGAAGAATGTATATCATATGGATATTCTATTATTATAGAAAATGCTGATGAATATATTGATAATACATTATATAATGTTATATCAAAAAATATTATAAAAAGAAAAAATAATTATTACATAAATATAAATGATAAAGAACTTATATTCCATCCAGATTTCTATATAATTTTACATACACAATTGTCTAATCCTCATTATCAACCTGAAATTCAATCAGCATGTTCTTTAATTAATTTCACTGTTACCCCTGATGATTTAGAAGAACATTTATTATCCATTACTTTGCAAAATGAATTTAATCAATTATATAAAAAGAAAAAAAAACTATCTTTATTAAAATATGATTATATGTGTCAATTATCATTTTTACAATCTTCGATTCTACAAAAATTAACTGATGCTAAAGGGGATATTTTAGAAGATGTTTCACTTATTGAAAATCTCGAAAAAACCAAATTATTAAGTGAAAATATTGTTAAAAAAAGTGAAATTGTCAAAAGTACAGAAGTACATATTAATACGATTATTAATTTATATAGGCCTTTATCAAAAAGAGGAGTCATGTATTTTTTCATTTTACAAAAACTCAAAAATCTTCATCACTTTTATTTTTATTCTTTAGAAATATTCTTAAAAATTTTTATAAAATGTTTACATGATTGCTCAAAGAATAATTTTTCATATAGCGAAAAACCAGATGTGAAAAAAAAGAAGAAAAAAAAATATAAAAAAAATCCAAAGGAAAGTCTTGAAAATGACGCTGAAAATAGCATACATGTCGAAGCTCCAACAATAAATATTTACAGTGACAAAGAACAAGAAAATAACTTAGAACCTCTCGAATCGTCAGCTAACTTAAGAGAAGTGGAAGAAGCACATGATGAAGAAGCTGAAGACGCTGGAGATGTTGAAGGTGTGTCGGAAAATGTGAATGTCGATGAAGCGAATGAAACAGAAGCAGTAGAAACTAAAAAAATAGAAGAAGACGAATCACAAGAAATAGAAGACAAAGAAGCTAACGAAATAGATGCTGTTCAAATAGATGAAATTGAAACTGATGAATATGAAGAAGAAACCGATGAGGAAGAGACAATAGACGAAAGTCTAGAAAGTGAAGACTTTGAAAATGATGATATCAAAAACGAGGAAATAAAAATAGATAAAAATGAGGTCGAAAAAAGAGTGAGCATGCTAATAAATATGTTGATTGTAAAAATGTGGATGTATATCGATAAGGGATTATTAGAAAAGGATAAATTAATTGTGAAATGCTTAATTATGTTAAATTTAGAAAAGTTAAATGGTAAAATAACCCAAGAAGAAGAAGCAATATTTATAAATCCAAAACATAAATTATATAATAAAACAAATGAAATAATATATAATAAAAAGAAAAATGAGAATATAGAAAAGAAAATAATAAACAAATCATTTATTAACGAAGAATTATATGAAGATTGTAAAAATCTAGAAAACTTAAAAGAGTTTGAAAATTTAATTGATAGTTTTGAAAATGAAAATATGTCATGGAAACAATGGATCTTATGCGAAAAGGTTGAAAACGAAGAGTTACCTAGAAAATTTAATAAATTAAAAGATTTTTCAAAATTATTATTAATCAGAATATTACGTAAAGATAGGTTTTTAATTGCCTTAAAGAGCTATATTGAAAAACATATTAAAATGACTAATGAAGAGCAAAATAAATATTCTTTGGAAAATATATTAGAGGAATATATCGATAACAAGACACCCGTTTTATTCTTGTTAACTCCTGGTAATGATCCATCTAAGGACATAGAAAATTATATTGAAAAGTTGAGAAGACAAAAAAATGAAGATGATATCAAAAAAAATATTAACAAAAAAGGAATTAACACCGAAAATGCTAATAATGATAATGAAAACGATGACACAACTAATGAAGAGTCCAGCACAAATATATCTTATATTAACATTTCCATGGGTCAAGGACAAGAAAGTGTAGCATTAAAATATTTAGAAGAAATATCAAAAGTCGGAGGTTATATATATTTACAAAATATTCACTTAATGACAAAATGGTTAAAAGAATTTGAAGAAATTCTTGATAAAATACTTTCAAATGCTCATAAAGATTTTCGATTATTCTTATCATCAACTATTCCATTTGAAAATAATACACAATTATTGCCTGAAAAATTATTAAAAAAATGTTTCAGAGTAAATAATGAAAAGTCTTATAGTTTAAAAGAAAATATAAAATGCTGTCTTGATAAATTCGAAAATAAAGAATATGACACAAAAATAAAAACAGTTATATTTGGTTTGTCATATTATCATAGTTTATTGTTGGGAAGATTTTTATATGGAAAAATTGGTTTTAGTCAAGTTTATTCATTTAATGATAACGATTTAGAAATATCTTTTAATATTATAAAAAGGTATCTAAGTAATAATGAAAATTTCCCATTAGCTGATGTTCTATTTTTAATCGGTGAAATAATTTATGGAGGACATATTACTGATATATGGGATAGACGAATAAACAAAACATATATAAGAAATATATTAAAAGAGATATACAAAAATATAATTAATATAAATGAAAAGGAAAGAAATGACAATGAACAAGGCAGTAATAAAAACAATACTAGCAATAACAATATGGGTAGACTTACCAATGGCCACAGAAATGATAACAACAACATAGATAGTGATGATGAAAGAGATGAAACAAATAATAATGAAATGGGTGATATAACAAATTCGGATATAGAAGAAAAAAATATGCTAAAAAATAATAAAAAAAATATTTTGTTTGAATTCTTTAGATTCCCTGATTGTAGTAAATATAATATTAACCAACTGAAAAAATATATTGATGAAAAGTTAAATAAAGAACAAACATATTTATTAGGTTTACACATAAATGCAGAAATAGAATATATGAAAAATGAATGTTATAGAATATTACAAAATTTACAAGAATTAGGAAATAAAGATATTGCATCTTCTTCAAATTATAAGGATGAAAATAAAAAAAATATAGCTAGCGAAAATGAACGAAACAACGAAGGTAAAGAAGAAAATAAATGCAACAAAAAAGATACTGGAAATAATGACGGAATAATAATCATATATGATATAATAAATACATTATTAAATGAACTGCCTGAAAAAATAAATATAGATGATTTAAAAATAGACGAAATTGAAAATAATACATTTGTGGTTATAGCAATAAAAGAAGCAGAAAATTTTAACAAACTAATTGAATGCGTGCATGATACATTAATAGAAATAAAACTGGTTTTAGACGGTATATTAAATGTTAATGATAAAATACAAAATACTATTAGATCATTATTATTACATAATATACCAGAAATATGGAAAAAATACTCTTATCCTTCAAAAAAAAAATTAATGCCATGGTTTGAAAATTTCAAATTAAGAATTATATTTATAAAAGAATGGATAGCAAAAATACGAAATAATATTTATTTGCCTAATTCTGTATGGCTATCTGCTTTATTTAATCCTATTTCATTTTTAACTGCAATTAAACAAATGTTTGCACATAAAAATAATGTGCCTATTGATAAATTAAAATTAAAATGGCATGTAACAAATATAACTAAAGTAGAAGATATAAATAATAAAAATAATTCTTTATATATACATGGACTATTCTTACAAGGTGCCTCTTGGCTTATTAATTCAAAAAATGATGTGTTTACATTTGATATTTCAAATTTAAGTGGAAATGCATCATATGGGAATATAATTGAATCAGTTCCTAAAAATGCATACTTTTCCATGCCAGTACTTTATGTTTATTGTATAACAAATGAACAGGATGAAACCCTAAACCAAAATACGGAATCAAGATATCTCAATACACCTTTATACATAACATCTGACAGAGGAAATACATTTGTTTGTTCGGTTGATTTGAAGTAAGACATGAAAATATTGACTACATGCATTACCTATATATTTACTTTCTGTGGATATCCTTATACCAGCTTTCTTTTCTATGCATCTTTATCAATAATGCGCAAGCATATCCTCAAAACTTTTGTTACATTCATTCGTGTGCCCAAAATTGTATATAAAGCAATATATATATGTACGAATAATATTATGCCTACTTAATTTTGCAGCCTTGATATTGATGATACTGAAGACAAATGGATTTTAGCCGGAGTTGCCCTCGTTCTTTCCGATGACTAATCATAGGAAGACATTCACTGCATTCACTGAATTTACATGCATTCCCCTTGTTATATATGACAAAATTGAGCATTCATATTTTTGTTCTTTATTGTAACCTTAAAGGGAATTCCCCAAAGGGTAAAATGCTACACCCATTTTTTCCCGATTTTTATAAAAATAAGAACTATATTAACTGAAATTAGTACGTTATTCAATTATAGCAATTTCATTTTATTTTATCACAAAACTTATTTATTAACAAATTATAGTGTTTGTGGTATTAAATTTAAAAAAAAATAATAAAAAATAAAAGAAATTAATACAATTAATGTTGAAAAAAATAAAACTATACCTATGCTCAATCGTCTCCATATATAGTGTTGTATGCATAAATACAAAAAAAATGTATATCTTTTTATACTATATATAGAGTGTGTCGGATAAGCCGAGAAAGGTGAAAAATTATACGAAAAAATATAAGACAAATAAATTAAGAATTCTAATAAATACATATACATATGAAATATATTATATATAATAATTTTCTCTGAAAATATACAATTATATTATCCTTCTATAGAAAATTATCATGTTATTCAACAATAATATATATGTATATATGCACATATACACATGTCTTAATAACACACTTCTGAAGGTATGTAAACACAAAGATAGAGAACAATAAAACAATATCTCTATATTCGCTTTAAAGTTTTTGTTTTCTAAAAAGGATGTTTAAAATTTTTTTATATATGCCACCAATTTATAGCATATCACCTTTTCTTCTTCGCACAATTGAATTTTGATAGAAATTTTTAATTTGATCTTTTGTTTTTCCAAACGATTTTAGTGCTAAAAATAAAGAGTCCCAATTTTTTCCATCTTTTGAAAATGTGTCAAAATAAATTTCTTTTTCTCTATCAGTCCATTTTGTTGCTGTTTTCCGTTGGGCGTTACTTTTTAATGGATCCAAATAATCGTCATCATAATTTTCCATTTGCTGGTGATTCAAAGGATTAACCATAGAATATTTACTATTATCATTTATATTGTTATTATTTCCTAAACCCATATTATAATCTGGGTTAGTGTTATTAATATCTAAAGGCATATAATTATCTCCTATAATATTTCCATTTTTATAATCCATTTCTGAATAATTGCCAATAGGAGCAATTCCCCCAGAGTTAATATCATCTTTTCTTTCTACTTTATCATAATAATAATTTTCATCATAATTACCATTATATATATCTTTATTTTTATTTATATTAGCATTATTTTTTTTGGCGTATTTCATTCGAATTTCATCTTTTAATTTTTGTGCATATTCACGATAATCTATTTCCTTATAATTTCCCTCTGCCTGAGAAGCATACTTATTATTCTTTTTTGGCTTAGTATTTTCTTCATTATAATATATATTTTCCGTTGGATGCTCATCATTTGTTTTTTCATAAACATTTCCATTATAGCCTTTTACTCCGTTTAATAATTTTTTTTTCGACATATTATATTCAGATAAATCTTGTATTGGTCTTTTGCTTGTTCTATTATTTTTTCCCTTTTTTTCAGGCACACTATTTGCTACATTAACTTTTGATACTGTACCATTTTTGCTTACTATTTTTTCTTTTTGTTGTGCTAATAATTTCTTTTTTTTTAAAATCTTTTTTTTTATTCCTTTTTTTAATTTACAATCAAAATATAGAGAAGCGGACTTTTGGCTAGCTGTATAATTTTTATTCAAATTTTCATTATTTCTTTGGTTCATATTTTTTAAAAATTCAAAACATTTGTATAAACTTTCTTCACATCCTTCAATCTGAGTATTTTTGCCACATAAGTTTTTATTAGCATTGGGAATTTGCTCGTTATTATTATAATCAAATTCTTCTCTTATATCCTCCATATTATTTTCAATATTATTTTGATGCCCATTTATGTAACTATGATTATTTCCTTTACCATCTTGGTAAGTTTTATTATATTGGTCTATATTATTATGTGACTCTAAATCTTCTGTATATAAATTTGTTTCCCTTCTTTCCAACTCTAGATTTTCTTGATTGCTTTCACTTTTTAATAAATAATTTTTTTCATTTTGAAGGTAATTAAAACAAGAATCTTCGTTATTTGTTTTGTTTTTTTGAGGCGAAGTATTATTAAGGGGTCCATCTGATATGCCATCTGGTATTTTCTTAACATTATAATTTGCTGCATTATTTTTTTTTTTTTTTTCATCTTTTTTTTTATCATCTTCAAGATTTTCATTATACTTTATTTCAATAATATCCGAATTAACTCCCTGATAAATGTCGTCATCATTTTTAATTAAAAAACATAATTTCCTATTTGAACTTAAAATAAAGCTATAATTTTGTGGAACTATATATCCATCAGACATATTTTCAAGCAATATTCCTTTGGTTAAACTATTATTATAATAATTATGTTTATTAATAGGGGCTTTATTTGGTAAATTTTTACCAGACATATTTTTATATGTTTTTTCAAAAAGCTTTTTAAAGAAAATTCTCATACTTATATAATTACCATTAACATAATTTGATTCTTCAAATTCAGTTTTCATATTATTATTTTCTAATTTTTTTAATAATTTATTCACAATTTCTTCTTTCAAATTTTTTTTACTTACATCATTAACTGATGTTAAGCATTTTTTGGGCCTTTTCATTTTACTTTCTGTTAATGTTAATAATATTTTTTTTAAATTAAAAAAATTTTTTGTTGTATAATAAAAATCAACACATTGTTTTGTATTTTTAAATTCTAAGTATTGACTTATCTTTTCAAAATTCTTAGGGTATGTAAAATATTTATCTAAAAATGTTCTAATTTCTTGTTTATTCCAAATGTTATTTTTTTCATATAAAATATCTTCATTACTAAAATATTGTGACGGTTCATCAACCTGTACACTATTATTATGTCGATTGTTTCCTCCTATCTTTTTATTTAATGTATTGTTCAAATTATTTTCTACATACAATTTATCTTGATTTTCATGTTTACACATACTATCATTGATGCAATTTTGATCATCAGGTTTTATTTGCAATGCATTATTAGTGTTGTTGTATATAACATTTCTTTCTAGAGCAAATATTGATAACATAATATTTTGCATACAATAATAATATGGATATATAGATGAAAAATGAAAAAGCCTGCTTGTTTTTATATCACTAAAAAATATGCAATGTTTTCTCCAATTTACACATGGCCCCGTTAAATTAGCATATTTAATATTCATATATTCTTTTTTCTTTTCTTTTTTTTCTAATAATTTATCATCATAATTACTACTCTTATCACATACTGTCAAAATATTATATGCTAAATTTTTATTATTATGTTTAAACCCACATGGTAAAGGAACAAAAATATTAGGATGATCATATGCTCGTACTGGTAAAATTCCCCATGCAAATATATTTTTTTTCTCTCTTTCTTTTTCATGTATATCAATATCTTCTTTCCATAATTTATATATTTCTTTATAAACTTTTGAATGCTCTTTTAATGTTTTTTCAAGTCGAGTTTTTCTATCTAAATAATAATCATAAAAGTGCACAACACCAATAGGAATATATTTATTTCGAATTTCAAAATTAAAATCACGATTTTCTATTTGACAAATATAGTATTTTAATATTATTTCATCGGAACAATTATTATAACTTAGCATATGATTATAAATCATTAAATATTCTGTTTCTATCGTTTCTCTTTTTAATTGGTTATCATTTTGTAAATTATTATTTTCACTATCCAAATTATTACCATTATCATTCCAATTTTTATTTGCCATGCCAGTTTGCATCAGCATTTCATTGTCAAATACACAAAAAAAGTTTTTCTTCTTCCTTTCCCTTTCCTTCTTCTTCTTACTATTATAACCATCAACTTGATTCCCTTTCTTAGATACATATTTCTTCTTATTGTATAATTCACTCTTATTACTACTCATGTTTTTAATTTGGTTTTTAGATATATATTTTTTATTTAATGCATCATCATTATTTTGAGATGCTTGACAATAATTTGATTCATTATATTCATTATTATTATTATTCATTTCAGCTTCTTTTTCTTTTTTAATTTTATTATGTTCAATTTTTTTCATCTTTTTCATTTCATAATCTCTCATTCGCTCTTTTTTATTATAAATAATTTTCGTTTTTTTATTTCCTTTAATATAATATAATGCATATTTTTTATTTATATAATTTAATAAAAAAGATGGAGTAAAAGGTGATGCTGGGACAGTATATTTTGTTTTTTTTTTTATAATTTTTTCTAAATGAATCATAATATCTTCTACATCATAATTAGCAGGATCATACTCCAAAATATCAACCTCACAATAATTATATTTTCTTTTATCATGTGAATCTTTTCTATTTAAATAATTTAAATAAATGTTATTAAAAAGATAACAATCATCCACTGCTTTTATTGTATTGATGTTGTTTTTGCTTTTTTTTTTTTTTTTATATTTACTTCTATTAAAGATATTTTTATATTTATATATACATGATCCTACTTGTATATTATACTTATCAAAATTTATTTCATTTTCATTTTTTATATTTTTTTTTTCTTGTTTTTTTTCTGAATGGTTATCATCAGTAGATACGCATCCATGTCCTTGTCTCTCTTCATAATCATCTTCATCGTAATCTTCATCTTCTCCGTTTTCGTTACCTTTTTCATTACATGTTTCTTCTTTTTTTACACAATTTTTTGCATCCATTTTAGCTATATCATCATCATGTTTTTTACTATTAGATGCAAAACTCATATTCCAATTTTGTTCATTTTGTTCAACCCGTCCATTATAGAAAGTGTCCAAATCATTTAACGGGAAATTTAAAATCAGTTTTATTTTATGATTCTTTTTTAAATTTAATAATTTTTCAGGAATATATTCTCTTTTAACATATATATAAATATAATTATTTTTTTCAAAACCATTATTATCATTATGATTGTTATAATATTCTTCTTCATTATTTTCATAATTTTTTTCATACATGAATTTTTTAGGGTTTGATAAATAGCATCCATCAGATATTGCATATTCATAAAACCGGTTTCTTTTCTGGTTTTTAATATCATCATTTATATATAATTTATCTTTTTTTTTATCAATAACTTCACAATAAAATATTCTACTTATACTAGATAAAAACGTTAATATATTTGATGTAATCGTTTTGGTATTAGTTTCACCGACGTTTTTATTTATTTCTTTTTTCATAGAAATCCAATAAGCTTTATTTTTGTTATTGTCAACTCCAAAGTTTGACGAATTGTAAAAGTTACTATCATTGTATGCATGATAATTATGATTATTACTTTTTATATTGATTTTATTACTGTTTATATTTTTGAATACTTCTTTTTCTGCTTCACTTGAATTGGGAATACATCCATCTACGCCTAAGGACGCGCTTGCATTTTGCTCAGACGTATATTCTGTGGAATTATTTGGATTTATATTTTCTCCAACCTTTCCATCTTCGTGTATTCCTTCTATTTCGTTATTTAATTTATCTTTTTCATTTATTAACTTTCTCTTCTTTTTTTTATTCTTATCATTATTAAAAAAAATAGAACGAAGTAACTTTCTTTTTTTTTTTAATTTTTTTTTTTCCTTTTTATATATTATACTATTATTGCTGTGATCAAACATTTGATCACAACAATTTGTTTCTTTAAAATATTTATTTTTTGATAAAGCATTAAATAAATCCATAATTATTGAATTTTTAATTTTTAAATTATCAATTAAAAAATCATTATGATAGCATTTATTATTCATACATAAATTATTATCATGAAACATTTGTAAAGGGGTAACTGAATTAACATAACTATGTGATGAATGTGAATGTGATGTTTTTTTTTTTTTCTTTTTCCTTTTTTCATATCTTGTAGTTCTTTCTGTTTCATGCTCTATACATTCATCCTCTTCAACTTGTTCGTCTTTATTGTATGTTTTTAATCCCTTTTTATTATTTACAATATTGGATTTTATTAAATCCCTTTCTATTTTTAATATAGCTATATCATCATTATTTTCTTCATTAGTAATTCGTATTTTTTTAGAAATTTTATTTATCAACTTTTTAAATACTTCTATGTTATTTCCAACATCTACAGTATTTAAATATTTACTAATATTAACTAAATCATTGTATTGACTATCTAATTTATGTAATCTCGTTTTCATTCGTCGTTCCAGCTTTTTTAAAATTATTTTTTTTATAATTTTCTTTTTCTTCATCTTAGCGGAGTGTGGCTCTCCATATTCATTTTTTTGGGGGGGATGGGGTTCATTCATTTTATTCTGGCATTATGTATACATATAAATGGGTATCCCCCCACGCAAGCGTTTATTTCTCAATTCAAACAAAAATCTGAAGACAATACTATGAAAGAGCTGTTCACGGAGTCTTTCATTTACTCAAAAATATAAACAGATAAACGGAAACATATAAGGGTTTTAATATATATGCCCAAACATATACATATATATAACTAAAAAATACAAATATACATATAGATAATATATTTGCTATAAGAAGTTCCAATTGATGTAATTATAAATATGTTTATATTACTCTATTAATTTAAAAAAAACAATTGTCATAAATGTATAAGTATTATTAAAATAATCTACGAATTTATGAATTCAAATATATATGAAATATCCACAAAAATGTAGAAAAATCATCTTTTATGCATAATAACTTTATGAAAATATTATAAAAATTAGATATATTAAGTAAATTTTATATTATATATATAAAAAAAGAAATAGAGGAATTTGGGCCATTATATTTCAATAATATTAACAAAATCGTATTTTCATTAATATAATATGTATGTAAATATATCATACAAATTTATTTATATTTTTTTTTATGATTTAAGCGGCTTACAAAATACGATGCTCTATTAAATCATTGGATTTTTCTTTAAAAAAAAAAAAAAAAAAAAAAAAAAAACATGATACAATTTTATATATAGGAATTATTGAAAATGATCTTTCCCTTTATATATTTTTAAAAGATTAATTATTTATATTTTTCAATTATTTGGTTGAAAGTTTTAATGATACTTTTTTTAGTTTGATATATATTCCTTTTTTTTCTTTTTTTAAAATTTATAAAACATTTCAAAATCTTCTTTTTTGTTAGTCCCCCAAATTTATCAAAATGGTCATTAAAATTTTGTAGAATTATAAACTCTCTACCTTTTCAATATTTTTCAAAATTTTCATAATTAATGTATATTTTTCGCACTTTTCATAATTTTGATTATTTTTCCCTCTAACTTATTTCTTTTCTTTTTTATATGAAAGTCGCCATTATTATAAAGAATACAATGTGCATATATCTTTACAGCAGTAAAGAGGCACAACTATATATTTAATAGTACCAGTTAAACATAATATCATCCCCCCAAAAAAAACAAAATCGTTCCTTTAGTTTGACTTTATCCCTTATTACGTTATATATTTTACCCAAATAAAAATACCAGAAAGCTATATTTTTGCTAATAAAAAACATCAACTTTTTAAATCGATACGATACGAGTTCTCAAATTTTGTTATTAGTCATATGCTGTATTATATGAAAAGTCGCACAAAAATACAATCAGTGATATTTATCACATTCAATCATAATTAAGCGAAGTATTATACGACTTATATATATATGGTCTTTTCCGATTATTATAAATACATTTTAAAATTGTAACATCATTAATTTTTCGTAAAAATAGTGAAAAATTTTAAAATTATAATGTATACAAAAAAAAAATTATCCTAAAGACATACAGTACAAAATACAACATATATATGTATGCATACATATGTTCATATTCCTTTAGCACAAGGATTGTACATATTATTTATAAACAAATTGTATTATGTAATTCAAATAAAAAAAAAATACTTGTTATATGTATATGTACTATATGTGTGTGTCTAATATTTAAATAATTCCAAGTTTTACTACTGTTACAATTTCCCTTTAAAGTTTACAATCAAAAATAATAAAAAAAAATATAAAGATGAAATATAATAACAAGATTAACAATAGTGTTTTAATAGTAACTTTTTAATACTATATATAAAGAACGGAATTTATACAATACTATATGTTATATGTATACGTTTTTACTGCTATTCAGCATAATAATATTTTCATTAGATAGGAAATAATGGAAAAAAAAAATTATTCATTTATTTTACTTCTTTGTCTTCTAAGTTAAAGTATTTCTTCTGTATTTTATTTTTTAGAATAATATGTATATCCTCTATATGTGTTTTTTCTTATAAAAATTTGTAATAATTTTTTTTTATTTTTTTCTTTTAAAAAAATTGGCGAATAATATATCGAGATCTATATACATTTTTTAAATTTTATTTTAATTATCTTCTAGTATATTATTGAAATACATGAATGTTTCTTATAATGTTATTATATATAATTTTTTAAGAGTTTATTTACCAATTGTTTCAAAAAATGTGGTACACTATATTTTTAAAGCGCGTGCCTATATTATGTATATATTTTTTTACGTACAAATTTTCTATGTAAATTATATATATGCATTGGGCCATTTCGTACATATATAATTATCCGAACGACGTATAAATTCATCGCACTATACATATATACTTATGGGAAAAACACCTGTATTTTTTATGCAACATAAGCGTATATATATATATATTATATATAATAGATTTATTAAAGCGTAACAAAATTTATATAGCAATTACTGCATATCTTTTATGTTTTTCAAAAATCTTTTTTACTATTTGATGCATTCCCTTTTCATTGATTTTGCATACTTTTTTCTTTTTATTTTTTTTAATGAAAAAAATATAAGCTATATTTTTACTTTTAAAAAAATTACAAAAAAAAAGATAATTTTATAAATATTAATGGACTGATATTATTTAGCATTAAGCCAAGATAAATGCATAACTTTTGTGGCAGTAATAATGTAATAGTATTGCAATTACATCAGATATATATATAGGATTTTTTTTTACATATAAATCAAAAGAAGTACAGTATTATCTATGCATTGAGTATAGCATAAATATAGTATACTACAAAATATCACAGTGTTAACATTGGATATACATGTATATTATTTTATATGAATACATTTATGCCATCGCTATATATATAATAATAGTATCCTAAGTATTTATAGTAAACGAGTTATATACAATGTACATTTTTAAAACTCGCTATCCATTTTTTTTGTCGTTTTATAACCAATTTAGTAGTATATAATAAAATTTATATATTGTAACAAACCATAAAAAAAATATATTTATAAGTACTTGTAAGCTTAGATTAAAAATCAATAAAAGTATGTATGAAACAATGATAAATAACCAAATAAAACATATTAAAACTTATAATTGTAGAAAGGGAATTACTTCATAAATTTTATTTATATGTTGTATTATTTGAATGTTACAGTACAATTTTATAATTATACATGTTTTAGATTAACACACATTTTTATATTTATTTTTTTGATGATACTTGCATTAAGACATTTTTAAAATTTTCATTGAATATATATCGATTAGAGTTGTTAACAATTTACATTATTTATATAAATTATTATATACTATATATGCATGAAATAAATACACACATAACTATATAAAATAAACAACTCTTATAGATTATGTTTATTAAAATTGCGAACATAGAGCTTATATAAAAGATAGTAGTCTTATATTAAATTTTGTATACATATTATATAGTGTCTTAAAACATTTTTTTTATATTATGTTTTTATCCTCCTATATGTGGTTATATATAGAAATATACTAGCATTTTTTTTTCTTTTTACATTAAAATTATAAGTATACAATTTTTGTAATTTTGATACTTTTTTGAAAAACAAAAAGGAATTAATTTATAAATAGAAAAACTGTTTATTGTCTGTTACATATTAATATAGTGTGTAAAAAATAAAAAGGAATAAATCAAAAATTGTTTAAAAAACATAATATATACCCTACATAGTAATTAACGAAATAATTTATCATGGCTTCCCCATATTAATTAATTTTTTTTAAATATTATTAATTGTGCCAATTTTGCATATTATATCTCCTATTATTTCATAGTTACATTTCGTTTCGAATAATTTTTCTGTGGTTTATTTTCGTATTTTTAAAAATAAAATGTGTTTTTTTTTGTGACAATAGGTAAATTATTTTATTGCTTGGTTTTCCTTGTAACATATTTGAAATTCACATACTGATTTGTGATATACACGTAGATCATTAAATTGCAAGGACATATATAGACATAGACTTATATGGATATCTATATTTCTTGTGTTTGTGTATTATGCTAAATTTTTATTCCTAGAAAACGTGAATCAAAGAATAAATAATTTTGTTTATTTTTTTACAACTAACGTAAATATATATATCCATACATAAGTACACGTGCATATATACATACTATAGAATGCTGAATTAAATTTATTACGAAATAAATATTTCCAACCTATTATTTACTACAATTGATTACTAATTAGTTTGTTTTCGTGCAAAATATATGTATATATACATATGTAATTGTCTTACCTTTTTAATAAAATACTTAAAATTTTTAATTAAGCTTTGAGTTAATTTTCCTTTTTAAATGGGTCTACAAACAGAGAAAGATAAAGAAAAGGATGACCCCAAGAAAAATTATAAATTATGTAGCAAAAAATTTGAAACAGATGAATTAGAGGTCCTCAAAAAGGTATGAAGGAAAAAATATATCTCTATATAACTTTGTGCATATACAAATTTTAATGAAATATGCCTAGTACGTATCTATTTACATGCTTTAATGGGCTCCATTTAGCATAACATAGTAAATCACATGGAGGCTTTATAACCATGTATCACCTTCTCGATTTCATAATTTTTCTTTTTTTATGGCATATGTAGATTTACAAGGAGCTTGGAAGTAGGTCAATCTCAAACCACATTGACAAGGAGACATTCCTCCAATTTTTCCCCTTGCCTGGCTTGTGGGGGGAGCGATTATTTTTAAAGTTCAATTTTAAAAATACCGGGTATATAGATTTTGAGGAATTTATAATAGGAATAGCTATATGCTGTAGAGGAACAAAAAGTGATAAAATAAATGTCCTGTTTGATATATTTGATTTAAATTCAGATGGATATATTCAAAAATCGGAGATGGTTGCTATGCTCTCAAATATACCATATATTCATAAATTAAAAAATATATTTTTTAAAAAATCAAATTCATCAAATTATTATGATGATAAATACGAAGGAAATTCAAATGGAGATCATAATGAAAGTTATAATGATGGATATAACGATGATTATAATTATGTAGATTATTATGACTATAATCAAAATAATAATAACAATAATATAGCTGTAAATAATAATAATCAACAAATTACTAATAATAATGCAAATTATTCAGACAGTTATAATGAATATTGTGATAGTGAACATGAGGATGAATATAATGATGATAAAAATGAAAATAACGATGAAAATTATTATTTTGATAAAATGCCTTCTGAAAAAAAAATTTCTAATGATAGTGCAAATTTAAAAGATATGCCTCAAGGGAATTGTAGTAAATGCTTAAAACAAAAAAATAGAATGATGTATAATGATAAATTATTAAGTATGAAAGAAATAGCTAAAAAAATACGAAAAGAAAAAAAACATCATCTTGAAAAATGCATAAAAGATATTCGAAGAGAACGATATGGTAATGATCTTGGAAATCAAAGAAGCAGTAATACTATACGAAAAAATAGTAGCATCATTACAAATAATTCCATTAGTAATTGTAAAAAAGATAAAAAAAACTTAATCAATAAAGCAGAAAGTGATGATAATAATAGTAATTCTTCTTCGAGCAGTGTTTCTAATGTTTTTACAAATGAAGATTGTGATTTTCATAATTTATGTAAAAAAAGAATAGTCAAAAATAGAAATCGTAAAAAAGGATCAAACAGTATGCAATATTTAAAAAATACCAACAGTGCATTTATGTCATCAACAAGTGATAGTTCTTATAGTTATGAAACTATTTCACGTATAGATAGTGATGAGATTGATAGCTTTAGTTCAAATAAAGAACAAAGGAATGGATCCGGTAGTGGAACCTCCGATTCTTTTATTAGCATATATGGCTATTTAATTAAAAGTAGGAATAGAACAGATATACCAAATAAAAAGCGTAAGGGCAAACATGAGCTAGATCATCGTTTACTAATAGAAAAAAGAAAAAACAGTTGGCATGGAAGTATACGGTCGAAATATACTCAGGATGAAAAAGATAAAGATATGGAAGGAAAAGAATCTGAAGAAGTTGAAAAAAAAAAAAAATCACAAGCGATAGATAATAATAGTAACAATAATTCAATCGAGCGTAAAGAAAGCGGAGACGAAAAAAAAGATCAAGATACAAGTAATAATAAAAATAATGATGCAGTAGAAAATAAAGAGAATGGAGTAGAAAAAAAAGAAAGCGGAGAAGAAAAGAAAGACCAAGATGCAAGTAATAATAAAAATAATGATGCAGTAGAAAATAAGGATAATGGGGTAGAAAAAAGGGAATCTAATTGGGAAAAAAAAGAAACCATTAGAAGTTCTTATAACAGAAGTGATGTAAATATTTATAAAAAAGAAAAAAAAATTGAAAAAAAAAGAAAATTATTTTCAAATGAATATTGCTTACCATCAAAAACAGCAAGAAATATATTAAACGATGAAGAAAACGAAGAATATTCTGATAAAAATGTTGATGTTGAAGAAATTGTTGATATAATGCTAGAAGAATGTGAATTTATGGATAATGATAAAATAACACAAATACAATTTAAAAGTGTTATACATAAATATGATTTTTTTTTGTATGTATTTTTTAGTTGCCTTCATGAAGATATATGGGGGTTACAAGGTAATGTATTATATGGTAGAGATTATATTAGCAATTTTGTAATAAAACCTGAAAATTTTAAAAATAAACAGATTGATGAAAATGATGAAATTATTACTGAAGACCTTTATTTTAAAATACGCCAACTATTTATTGTACAAGCTCCAGATTATGATTGTGTAAATGATAATTTATGTGTTAATTTTTTGAAGGAGAAAAGCTTAACAAATAATGGAATTGACTATCCTAGTGATGATCATACGGATAAGAAAAAGAAAGTTACTAACGAACCGGAAAATAATAATAAAACAAAAGAAGAAACCTCAAAAGATGCCGAAAAGGGGGGAAAAAATGACCAGCCAGGACAAGCTAAAGAAAATAATAATAATGCAAATAATGCCAAAGTAACACAAGCCGATATAAATGCTATAACTACTGACAAGGAATGTAAAATATACGCTCTAGAAGATAAAGATGCTACGAATAATAATCAAACTATCATTGAAAAAGAAAATGAAAAAGAAAAGAGGGAAGATGAACTAGTAAAAGAAGGCCAATTGGAAATAAAAATACAAGATAATGAAAACAAGGATACCCATGAAATAATAGCAAAAGAAATAACAGAGCCAAATAATATAAATACAGAAGAACCAATAAAACGTGAAGATATTTCTCAAAATAATTCTGATAGCATTATCAATGTAAATAATGCCAATTCACTTAATCCAAATGATAAGGAAAATTATGCAGAAAAAGAAGGAAGCCTTAATGAAAATAAAAATGATATGAATATTTTGCCTAAAATAGGAAGTAATACAAAATTAGTAATTCCAGATAATATAACACAAACACCAGGATACGAATGTGATTTTAATTTATTAACAAATTCAATGAATGATATATTTTCTAAAGAAATTGTAGAATTTATTCAAGCATCGAAAATTAGTTTCAACATTAGTGATGTACGTAAAGAAAGAAATCCACAACATAAAGATAAACATAAAAAAACAAAGAGAAATGTAGATAAAGTGAAAAATGATTCTAGTGCTTCTTTAACTATTAAAAAGAAACAAGGAGATGACCCTATTAATAATAACCCTACATTTTCAGATACTGAAAAAGAAAATCTAAAAAAAACAACCAATAATGATACAGAGATAGTTAATGAAATAATTAGTAAGAAAGAAATAGAAGAGAAAAACATTTTGGAGAATCAAAATATTAATGATAATGACACAAATCAAGCTCATCTAGATGTTGATTCTGATGATATAAGCAAAGAAATCAAGAAAAGTATTGTGGCAATAAAAATGGAAAGTTTTGTAAAAAATAGCGAACATAACAAAACTGTCGAACTAAAAGATGCGAATATTTCAACTGACCAACCAACTCAACATGATTCTACGAATGCAAATACAGAATTAAGCATACCTGCAAAAGTGGAAAATGATAATAAACAAGAAGAAATTCCTGGTACATCTTCAGACGCCCCTTTGGCTGCTCCTGTAGTAGTTTCAAGTGACATATCTACAGAACCAAAAGTAGCGAAAGAAAATGCAGTAGAAAAACCAGTGGAAGAGCAAAAAAGTAGTGAATTAGCAAACGAAATCGATGATAAAAATGGAATGAAAGTCAAAAAAGAAGAAAGCTCAAGTAACGAAGATGAAAGTTGTTTTTTTGAAGGTAAAAAAAAAAAAAAAAAAAATGATGTAGCAAAAAAACATGTAAAAGATAGTAATTTATATTCATGCCCTAATTGTAAAGGACCATTTTTAATGTGCCCAAATTGTCATAGTAGATATCCAAGATTTTGTGTTAAAGAAGATAAAATAGCAATGGAATGTGAATATTGTGATTGCGAACATTGTTATTTTTATAAGTGTATATATTGTAATTTTGATTTTCAAAAATGTTTAAATATGGTGAAAAAAAATTCATTAAAAGAAGGTATATTATATAAAATAGGAAAACATCTTCATCAATTTAAAGCAAGATATTATATATTGTTTGATAGTTTATTATATTATTATGATAAAAAAAATAATTTAAAACCTCGAGGGTTTATGTTTTTAGAAGGATGTTATGTTGAAGTTATACCTAAAAATGATAGTATAAATAAATATGGTTTTTCTATATGTCATAAAGGTACAAATCAAATACAAAAAAGAAACTTATATGTTAATACACATGAAGAAAGAGAAGAATGGTTACAAGCATTATATTCAACAACAAAACAAAATACTTTATATAATTTATATGAAATACATGAACAATTAGGACAAGGAAAATTTTCAACAGTCTACAGAGGAATCAATAAGCAAACAAATTCTGAATTTGCTATCAAAGTTATTAATAATAGATCTGTTTCAATTTATGAAAAAGAATTATTACGTAGTGAAATATCCATTTTAAGATTGTTGAGACATCCAAATGTTATATTTTTAAAAGAAATCATAAATACAAAAGAAACTTTATATATATCTATGGAATTAGTAAAGGGTGGTGAATTATATGATTTTCTATTATCTGAAACAAGATTAAGTGAAATACATGCTAATAAAATTATTTCACAATTAATAAAAACAGTTGCATATTTACATAAGTGTGGTATTATACATCGAGATATAAAACCTGAAAATATTTTACTAACTGATAAATCAAAAGATGCACAAATTAAATTAACAGATTTTGGATTATCTACATTATGTGCTCCTAATGAATTACTAAAAGAACCATGTGGTACATTAGCATATGTTGCTCCTGAAGTTATAACATTACAAGGATATAACCATAAAGTAGATGCATGGTCAATTGGAGTTATATTATATTTATTATTAAGTGGAAAACTACCTTTCCCAATTAATAAAAATACAGAAATGAATATTCAAAAAACGTATGTACTAAGTTTTAGAGATAATATATGGAAAACTATCTCATCTTCAGCTAAAGATCTTATATCAAAATTATTGGAATTAAATGCAGAAAAACGAATTTCAGCTAGCGAAGCTTTAGAACACATATGGATAAAAAATCCAACTGCTGTTATTAATGAAAACTCAGTTATTTATAAAAACGAAGAAATTAATATTTTAAATTTACAAGATGTTAGTGTAAGTACATTTAATATACCAAAATATGCACCATATCATGCAGAACAAAAAAAAGTTGAAGAAGAACCCAAAAATGAAAATGCCTATAGTTTTCATCAAGAGAATAATATGATATGTGAAAATAATTATTCCAATGATGATCCAATCATACCATTGCCATATAGTGGATCTATGATAAAAGAAACTACTGTAGATAAAAATCCTGCATTAAGTTCAAACGATCCCAATTCAGATAATAAGCAAGGTGTAAACATAGAAAATATGGATAATTCAGAAAATTGCAATACAGGTGAAAACAAGACGAATACCAACACACGTGATAATGAGCAATCGAAAGATGATTCAACAAATGTATAAGAAACCATGCACAATATTCAGTGAGAATTTCATTAAAAAGAAGCAAATGTATGGGTAGAAAAAAATATTTCTACCTGCACAATTTTGATCTCACACACATAGTACCTTTATATTGTATGCTTTATGTTTATGGGTGGAAGTGAATAAACTATTTTTTTTATTTATTTTATGTTTTTTGTGCACTTCCATGTGTATATGTATACTCCTATGAATGCATTAAAAATTATAAGCATAATTATTTATTTGCCTAACGTAATCCCTTTATATTGAATTTTTTTTTTCATTATTTTGGGGGTATGTGGAGTTTTATATTAGCTAGCTATATTGCATATATTTTTCTATATTTTATTTATTATTATTTTTTGAGAATATTTTGTTATTTATGTTATATATTCAATTTCATATATGCTACTGTATATCACAATATACAGAAGAGCATATATGCATATATCTATTTTTTAATAATTTGAATATAAGAAAAGTTAAACTAAATTTTAAAAGATATTTTAATTTGATTATATTAACTTTTTTCACTACAATATAAGGAATTTCACCATAAAATTTTATAATATTTTTTATTCCTTTTTGGTGATTTGCCAAGCTTTGTTTTTATGTTTATTATACGAAGCATAACGACATTTTTTCTTTTTTCGTATTTCAAAAGGGGTAAGGATAATAGCTATAATGAACTTTAAGACAGGATTTAAACAATAAGCACAATAATAATCAAAATTTAGAATAAAAATAAAGCTAAAATGAAGGTTAAAAAAAAATAAATATACACACATTCCTTTTAAGGAGACATTTTTAATATTAACTTTTGCTGAAGAATGTAATAAAAACAAATAAAGCCTCTTTTACATTCAAAGCTTTTGCTTTATTTTTCTTCCTACTTATTTTCCTCTTCAAATTTTGAATTTCCCTTATAATATATTGAAGTGTAAAAAAAATAATAAGATGAAATTCTTTCATTTTCTATTTAAAAAAATGCATAATATGTTCATTTAATTATTTCTCCTTCCATTTCATTTGATAAAAAATGATGAGTATATGTTTTACACATTGCAAATATAATAAAAATATATTTAATACATAAGATAGTGTAATGTAATATTTGCATATTGTGTATATATTGTATTCGTGTTTTTATGTAAAACTTAAAATGCATATGCCAGGGATATGGCAAATAAAATATTCTTTATGTGACAAGCTTATGCATAATTGACAGCCAATATAATCATATATATATATATACAAATTTTTAATCATTTATTTGCATATTTTATCAATTAATCATTTTTTAATTGGCTACTTTAAAAATATATATAACCTTTTTAATAATCATATGTATATGCAATAAAAAATACATTTCTTTTTAATTATTCTCATATCTTTAGCTTGATATTTTCCAAGAGAAAAATGATAAATAGCGATTTGTAATAAAACACATAAGCCATACACACACACAAAAACGTGGTTTATAAACAGTCATATAAATCGACTCTCCATTTATATATACATATTATGTCTGTAATCTGTCTCTCTTTATAATCTTTAATATTTTTATTTTACTTTTGTATTTGTTCCGAATTTTGCTACATTCTGGCTTCAGTTTCTTTTTTTTCAATCCCCCTAATAACTAAACATAAGAATAAAATGCAAAAAATTTGTTAAAAATATTTTCAAAAAAAAAAATGAATGATAAGAAAAATATAAATATAAGAGATTTTTTTAAAAATAATAATGTAAATCGTAAGGATGGAATACATAAAAAAAGTATTGAAAATGAAGTAAGTATAAAAAAAAAAAATATATGGTCTCTGTTTTCAAATGTAACTGAAACTCTCAAAGACAAGACCAATGAAGAAGGTGATAATGATAGTAGTGAACTGGATACAGATATATTTTTTACTCCTAGAAATATAACACAAAATATTGAGAAAAATACAAATAAAACCTTATTTAAAAAGACTCATGAAAATCCTGAAATTAAAAAAGAAATAGAAAACATAGCAAACAGCTTTAAACGTAAAAATAATATTTTATTAACTGATAAATCAGATAACACAATATTAAGTAGTATCCTATCAACCAAAAAAATCAAACTTAACTCTGAAAAAAACGATACCCCAACAACACCCACATATAATGCATATAAAGAGTTTTTTATGCGAATTAGAGATCAAAACAAAAATGCAGAAATAAACGATAGAAATACGGAGAATGGCGAAATAGAAGATAAAGAAAAAAAAACAATGCACACAAATATTATGAATATTAAAGTTTGTAGTAAAATAGAAGGTGATGACGTAAACAGTAGAATAATCAAATTAAATGAAAAAAATAATCAACTTAATAAATGCCATAAAATTATAACATCGAATCAGACAGGAAGTTATGCACCATATAAGACAGAATTAGTTACTTCTGTAAAGGAAGGAGATAATAAAATTTCATTTACTTCGATAATCAAAAAGAAAAATATATGTGTCCCTGTAAATAATCATAATAAAATGGAAATAAAAAAAAAATCAGACAATCTTATAAAAAGAACACATCATTTTAGTAAACATGATAAGTATGATATTTTTAATAATATAGGTGATGATGTATTTAGATATATATTTTCATGTATTGAAAATAAAAATTTGATGTTATTAAATAAAAGGTTTTGTAAACTTAGTCGTTTATTAAGAACAAAATTAATATATAATGAATCATTAAAAAATTCAATTTCTCCAGAAAGTATATTAAAAACAATATATTTTTCTGCAAACATTGAGATATTAGATTTATCAGGATGTTCACATATAAGCTCCCATCATTTTAATCTACTAGCTAATTCTAATCATGTCCAATTTAATAAAACTTTAAAAGTGTTATGTTTAAAAAATTGTAGTAAAATAACAGATTCAAACTTAAAATATTTACTACACAGATTTAAAAATTTGCAAACAGTCGATATAAGGAACTGCTATAAAATAAGTCATGAAGGTATATACCCATTAAAATTTAAAACGTCATTAAAAAAATTATATATGGGAAATCTTATATCTACCATTAATGTATCTAATTATCATTCTGACGACACTCTCAAAATATTGTTCAGCGCTTCCAAAAAATGTAATGCACCTAGTGTCGATAACAATTACAACACAAATATGAATGAGCCAAACTCTACTAGTATGGTAGAAGAAAATATACAACTAGATACACCATTGACCAATCTAATATGCCTTGAAATAACATATACAAAAAATCTTACAGACATTTCAAATTTATATATGATCGGAAAAAATTTAAAAATACTTAATTTAAAAGGATGTAATATTGATAATTCTTCATCCATTATTTTTAAAAATTTTCCAAACCTTTTAGCTTTAAATTTGGCTGATACTAAAATATCAAATGATGTCATTGAAACTGTATGTAATACCTCAAAAGGCTTGAAAACACTTGATATATCAAAAACATTTGAAATACGTAATAGCACCATTTTTAAAATACCCAGATATTTAACAGGGCTAAAAAAAATAAAAATTGCCTCTCTCTCGTAAGTTAAATAAATTAATGCATACATAAATATGTATTATCTTTTATTGTATATAGCCATTAATCTATTTACATATACTAAACCCAAATAATTTTTTTTTTACAGAAATGTAGACAATTTTTGCATAAGAGAAATTTTTAAGTATTGCAAAAATTTAACATCAATCGATTTTTCAAACTGCTGGAAAGTCAATAACAGTTTTTGCAATGTGAATGGGCTAGAAATAGCATCAGGTAAGTATACTAACATAGCTTTTTTACGTATTATTAAAAAACAAGCGAAAGTTCTTTTATTTACAAATTGAATGCAATTTTACTTATAGGAAATAAATTAAAAGATGTTGGAGCATATCAATGCTCAATTGATAGATCAGTGTGCGAAGAAGCTTTATTAAGAATGGGGTGCACATCCATCCGTGTTCATATTTATAACGTAAAAATACATTAAAACTACGACATAGTATTGTATACCCAATCTTTGTTCCATCCTTTTTCACATTATTATTTACGAATTCAATGTACTAGCTATATATATATAAGGATATTTTGCACTTTCATACAAATAAATTACTATACTTTTATTATTCATTCATTTACAGGAGTTGAAAATGTTTGAGACATCAATTTATACCGACATTGAATCCCTTGAGCAGGATTAAAAAATATATGGGCACGGTATAATACCCATATTTTGGAAATTCCTTTAAAATAATTAAATTTGTTAATATCATTTATTTTTTTTTAAGTTAAAATTCGATTTATAATTTTTTTTAAGTATTTTCATATTTTATTAACTTTGCGCAAATTGCATATTTTTTTATTTTCCACGTTTTTTTTTTTTTTTAAATATATCCTTTTTTTTCGTAGTGCATAAAATAAATAGACCTTCAAAAATGCGCATAATAATATTATATGCAAGTTTATTAATTTAATATATAATTACATAAAAATATAATATCATGAATGATAACATAATTTTTAATAATATATAATTTCTTTTTATATTTTTAATCAATAATAAAAAAAAAGAATATATAATTTTTCCATAAAATAATTAAAAAAAAAATTTTCAAATAATATAACCGAATAGTAAATAAAAAATAATATGCAATAATATTAAATTCCTAAAAAGTAATTAAAAACACAAAATATAATCATCAAATATATAATGAAAAAAATTAATACAAAAAGTATTAATTAATTATATCGAAATGACTGAGCAGAGAAAATTAAAGGATAATTTTCAACCAGCTGTAAATTCTTCTATGCATGAAGGAAATGAAAAGAATGAAGGGAAGGAAGTAAAAGAAATAGCAGAAGCTAACAAAACGAACGAGGTAGGTAGTGTCACACTTAAAAGTACCGAACCAAACAACACAGATGATATTAAGATGGAAGATAATACTACCGAATCGAACATAAATGAATGTTCAAATGCTGAAGCAAATATATTCGAGGATGCAAAAGAATATGATGAAAACAATGAAGAGGAACTTGTAAAAAAACAAAATACAAATAATAACAATAATAATTCAAATAAACATTCTGATCATAATAACAAAGATAATGAAAAACAAATATCATCAGATCTTGAATGCGTAATATGTATGAAACTTTTAATAATGCCTGTGACAATACCTTGTGGTCATAATTTTTGTAGAGATTGCTTAGAGAAAGCAAAAGAATATAATGACACATGCCCATTATGTAGATCATCTATGGGTGATAAACAAAATGTTAATATATTATTGGCAGAATTAATAAAAGAAAAATATCCAAAAGCATATGCAAAAAGATTAAAAGAAATTGAAATTCTAAGAATTGAAAAAGAAAAAAAAGTATTACAAGAAAGATTTGATGCTATTAAAAATTCTTCTATGATACCCATCTTTAAAGCACCATTATCATTTGGTCCATATTTTCCTGGAGAGATTTTTCATATAAATATTTATAATAAAAAATTTTTAGATCTTGTTGAATTAGTATCTAACGAAGGTACATTTGCTATTACCTCTAATAATAACAAACATAATGACAAAATGTATGGCATTCATGTTAAAATTTTAGAGAGATGTATCACGACTCAAGCATTTATAGTTAAATGCGTTGCTAACTATAGAGTTATTTTATATAATATAATATATTTTAGTCAATATGATTATGATATAGCTAGCCATTCACCTTTATTCGATGAATCGATCCCTGTGAATTTTTTTGATTATAATTTAAATGTCCGCTCAGATGTAACTGATTCTGAATCTAAAACAATTACATCTCAGATAAATACATCTAACAATAATTCATCTACTATTTCTTCTACAAATAATGGCAATATTAGATGCCGAAAAGAATCAAAATATAGCTTTATTGACGAAGAAATAATAAAATTAGATGCATTAAAAAAATTATTAAATAAAATTGAAGTTGAAGATGATATAAAATCCATTTCATTTTATTATGAACAATATAAAGATATTGTTTATAATGAAAAAGATAAAACTGCTACTACAAGCCATGCAGATAGTAATAATCCTATATATGCTGCACAAAAATATTATTCTTGTATTATTTTTTCAAGAATATGTTTATTATGTATAAAATATCAATTAAACCGTTTTGGAAATGCAGGATTCCGATTATTTAATTCAAAATTTAGAAATATAAAATTAACATCATCTGAACCATCAAATGAAGAATTAGAAAATTTTTCTTTTTCGTTAAGTAGTGCTATTATATCTAGATCTATACAAAAATGGACATGGTTTAAAACAACAAATACTACTGAAAGATTAGAAAGCATAACACAATATTTTTTAAAAAAAAAAAATAAAAGTATTCTTGCTCTTGATAATTCACGATCTCCTATTATTCATAGACTCTTTATGCTAGATTCCATTACCTCTTCTTTATTAATTCTTGTATTTATTTCTTTTGTTGTTTTTGTAAAATATGTTTTTTACTATAATACATAAGAAAATATATACAATATTCCATATATAGTCCATTTCTCAGTTATTGCTTTGTTTTTCATTGTTTTTTTTTTATAGCATAAATTATTTCAATGTGCAATATGATTCTGTCATTTTTGCCCCTACACTACTTCATTATTTTTTAGTCGATTTTTTCGAATTTTTTAATAACTTGTATTAACCTTTTTCAATCAAACTAAACACTCTGTTATTTTTTTTAATTTATCATCAAAATTTTATTATAACGCCAGCATTTTATGGCCCTTGCATAATCAGCAAACATTTTAAATCGTAATAAGCAAAGGCCTAATAAGATATTTGTAAACCCGTTTTACTAATATTTTAAAGAAAAAGAAAATACGTCAAAAATGAAACAAATTGCTCTCACATACGTTTGTACATTGGCAAAGTATTATTAGGCACGAAAATGAACAGAACTCTTATCATTTCTCGTTAAGGTTTTATTTTTATAGTATATAATTACTACACTCTTTCTATTTTTTCATATAAAATTGGTAAAATACAAAAAAGACGAAGCAAGGCGTGGAAAATATCGGTCGTAAGTATGACATTATAGTCTTATTACATATTTATAATGCATATCCTTTGAAATGACCATTTTTCAACTATCATATTATTAATGTGAATATCATAATACCTGCTTATGCTTCCTTTAAAATACAACACCCATGATACCGAAAATGATGCGAAGGAGAATTGATAGGGAAGTTAAATTGGGGATTGCGTATGCCTACATATTTATGTGTATAAATATAATACCATGGTGAACAAACTTTATTTTACAACAATAATAAGATTATTTTATTATTTTTTTCATATTTCATTTGGATATAAAATATGTATATAATGCACAAGTTTTATTTATTCTATAGTTTTATAGCTAATTTTTTATACCCCCCAAAAAGTTGGAAAAATTTATTTTTTTTTAATCAATTTTTTTAAATACTTTTTTTTAATTAAAAAAAAATTCAATGACCTTAAATAATTTATATAATAACCTTTATTAATACTATTTTAGTTTATGGTAAGCATATTTTTTCCTTTTTTCTAATTTGTATGGAATAAAAAATAAAAATATATCAAGTAACTATACATAATGCATGCATATATAGTATATACATTTGGGCTCGCCACGCTATTTACTTTAATGTATGTATATATATAATACCGCTTTCCTTTAAATAATATTATATACGCATATCCATATTATATATATATGCATATATATTAAGAATATGATGTTGGAAAAAAACGTTGCCATTTATAATTAATAGAGTATGATCAGGTTTATTACTTTGCATTAAAATTAATAAGAAAATATATTATTATTTTATCATGTATTTTAAAACAATTCTATAAAATTATGGACAAATAAAAGAAACGAGAAAAAAACCTTAAGGAATAATACACAAAAGAGAGAGACTTATTTTCCCTACTTGTAATAAAGTATTAAGAGGAATAATATAAAACAAAGAAAAAATATAATTATTTTTTTTTCTTTTTAAATTAATTAATAAAAATTATATTATAATTGTTTATAAATTTCCTCATATTTAAATGTAAGATTTAATTTTAAATATATTTTTTAGAAAATTTTCATATCCTTTTTTTTACATACATATATATTTATTTAGGGTGTATATAGTTGTGCATATTTTACTTTTTATTGCGCTAAAAGTATTTATATGATATGTAAATATCTGCATATTTTTGCCATTCGTTTTTGAGGCTTCCATATTTGCATCGTTTATTTTCTCATTGCATATACTTTTTTCACCTCCCTGGGCAGATGAATAATGAGCCTTTTACTTTCAATGCAAATGCTCCTGTGTATTATCCCGGTACACCATATAATGTAGAGGATAAGAATAAAACAAACGAGCAAAATGAAGGAAATATAGATTCAAATAATGTAAGTTCTGAAAATATGAACGATGGGGGTTCAATAGCTGAAGTTGAAAATAAATTTAGCAAAATGAGTTTAACCCCTGAAAAGAATGAAGATATAGAAGTTGAAAAAGCAGAAAAAGAAACACAAGAAGATAAGGGAGTAGATAAAAAAGTTAATTTAGTACAAGTTGATTCTAGACCCCATTTAAATATTATATTTATTGGTCATGTAGATGCTGGAAAATCAACAGCATGTGGAAATATTTTATATATTTTAGGATATGTTGATGATAGAACAATTGAAAAATATGAAAGAGAAGCAAAAGAAAAAAACAGAGAAAGCTGGTTTTTAGCATTTATTATGGATATAAATGAAGAAGAAAGACAAAAGGGAAAAACTGTAGAAGTAGGTCGAGCACATTTCGAAACAAAAGATAGGAGGTTTACTATTTTAGATGCACCAGGACATAAAAACTTTATACCAAATATGATTAGTGGTGCAGCTCAAGCAGATATCGGTGTATTAATTATATCTGCAAGAAAAGGTGAATTTGAAACTGGTTTTGAAAGGGGAGGACAAACAAGAGAACATACCTTGCTGGCAAAAACATTAGGTAAATAGCGCAGAAAAATATATTATTATCCCGTTTTATTTAATCAATATATGCAATTATCACCTAATATTGCCATAATAATTGGACAATTTTTGGCAATTGCCTCTTTGCAAATCCACAAATTTACATCTACATATATTTAGAAATAATTCATTCATCTTTCATGTATACATATTTTTTTTTATAGGAATAAATCAACTAATAGTTGCGATAAACAAAATGGATGACCCAACATGTAATTGGAGTGAAAGCAGATATGATGAAATTCAAAAAAAAATAACTCCCTTTATAAAATCATGTGGATATAATATAAATAAAGATGTGTTTTTTGTTCCAATATCTGGATTATCAGGACAAAATTTATCTGAACATATATCCGATAAAAATTCAAAATTACATGATCCACGAGGTAG
Organism: Plasmodium chabaudi chabaudi; assembly: GCF_900002335.3. Taxonomy (NCBI): domain Eukaryota; phylum Apicomplexa; class Aconoidasida; order Haemosporida; family Plasmodiidae; genus Plasmodium; species Plasmodium chabaudi. The sequence continues at coordinate 768,976 of NC_030109.2, forward strand.
CTGGTATGATATATCAAAGCCAACTTTATTTCAAATTTTAAATTCTTTATCTCCACCCCCTTGGGATGAAAATGGTCCATTAAGAATTCCATTATTAGAAGGGTATAAAGACAACGGTATAGTTGCTGTTGGTAAAATTGAATCTGGAACATTATATGGAAATAATATGAATTGCATTTTAATGCCAAATAAAGTTAAAGTCAAAGTTACTAACGTATATGTAGAAGATGATGAAGTTCCTTATGCTAAGCCTGGAGAAAATGTTCGTGTCAAATTATTAGGAGTAGAAGAAGATCAGATTAGTAAAGGTTTTGTATTATGCGATTCATTGAGCTTATGCTCTGTTGTTAGTGAATTTATAGGTAGGGTAGCAATTGTTGAATTATTAGAACATAAACCAATTATAACAGCAGGATATTTTTGTATATTCCATGCTCATACAACATGTGAAGAAATACAATTCATTGATATGTTAGAAGTTATCGATAAAAAATCAAAAAAAAAAAAAATTAAACCCAAATTTATTAAAAACGATTGTATTGTTACTGCACACTTTTTATTATCAAATCCAGTTTGTATAGAGGTTTATGATAAGTTGCCACAATTGGGAAGATTTACTTTGAGAGATCAAGGAAGAACTATAGCCATAGGAAAAATTCTAGAACTAAAAAATTAAAACATCAAACTTTCTGCTGAAAATTATTACAAAGCTAGGAAATAGTATACACACATGTAAAATATTCTGCTTTTTTTCGTTCCTAAATGAATGCACAATTTTAAATGCACCAATATAAGATGGAAACAAGAGAAAAATAATACATATTTTATAATGCATATATCTTACACTCAATTTTGTATCTGAATAATATGATATATGCTCTATGTGCCACCTTTTTTTTTTTTCATTTTTTTCTTTTTTTTGAAAATTTCAAGAAAAAGTTTATTACATATGTGCACATACACTTTCGAAAATATTGTATTGAGTATGTACATATATATGCACATCCAACATTTTATGCATATATCACGTACATGTTTGTACGATATATTCTTATCTTTTTCATCTGATGTATTTACCACACCACGAAATTGGAACCTTTTGCCCAAAACATAATCGGCATATGTAATATTAATTATATTTGTAATAGAAAATATGAACATCATTACATATACTATCTTATTTTATATTTGCGAATATGAAATTAGCTACTACTGGATCAAACATATTCGCATAAACATTTATTTCCTTAACATATTCAAACCCATATAGAGCAAGTATATTTTTACCATACACTCATGTATGCAAAGTGTGAATTATATTTATAAATTTAAAAAGAAAGTTTTCCATAAAGGAAATAAAAATTTCATATATAGGTATATTATATATATGTGAAAATTTTACAAGGTATAAAATTAAACAATAACAAATTTAAATGGAAAATATATACACACATGTACAATAAAAATATATATGACATTAAACAGATCAAAAATAGCATTCTATACTATTTTGAAAAAAAAACAAATTATATAGATATGTAAACAGTAGGTTTTGCAATACTATAAAAAAATGGAATAGGGCATATGCAATATATTGAATAATAATATGGACTAAGTGCTATTATATAATCAATTATTTAATATCTAAAGGAGCTATTTTTATTTTCAATTATATGACATAAAAGCATGTCTGCTTCAAAAATGTAAATATTATACTAGGATCTTTATACCACCATATATATATATATATATATGCAAAAATGGTATATATTTATGTCCTTTTTCGTAATTCGACATTTTCATATATACTTTTCTTATTTGTCAAGCTGTATTCTTCTCATAGGTGTAATTTTCTCTGCTTAAAAAGATAGGTAACTAGACTGTTATTTTTTAATATATAACAAAATATAACCGAAAAAATTATGATCCATATTATAAACCAAATTAAGACTTCATTATTATTCATTATTAAATCTTCTTGTAAAGACAAATCAATATTTGCTATAATTTTTTCTCTTTTAGCACTACTTGTTTTTAAACTCTTTGATATAATACTTTTAAAATATTGTGGTAAAACAAAATAGTTATTGGTAATTTCATATTTTTCTTTATTATGATGGAAATATAATGTAGGTAAAATCCAATTTAAAATTATACCGGGATATGTATATGTATTTAAAACCGCTTTAAAAGCATCTATTCTCATTTGGTCTCTTGCACCACTATATACTTCATTAAGAGTTGTAGTAATTTTCTTAATTAAATCAATTGATAAAGAATTTATATTTTCACTATGATATACTAAATCAGGAATTTCATAATATTCATATGGTATTTGTGTTAATACTATATATTTGTTAATATCCTTATTATGACTTTTATCTGTTATAACAACACAGCCACTAAACATGGCATCTATAACCATTTTATTTAACATACCTGCAAATTTTGAGCTAATTATACAAATTTTACTTCTATGTAACATATCTGAATATTCTTTCATTTTATTTTTTATAAGTTTATGTGTTGTTTGTAATCCCCAAACTTTCCAATAATAGGTATCAACTTCATATTTATGTATTCGGTCTTTTAAATTATTTATATTCTTATTATATATATGATCCATAATTTTCTGTATAAGAAAATCATTATAGTTACTCGATGTTGTATTATATAAATATAAAATATCGATATCTCTATTATTTATGTCAAACATACCAACAGGTGGATTTTTAAAATTACACTCAGGTACAAATAAATCAAGTAATGAATAACTTAATTTTAAACTTCTTCGATATTTATTTTCAACTTTTTGTGCAATATCATAATAAAATCGAGAATTCGTATTATGACCATTTTCATGTGATCTTAACTCAAAGCACATATCCACCTGTTTAGAACAACATGGATTTATACCATGAGGTAAAAATGCCCACAACGTATGTTCATTTATATTATCATCATCTGTATTCCATAATTCATTATTATCTGAATCAGTACTGTCATCAGAATAATTATTACTATTCTTCTTTATATCCTTTTTCTTTTTGTGCTTATTTGTGATAACATTGTGGGTACTATTATTAGATACTTTATTCCATATATTGTTGTTTAACTTATGTTTCTCTGTTTCTATATCTATACTATTCAATGGATTATATTCAAATATGTTTACTTGGTTTTGAAAAAATATGTGCGGAATTAAATTCATATACGATTTTTTCACATTGCTATCCCATCCATCATTTATAAATATCAAGGTTGTCATCTTAGGCATATTTTTCAAAAAGAAATAATGATTATAATAATTAGATATAAAGCTACTATGAACAAATATGATATCAAATGGTTCACGACCTATTTGATGATCATATTTATGTAATAATGTATGTAAATTTTTTGTAAAAAATAAAGGATAATATTTAAATCCATATCCCCATATATACACATTCCATTTTAATTGACTCTCCATTATATCATATAAATTAAAAAAATATCGATCTGTTGATGATGAAAATGATTTCTTTGTTGCCAAAAATAAAACACGTGGAACTCTTAATACATATTCATTGACATTCTTTATATTGGATTTAGCATTTAATGGTGGTAAAGGAACAAGAAACGATTTCGACTTTTTAAAGTGATCATCTTTTGTGTGATCATTTATATATTTAGTCACCATCGAATCTACATTAATATTTAAACTTCCTAACATATATTCTAAATTGCTATAATTAATATATGAATAAATACATTTTTTTACTTTATTTGAAAAACAATTGCACTCATGTAAATTGTCTTTACCCCCATGTAATATACCTCTTAATAGTGAATCGTTTTCAATTTGATCATGTTTTATTGTATGGATATTAATTGTACCACTATCCTTTGCATCCTTATTATCTAATTCATTAATATCTTCAAACATTTCATTTTTTTTATCTTTTTCTGAATCACTCATTTCTTCATATACTATACCTTTTTTTGCTATCTCATATATCTTATTCTCAAAATTATCATCTATATTATATTTATTTTTTATATCATCTTCAGTTATCATATCATTTAATAATTGCCCTTCGTATGAATATGAATTATATTTCTCTTTTAATGTCGAAATATGAGTTCTCAGTTTTGCATTTTTTTCACTGATTTCTTTAATATTAGTAAGTGCTTTATTTTTATTTACTAAAGATTCTAATTGATTTAATAATTCTCTTTCATCATGATTATATTGTGATAAAATTGCCTGTTTTGATTTTTCGGAAAAATGATCAACACTATTATCTAATGAAAATGGTGCATCTTTATGACTATCATCGTTTAACCAATTTCCAAATAATGAATGAAGATCATGAAGTGGATTCTTGTTATTTTCATTTCCATCCTTTTTACCATAATTCCCAAGCAAGCTCGCTAAACCATCAAGTAGGTTTCCTGCTTTTTCATTTCCTCCATTTTTACCCGTATTTCCAAACAGCTTTGCTAAACTTTCGAGTGGATTTTTCTCGTTTGAATTTCCATCCGTTTTTCCTAAACTTCCAAGCAATTTTGTTAAATTCTCAAGCCCGTTTCCTGCTTGTTGATTTCCATCCTGTTTACCTAAACTTCCAAGCAATTTTGTTATATTCTCAAGCCCGTTTCCTGCTTGTTGATTTCCATCCGTTTTTCCTAGACTTCCAAGCAATTTTGTTAAATTCTCAAGCCCGTTTCCCGCTTGTTGATTTCCATCCGTTTTTCCTAGACTTCCAAGCAATTTTGTTATATTCTCAAGCCCGTTTCCCGCTTGTTGATTTCCATCCGTTTTTCCTAGATTTCCAAGCAATTTTGTTATATTCTCAAGTCCATTTCCTGCTTGTTGATTTCCATCCTGTTTACCCACATTTCCAAGTAATTTAGTTAAACTTTCAAGTCCGTGATTTGCATTTTGGTCTCCATCCTTTTTACCCACATTCCCAAGCAATTTAGTTAAATTTTCGAGCGCATTTCCTGATTTTGCATTATTATCGTTATTAGAATGACTAAGCTTATTTATTAAGTCCATTACATTAATATTATTATTACTATTACTTGGCTGATTCCCACTATTTTGATGCGAGCTATCCTTACTGTTAGCTTTTATAGAATCCACAATGCTTTGAATCTGACTTAAATCTAGTCCATGTTGGTTTCCTCCTACACCATTATTTTTAGCATCATTGTTATTTGATTGATTATTTTCATTTAAACAATTTATGCATACTAAAACAAGCAAATATAAAAGCACACATCTAATCAATAAAGTCATTTCTACGAAAAAATAATATCAGCGTAATAACAATATGATAGCATTAAGCTTGAAACATGGAAAGAGATTACAAAAAGGGGTAAATGTAAAAATAAATAATGAATTTCAAGTATTTACAAAAATTTACTTTTTTTTAGACATAATAAACATAAAATATAAAATAACAGTTTTAAATTAAAATTAATAATATTATTAATACGGAAATAAATTTGCAAAAAATGCTTCTAATAATTCACATTATTTTTATAAATGTAGGAATAATCTCATATATATACATGTATATATTATTAACAACTATAAAAATGCAAGGTATTTCATTGTAGAGTAAAATTAATGCTTACTTCGTAGATTAGCAAGCTATAATTTTACTTTGATTTATTTCCCTTTTTCTTTTTTTGTTTTATGCGTAAACAGTTCATACTTAAAATTAAAAAATATAAAAATTCTTAAAAAAAATAATATAACTAGGCATTTTTTATTCTCTATGGCTATGTGAAATAGAGGGAAAATTATGGATATTTACATAACACTAAATCATACTTTAATATGTCAAAAATGCACATATTAATATACACATATATGTATGCATATGCTACTTTATATAACTAGGCATATATAAATGTATTATAATGAACATGGATGTATAAAATATAATTTTTACATCCCTCTATATTTCAATACTCAGATATGCATATTATATATACATGACGTATGATGTGTGTATATCTCTAATTGCGCGTTGTATTGTTGTGCCAATTTGAAGATGAAACATTTCCAAAAAATGAAAATAAATATATATATATATTTAAAATATAGTTTTGTTAATGCAAATTTAATAATACTATCAAAATCATATGGATATATTTTGCTATATAATGAACGTATATAATCATTTATATGTAATATGTATAATATATTATCATAGTTAAACTCGTGTTTTTATCACTTTAATTATTCTTTCATTTCGTTAATCATCATTTCATTTATTTTTTGTTAAGCATATATCTACAAACACATACAATAAAAAAATAGCATCTCATTTAAGTACCTATATATAAATATTATGAATAAAAAATATAACAATAATATTACTATATATAAATAATACAAGCTGAATTGAAATATCTATTTTTGCATTCTATTTTTAATAAAAGAAATGCTTTACTGCATATCATAAATTTATAATATGATAAAATAATTTAAATATAAAGCATGAAATTTTGAAAAAAAATATACTTATATAAATTTTTTTATAATTACAGAAAGGGATTAATATGCATATATATATAACAAAAAAGGGAGCAAAACGGAAGCGCAAAATCCCATAATATTTATATATATGCGAAATAAAACAGGCGTTATAATAATATAATAAATAGGTAGATTAATAATACATAAACCTGTATACATATATAATATATATTATTAAAAAAAAAAAAAAAAGCTATTATGTTTAGGAAATTATTGCAAAATCGCCTGTACGGCAATAAATAATTATTACATTTTTCTTTTTTTGTTTTTTTTTCAAAGTAAATAGCTTTTAATTTAATGAGAATTAATATTTTATTATACATATTTTAATGCCATATATAGGCACGCATATATACATTATATAATGTATATATTGTGTATATAATACTATATTTTATAGGAATGAAATAATTTTCAACTTTAATAGGAAAAATATGGTTTATAAACTATTACACATTTAAACTTTTTAACGTTCTTAAATAACATATTTATGTAATACATAGATTTAATTTTGTGGGTACTATATTATGCACAGTTCATATAATTAGGGATTTTTTTATAAAGGTAGTCCTTGAAAATGCCCATTGAAAAATGTGTGTTGGAAAATTATAAGCCTTCTTTAGAATGTTTTTTACAAATGTGAAATTTATAAGCAAATTAGCAAAAGAAAAAATTTTGAAAAGAAAAAGCTGGGTAAAAAGAAATAAAAAATGGATGTTACCTAAGGTTGAGAAATCATATTTAAAACAGGAACAGGATTTTGCGGTTCCACATAAAACAATACCATTGAATGAGAATATAAACAATTACCCAATAAAAAATACATTGAGCCCTGATGAATTTAATAAAGAAGGCAATTTCTTTCAAGAAAAAAACTATGATAAAATATTAGATGAGCTAAAAAAAAGTGAAAAAAAAAGATTGAAACCTCACGAATATAAGAAGATGCTTAAAAGGGATGCTAAAAGCACACCTCCAAATGATGATAAAGTAAATTTAAAACGATTATTGATGAAAGGAAAAGAAAATATGAATTTAGGTATTAATGATATTAAGGACGAAGATAAAGAAAACAAGAAAAAAGAATTAAATACATTTTGGTATATGCCTAATCCATTTGAAAAAAAAGGAGTATATGGAATGAAGGAAAACACTTTTTATAAATCCTTTATAAAGGATAGAGAAAGACAATTTGATAAAGTCGATATGAAAAAGTTAAATGAAAACGAAAGAAAATTATTAAATAAAATAACTAATAGTAATATTTCTAATAATAAACATAACAATATAAATAATGAATTATTAGATAAAAATATATCATCGGAAATACTGGAAGAAAAAAAGGAGAAAAAAATCAGAATAAATCCGAATAAATATTGGTTTTCTGAAAATTATTCTACTCCTGATATATCAACAATAAATACAGTAAGAGCTAGAGAATTAAGATTTTTAATGATGAATGAGGCAAAATTAGTTAGAAAGGGAAAAAATGTCGATGTAGAGATTTGGCTAGCTTTTATGAATAGAGTAATCAATTTGTCAACCAAAGTTCATGTACGTAGTTTGTTAAGATATTTACAAACTATTGCATCTGTTAAAGTTACTAATAAAAAGTTAATAAATAATTTAATGTGTGAAATTTTTAAAAGAGAAAATAGTATGAAACCAAAACATTATGTATATTTATTCCAAAGTTGTTCAAGATTAAAATGGAATGATTTCAAATTAATTTATGCATTAAAAAACATGACATTGTGCTGGCCTATTTTGAGAAATAACTTTTTGATAAAATCCGCAAATTCCATTTCAAAATTAGGCTTAGCAAATAATGTGTATAGCAAAGCTTTACAAATAACTCTAGAAGAACGATTAAATAATTTCACAGGGAAAGATTTAAAAGCAATTAAGGCTATAACCTTTTTAGAGTTTTTTAATGAAGAAATGATAATAAAATTTGTTAGTCTTGCAACTTTTTATAAAGAGCATTTTAATTATTACACGAGACATTTGCAAATACTTTATTTATATATTGTGTTGTTTCACGAGTCAATATATTACAAGCTTACTGATGAACAACGATATTTTTTGCAGCAATATTCACGAGAGGGGAATTTAAAAAAAATTAAGAAATTGGATCATATAAATCGATTAAAAACGTTAGCTAAAAATGAAAATCCAAAGAAAGCTATATTAAACAGTGACGACGAATATTCAGAAAGTGACGAGTTCTCCGAAAATGATGATGACTGGTCAGAAAGTGATGACGAATGGTCTGAAAGCGATGAAGAATATTCAGACAATGCTGAACATAATGAAGAACCTTCTTTATTGGAAGAGAATAATAATAATATAAATACACAACACAATGAAAAATTATTAAATACGGAAAATGCGACAAATCATATTAGTAGCTATAATTTAGAAAGTAAAGAAAAACCCACAGTTAAAATAGGAGACAAAATATGTGGTGGATATACAAGTACATTACATAAAGAAATTAGTGATTTGCTAAATATGCTAAAAATTGATCATTTAAATTCAATTAAATGTGGACCTTTTATAGTTGATATTTATCATCCTGAATCCAATTATATTATTGAATTAAATGCACATTTTCAATATTATATAAATTCTGAAGGTTTAACAACATTGTCAAAATGGCGACATAAGTTTTTATCACAGATGGGATATAATATAATTTATATATCACATAGAATATGGAGCAATTTGCCTACGGATAAACAAAAAATTGATTACATATCTAATACTCTACCTAATATTATATTGAAAAATTCGTCTCTTTTTATTCAGAATTAATAAATACCCTACATATATTTGCACAGATACAAAATTAATTTGTTACACTATAGCATAGTACACTATTTGTTATTTTGTTTTTATTTTTTTGGTTAATGGGATAAAAAATCATATGGCTGATTTTTATCTCCTTCAATTAGCTAGCTTAATGAGAGCGAGCTTTTCTTAACATATACATACGTCTAATTTTCTTGTTTGTTCATCCATTTTTAATTAAATTAACTAATTAATTAAATTATTATTATTTTTATTATGTTTTTACAATATATTATTTGATTTATTTCCCAACTTTAATTACGCATAAATTGGAGAGTAACTTTCTTCCACGTATCTTTTAAAGCATAAACAATTAATATGCACATGCATCCATTGCAAATAATTTTCTACCATCAAAAAGGAATTATTTAAAAGCGGATTCTAATTTCGCATTAACACATTTAAATAAAAATTTTATTGACAACTTTATAGCCTTTTTTTTTTGTTCATATGTATTATAAATATATAAGAATAGTGTAAACTATTATTCCTACATAATAGGGGGCTTATATATTGTTTTCACTCCATAACAGGTATAGATAGTGGAATAGCGGAACATAATATCTTTTAATTATAGAAAAAATGTAGCTATCATACAGATAATATCAAAACTAATTGTGTACATTTACATAAATAAACAATAACAAATTTTTATATAGAAATATAAATTGTATAAATAAATAGTATATATATGGAATAAGGAGTATTACTTATATTTTTGAAATGTGCATATTTGTACCGCAACATTTTAAAAATATCATTATTTGTATGTAAATAAACCAATAAAAAAATAATATAATAAAGTTTAAATATATTAAGATATGCTTGAAAATAAAATAAAAAGTTGATTATAAAAAATGAAAGCGATATAGCATTAGTTACAATGTTACAAATTTACAAAAATGATATTTTATACTCAAATGCATCCATATTTTCATTATTTAAAAGATCAATTTTTGTAAGTAAATGGAACTTAGCCCCAAAAGTAAAGCCTGGAAAAAAAGGGCAAGATAAAAAGGCCACTGAAACAGATTCGACTGAAAGTACAGAGAAAGTACATATTTTTAATATTTATAATACTGTTGATAAAGACCATGACATATTACCAGATGATGCATATCCCAAATGGTTATGGAGTCTTGAAAAACCATTGAAAAGTTATGGTGAACTCGCATTGATGTTTTTATATGGAAAGGTAATTATGAAATATTATAAAGTTATTAAAAAAACGATATCAAAGATAAGTAAAAAAGTGATATAACCCCATTACTAATGATTATGCTCATTTTGGCTATCACATTTATATATGCATAATACGGGCAGCATATCATATAGTATACCAAACTATCGTATTACATATGGACATAATTCATATATTTTTATTTACATTTTCTTTTTTATCGATTTTTAGAACGTTGAAAATGCTACGGCACAAGACTACCACCGCTTTCGTAGATTACATAACAAAAATATAATCAAATTGAATAACATGAGATTGAAAAAATCCAAGAGATCAACTGTTAAACCTATTTTTTGGGATCTTTGAATTTGAGAAGCATACAAGCAAGCATACATACTCATATATATCAATGTATTAATAACACACGGCAAAAGTTGAAAAGTTTTTTTTTATTTAAACGATTATAAAATAATTTTTTCAAAATTTCCAACCCATGCATTCTTTTTAATTTGCACATATTTGTGTTCCCCCTTTATGATGTATTTTATATGTATTACTATTAAGCAATGATATATACACACATTTAATATGCGTATTTTTATGTGTGTACTAGTTAAAAGGGCAGTTTCCTCCTTGCCGTTCAGAATTTTTTTTATTATATAGCCAAAAACACTTTATATTTTGGCTGTTTTTAACATTTATAAGCATTTGAAATTAGCAATTAATTCAATGGATAATATATATTTGCATACATTTTTTTTATTATTATAAATATGGTACCAAATCTTATGTATTCATATTAGTGTATGAAAGTTAAAATTATAATGACAACTTTGGCAAGTGCATATTATCTCCGTTTTAAAATTTAACAAAAAATCTTTTACATTTTTTAATAAACTTTATAATGAATTATTGTTATTAAAAAAACGAAAAAAAAACATATAAATTTAAAGGAAATAAGAACCCCCTTAAATTTATTTAGTAACGCCCTAGGAAAATATGCATAAGCATAAGCATATATAATTTTTGGGAGAATAATTAAAAATTTAATGTAATAAGTGTCCTTTGTGTCAAATTAACAGGGGTAATCAGGGGACTTAAGACATAGGTATATACTAATGGCATACCGAAATGTTTAAAGTAAAAACTAAAAAAAGGAAGGCATTTCACCTACACATATATACGTAATGAGAATATATGTGCATATGTACATGCCAATAACCATACGATTTTCGAGGTTTCCCTAAAATTGCACAAGTGGGAAGGGTCGACAATTTTTGATAATTTTTTTTTAAAGTTGTTACAAAAAATACCAGATAGGAAATGAAACCAACTAACAAAAGAAAAAAAAATAAACCAGAAAATAAGCGTCATGCAAAGAAAAATAAGATAACTGACAAAAATAAAGATCTTTCAAATGATAATTGTGAAGTTATTGACTTGATAGAAGGAGATCCGATAATACAAAATAACAAAAGTGGGAAATCAAAAGGAAAATCCCCCCAAAAAATACAGTCGGACAAAAAAAATGAAAGCCATAACAATAGTAAGAAAGGGGCAAATAAACATGAATCAAGCAAAAAGACGAAAAAATCGAAGAAAAATGATAACATAACTGATAATAGTAAAAGTCAATCAAATTGGTTAGAATCAACTCTTTTGCAATCAACAAGCGGCAATGTTGAACCAGAAAGTAGTGATCGTTTGAGAAAACTCAAAAAAGGGGCAATAATTGAAATAACATTATTTAACTGGATGGTGTTTAGTGGTCCTATAAAATTAAAAGCCAGTGAAGGAATTAACTTAATTGCCGCAGCCAATGCGAGTGGTAAGTCTTCTATTGTTTGTGCATTAGTTTTCGGGTTAGGATATAATTCAAGCGTTTTATCTAGAAATAAAGAATTGATAAATTTTATAAAAAAAGGAGAGAAAAAAAGCTTTATAGAAATAATTTTAAAATATGATGAGACAAGAAATGTGTGTGTCAAAAGAATCATGAATATAAATGATAATAAAGTAGAATCTATTTGGCTAGTAAATAATATAAAAACAAATTTCTCAAATATTTTAGATATTCAAAAAGAATATTATTTAAATTTAGATAATTTGATCACATTTATGCCTCAAGAAAATGTTAGTAAATTTTCAAGACTAAATCCGGAAGAGTTATTTGAATACACACTTTTAGCAATTGATGGTAATCTTTTAAAAACTTATAAAGATATAAATGACATTATAAATAATAAACAAGTTGGAGAAAAGAAGTTGGTTATATATGAGCATGAAATTGTTGAAGAAGAAAAATTAATGACTAGCTTAGAAGAAAAAAAAGGCCGATTTGATGAATTAAAAAATCTTATTTATACTGTCAAGTTATATAAAGTTAAAAAGCATATGATAATTTTAGAAAAAAGACGAGAAGACTTAAAACAATATAAAGTAAAAATAGATGAATTAACTAAAGATAAGGATAAACAATTTAAAGTTGTAAAAAAATATTTAAGGGAAATAGAAAAATGCCATAAAATTATAAACAAAGTATCACTGAAAGTTAACCAAAAAAAAAATCAAATAAAGGAAGCCGTTTCTAAATATGTGATATGGAATATAAAATTAGATGAACTCGAACAAGGTATTGTAAAAGAAGAAAAAATTATGGAAGACACTGTCAAAAATTTATATAATAATTCACATTATGCTAAAGATATAGATTACCAAATTAAAAAAACAAAGAGAGAAATAAAAGAAATCGAAGCGTTTTTCAGTGAAAAAGAAAAAAATAACAAAAGAACTATTATACGAGAAACTGAATTACAAACAGAATTAAAAGAATTGTTAAATGAAAGTAAAAAAATTATGATGAAAAAATATACTTTACAATCAGATATAGACGTAATTACAAACAAAATAAAAAAAGCACGAAATTATGAACATATTCAAGAAGAAAGAATGTTAAATAATATCGATTTTGTTTTCAGAGAAAGAATAGTTAATTATAAGAGAAACCTTAAAAATATTGTACGAACACACAACTTAATAAGTAATGATTTTGTAGACGATTTAACAACCAAATATGATGTAACCAAAATATCAAGTCAAAATGAACTTAATAATGCTATTGCTGACGAATTGGCTAAAAGAGATATTCTTTATGGACCTATTTGTAAATATATTAAATGCAAAAACCCTGAATTTGATTATATATTAGAATTTTTTTTAAAAAAATATTTTAATAGTTTTTTACTAATTAAAAAAGAAAACCAAGAACTTCTTGAAGCATTATATAAAAATCACAAACTTTCAGTTATCACTATGTCAAAAGAAACTCATGAATTTTGTCATGTAACTAGCGAAATGAAAAAAAGAGGAGTCATATGTTTTTTATATGAATTATTTGAAAGCCCCGAAGTAATAAAACATGGATTATCCAATTTTTTACCACTAACTATAGCGTTTGTAATAAATGATGATGTAATCAAAAATAAAAGCACAGATGAAATAAACGAGTTTAACAATTTTATGATAAAAGAATTATCAAAACAGTTAAACGAAGAAATTAATAGCTTATTCTATTTTTGTAGTAATAATGTGCATAGATATAAAATAAGTTCCTATAATAAAAATGTCTATATGCATACTTTTTCGTATATAAAAAAATCGTGTAATATATTATACAGTATAACAAGCGATATAGAACGTGATTTAGACCTTCTATTTGAAAAAAAACAAAAATATATTGAAGAGTTAACAGAGGTAGAAGAAAGCCTACACGAACTTGATAAATCAAAAAAAGCAAAAAATGATGAACATAATAAAATAATTTTAGAAAGAACGGAAATGAAGATAAAAAAGGAAAGGCTAGTTATACTAAATAATGATTTAATAAAATTACAAAACGATTTAAATGTTTATTTAAAAGGAGAAGATATAATAGACCAAAAAAAAAAAAGTATAATGAAAAATATAACTTCAATAAATGGTGAAAAAATAAAAGTGTGTGAGGAATATTTTCTACTTTTAAAAGAACATGTAAAATGGGATCAAGAATTATTTTCAGAATCTCGTTATCTTAATAAATGGAAAAGATATATGTCTGTTATCAAAAATATAAATGCAGAGAACGAAGAAAAACTCAATGCAACCAAAAATCTGATTGATGCTGAAATTACCAACTATACAACATGTTTAAATGATATAAAGGAATTAGAAGAAATTATAAAGACTAAAAAAAGTGCATTAACAGATAGCGAAATCCAACTTGTTGATGAAATTAATTTACCTTTAGAAGAAATTAACAAAAAGCTACATGAATGTTTTATTCAACAAAGATTATTTCCAGATATTGAAAAGGAAGAAGAAAAATATAACCTTATAGCTCTTCAAATACAAAAACATAAAGATAATATAGAAAATAAAAAAAAAGACATTGAAAATTTAAAAATAGATTTACAAAATTATGATAAACAAATTGAAACTATGATACCTAATTGGTCAAATGAAGTAAATGAATATATTATTTTTTTAAATCATAATTTTCAAAAATTTATGAATTTTATAAACCCAGATTATGATGGCAAAATTGAGTTAGTTAAAAAAAGTAATAAATATGAAAAATGCCAATTATTTGTTAAAGTTAAATTTAAAAAAACATCACCCTTTTTATCATTGTCTGTGTCTCATCAATCTGGAGGGGAAAGATCATTAAGTACTATGATATACATATTATCGATTCAAAAATTGACAAAAAATGGATTTTATGTTCTTGATGAGTTAAATCAAGGTTTAGATCAAGTTAATGAAAAAAAAATATTTGAATTACTTTCCTGTTTATCCAATCCAACAATATATGAACAACATTTTTTACATCAATACAATTACAAATATATAAATATCGACTATAAATCAAAACCACAATATTTTATATTAACACCACAAATTATTCGGAATATACCATTCAAGGACATAACGGTTCACTACCTATTCAATGGCTTTGGTGTGATTGAAAATCAGTTTGATGATTTACTTTAATAAACCGAGAAAGCAAAAAATTGGAAATTAAGAAGTATGTTAATGTTACTAACCCCAATAGGTGCCCTTCCGCCGTATATTTCCCCTTTTCATTTCGTCATTTCGTCATCTCGCCATTTTTAATTTTTTCATCCTTTTTTCATCCTTTTTCCATCCTTTTTTCACCCTTTTTTTTATTCTTATTTTTGTTCTTTTTCATTTTTTCGTTTCCCCACTTCCCCACTATTCGTGCTTGCAAATTTTTTAAAAAACAAAAAATTTAATAACATTTGCATTCTAAATATGAAAATAAAAAAACGACAATATTTCACATAAAATATGTGGGTAAAGAATATATATAAAACAAAAAAAAAACACAACTATATCACCAAACAATTTTAAGCCGTCAAATATATTGCCCTATATTTATAAACATTTTTATACGCAATTTTTGTAACGTTTTTTTTTTTCTCTATAAATATTTACCCATAGGAGTATGCGTATTCATATGAGAAATACGAATTATTTTTTTTACAATTTAAATAAAAAAATTAAATAAATAAATAAGTGAATAAGTGAATATATATATATGTTTTAAAATAATTTAGGTTTCAAAAAAATTAATGAAAAATAAAAACTTGGTTGTTTTTTTTAAATTATTATTCAAGAGTAAATACAAATATGCATAGATAATTAACAAGGTTGTTGAGGATGCCTATGCAGATATAATAATTATAAATTCACGAGTTTGATAATTACAAAAAAAAATCAATCATATAAATTATGAACAATATTCATATGGCTATACAAATTGTATGAGAGAAAAATATTTATAAATTTTATCTCAATGAGTACATAAAATAAAAATATACAAACAATAATATTTTCAACAAAACTACGATTTAACTTTTTTTATAATTTGACAAGTATACATATATTTAGAAAAAATATATCATGGATTCATCAGATGCTGCAAATAACTCCGATGCTCAGGAAAATACAACAGAAGTTAATGCAAAAATATTTCCATTAGCATCTCCAGAATTGACCAATCAAATATTAGACGTCATACAAAGGGCAACTGTGTACAGACAACTTAGAAGAGGCGCGAATGAGGGTAAGAAAAAAAATATAAAATAAAAATATCATATAAAACGTCACTATATGCGTTAAAACTATGTTATGCTTTTCCAAATGGGACATGATCACAATTCACATGCATGTATTTTTTTTCAGCTGTTAAAAGTTTGCATAAGGGAATATCGGAATTAGTCGTTTTAGCAGCAGATGCTAAGCCATTAGAAATCATTTCTCACATCCCCTTAGTTTGTGAAGATAAGGTATGCAATTTAAAAAAAAAAATGCGCACTATATTACAATCAGATTTGCTATGAAAAATGTTACGACATCATGCGCATTATTTTGTATATTCATTTATATATTCACATTTTTATACTTTTTAGAACACCCCGTATGTGTATGTTCGAAGCAAAATGGCGTTAGGACGTGCTTGCGGAATATCGAGATCCGTGATAGCAACTTCAATAATTACAAAAGATGGATCACCATTAGAAACGCAAATAACAGAATTAAAAGATTTGATAGAACAAATGTTAATATAATTTATACATTTTTAAAAATTTTGTTTTTTTTATCTAAACATATAATTTTTATTCGTTTTTATTTTCATTGAATTGCATACAGAATCATTTTTTTTTATTCATTTACTAATATGTTCAAGTCTATAATATATCCTTATATTCTTACATGCTTAAATGCATTTAACTTTAAACACACACATTATTCATATGTAATATATACAAGAGTAAATACTAACAAACTTTTAATATACAATTTTGTTTGCCTTCTCACACAAATTTAAGTTTATACAATTTGGAACACACAAAGGATGAAAGGGTAGACATATTTATATTCGCAAAAATGTTTATCATCATACATTTCGCTAACTAATAATATGCGTCATCACTGATTGTGATATTTATACTTTAATATGAACAATGAAATACCAAAATGTCTAGTTAATATTTTGCATATATAGAATAATAAACATAAGTCCTAGCGATACATACAAAGGTTTAACTTTTTTTTTAATCGAAACACAAATATTGTTGGGAATAAAATAATATTCGTTTATAATTATTTATATATTTCTAACCAGCCAAAAAAAAAAAAAAATAGTTGACATATTTACTATTAAAAAAGTTGAAAATGATAAGCAGCGGATATATACATACTTATTATCAAATAAGTAAGACCCTCAAATTTTAAAAAAATATGAAAACAATACAAACAAAATTGAACTAAAGTTGCAAACACTTATGTTATCATATCATACTATGGCTTGTCTTCTTTATACCGTTTTCATAAATACATAATATATTCATTTTGATGGGGGTATACATTTTTCCCTTATGATATAATTAAGTATGATACAAACTTATATAAAAAAATGATTATATAAACATTTAAGAATATTAAATATTTGTTAAATAAAAAAAATATAATTAATTTTATTAAGAAAATATTTTGACGTATATATGAATTATAAATTATCCCATTTCCTTTTTTTTCATATAATTTTTTTTTTTTTTTTTTTTTAAAATAATATAAAAATATTGCAAAAATAAATTAAAATATAGCAATGATAAAAAATTTAAAGCATACTTATAACAACAATAAAAATAAATATTTCCAATTGAAAGAATAAAAAATAGTTAAAAGAAATGATTTTTCTGTTTTTCCTTTTTTATTCGTTTATTTATATGTTTTTGTATTTTTATATATTTGTATATTTGTGTTATTTTCATTATAAAAATAATATATTAGTTATATATAAGAATAGGCTTATAAACTTTATTGATTTTAATTATATATAAAATAAATATAGAATGCCTACTATATTTTATAATCCCATCTTTTATTAATTTTTAGTATTATATGAATAATATTATATATTATGCATATATGGGCATTTTAAATTCGTGAATATTATTTTCATTCCCTTCGTTTTTGATCATAAAGGTCTGTTTGATAATTTTATATATCTATATATTATTTCTTATCTTTATATTTTATTTGAATTTTTTTTTTTTAAATCGTTCATTGAATATGATTTTTCTTTAACACATATCCATTTTTATGTTACAATAAGTCTACAAAATGGGATATTCATCCCTTAAAATTTTAAAACACTAATAAGTTGCAAACCGAATTCAACAAACACCTATCCATATATTCCTTCATATATATATGTCAAATTATACATCCTTTGCAATTCCTATTTATTTTTTGCAATTCGAATATATGTCTTATTTTGTTTCGAACGAATCGAAACATTTTTATTTGCATTAACAAAATAAAAACATTCATACAGAAAGGTGTGTGAATGTATATATATAAATGACACGCATTTAGAAATGTAGGATTAAACAAATTACGCTAGATATATCGAATATGAAGATTTATTTAATTTCGTATGTCTTCCCTCTCATGGTATATTTATTATATACCTTGTTAAAGGATCAAAGTGGGTTTTCACAATATAACGACTACTTAATTTCAAAAATAAACGATGCATTATTATATTTTAATATATATGAAATAAAATTTCCAAGTAGCTATACAAATAATGAAAAAATTCTGGGACTACATATTCGAGACATTGAAGAAGATTCTCGTGTAGCATACGAAATATTAAAAGAACTAACACAAAAAAATTATTTTCGAATATTTAAAGTTAATTTACATATTCCTTGTAAACTTCAAAAGATTAGCGAAAAATGTAATGAGAAAACAAAATGTAGTGTTTGTGAATGTACCGAAGATGAAATACCTTACAATTTTCGAACCAATGAAGTTGAAATTATACATGATCAATATGCTCAGGAAGATTTAAAACAAACATTTATAGCTAGTAAATTATATAAAGATATATTAGGAACATATGATCCTTCCGATGAAGGCTTTTTATCTTACGTTGATTTAATTTATAACTCTCCTTCCTATACCGCCTACGAAGGGAAAAGCATATGGTACTTACCCACTCACCCTTTTTACAATAACAAACTATTATTTTATGTACCCATGCATATATATGTTACATTGTTTTATTTCCTTTCTTTATAGGAATCGAATATATTTAGAGAACTGCTTTCAGAACGGAGAAAACACATGCACAGAAATGAATAATTTTTATAAAATAATATCAGGAATGCAATCATGTATTGCAGCTTTATCTTCGGAATATTATTATTTAAAAAATGATTTTGTTTTTGGTGATATGTATACAGATAATACAATTAAAAACCATTATATTAAAAAAATAGATTATGATTATAATATATCGTTTTTTAAAGATAAATTAGCTTTATATCCTGATCGAATTGAAAACTTATATTTTACTTTTGCAATATTATTACGAGCCTTATGTCGATTGAAACCTCTTTTTAGTCAGTGCAAATGCAATTCAGGTAGGGCTCAAAATTCTGAAAATTATTTGAAAATGTTCCCATAATTATACAATACAAGACAAGACACTTTCCACACATTTCCATTTTTCATTTCCCATTTTAGGCATTAAAGAAAACGACAAAGATGCATTCAAACTTTTAAATGAATTTCTCGAAAAACAGTATCACTCATGCTCTTCAGAGGAATTTCTTGAGCCTATATTTCCAAATCATGGAAAAGAAATCTTATCAAAGTTTATGAACATAACAAGCATCTTAGATTGTGTTCCATGCATTAAATGCAAACTACATGGAAAATTAAAAACAACAGCTTTGCAAATAGCTTTAGTGGTATGAACACAAAACAAAGCACAATCATAAATCCATTTTTCTACACATTATAATGCTAGCAAATTTCAATACGTTTCAAAATTTTCACTTTCTTTTTTCCCATTTTATAGGAAGGAGTAGGGCATGAGCATATTGGCTCCCTTGAAAGAAATGAAGCAACTGCTTTAATAAATGCTATCTACCATTTTGCTGATGCAATCTTAATTATCAAAAAGTAAGTTCTAAAACGGATGATACGGATTGCATAAGTCGCCCATTTTTGCATATTTTCCGCACATGTCACATTTTCACATGCCATATTTTCACTCTTTTGGTGCAGGTTTGAAGAGCGACTGAAATTGAAGAAAACGCTATTTATGTTTTATGTAGTATCCGTTACGTTGTTCATACTTTTAGTGGTGGTCTCGGTTATTTACATAACCATACGAACTCGCCACAAAAAAAAAATTAAAGCTGCAAAAAAAAATGCATAAACCCATAAATTTTCCTACGCGTATGGAGGGCTAATTCGCGTTGTCTACATGTGCTACTATATGTTATGCATACACATGTTTATTTATCTGCCTATTTATCTGCCTATCTATCTGCATATCTATTACCTACCTATTACCTACCTATTACCTACCTATCTATTTACTTACTTCGTTACCCATTCTACCCTTGATATTTCTTTGTTTTATTTCATACTGCATTGCATGACTCGTTAAAAAAATAAAATTTTAAGAAATAGGTGTGGGCAATTTCCTGTTTAGTTATTAATATTTTACTTTTTTTGAAACATTTTTTCATAATTATATAATTTGCTTTTTTTCGAACTAAAAATTTTTAAACCATAAAAATGGTATAACATAAATTAATTATGTACAACAAGTTTGAAAAAATTTTGAAAAATGAGAAAATACAAATTTGGGGCATCACGTGATTCATATAAAAAATGAATAGGCGGTGACAAAATCATTCTAATTGTAGTAAACACAAAAGGTGTAAAAAAAAAAAATAAAATAAACGAACATATGCAGGTGTAAATAAGCAAATGTATGCCCCACACTCTTTTGGCTAGCACTTTTTGTGAATTTCAATGTCCCCGTTTAAGTTCGTAAACATGATGTGACTACAAACTGATTGCTCATCCAATGGATTTGTATTTTCGGAATCTCCAAGAGAATTGAAATTCGAATTAAAAAAATTTATATAAGTCGGATTAGAAATCGAACAAGTATTATTTAAAACATTTAATCTAGATGCTACATCATTATCTAAAAAATTTATAGAAAATCTAATAGGTTCAAAAAGAATTTTTCCTACAGAATTAACTGTACATAGATGTTGTTTATATGATGATGCTATCACAATTTTATCATTATAATCTTGTTTCAAATTATTATTTATTGCATCTGAAAATTTGTTTACCCACTTCTCTGCTCTTATATCATAAAAATATAAACTTTTATTTTCATCAAGACATAAAATATTGTTATCATTAACTAAAGAAGAATATACAATATTACATGATCTATTTGAAAATACATAATTCATATTTTTTTTTATTTTTTTTTCAAATAAATGTTGAGAATGTGTATAGCTTTTATTTATATAATCTAAATGGCTATCTCCATTAGTGTGACTATTATCAAATATCAAATTTTTCATATTTTTTTTCACCTTTTTTTTTAAATTAATATCATAATTTTTATCTTCATATTCATTAACAAGAGGATCAAATTTGTTGTAGTCATGTAAAAAATTATTTGAAAATGGCATAGATAAAATGTTTCCAAAACTGATTCCATTTATTATATTATTTATATAATTTTTTTTATTACGGCTAGTTGGAGTTATAAATTTTTTAAAAAATTGGCTAGAATT
Organism: Plasmodium chabaudi chabaudi; assembly: GCF_900002335.3. Lineage (NCBI taxonomy): Eukaryota > Apicomplexa > Aconoidasida > Haemosporida > Plasmodiidae > Plasmodium > Plasmodium chabaudi. Next base: position 791,240 of record NC_030109.2, read on the forward strand.
ATTAACATTGCTTAGAACATTTTTAGGAGGCATTCTAATATCAAATAAATTTATTTCATCCGATCTTGTAAATAATAATTTATTTTTTAATTCGATATTTTTTATTGAAGTATTAAAATTATCATAAGTTTGTATTACTTCAAAATTATTTTCTACATCTATTAATTGTATTGTTTCATCATAAGATCCAGTTGCCAAATAATTATTATTATAACTCATACAGCTAATAGTATCATTATGTATTTTTTTTTTAATTAATTTATTATAAACATTTTCATTATTTCCAATTTGTGTAATATTTTTACTATCCCCTTCTTCATTTTCACCTATACAATATTTATAATTAAAAACGTCATCAAACGATGAACAGACTGAACTTCCATCACAACTATCCTCATCGTTGTCATCCTTAGAGAGACTACCTAAATCGGAATCTGCATTTTTACTTGAATTTTTATTTTTCCCTTTCATAGTGTCCTGTTTATTACTATCCACCTTTTTTATAACACTTTGCGTATTCATAAAAATTAGATTTCCATTTATTGTCCCCATAATAAAATTTGTATTTATATTCGTTAGACAAGAAAATGTTTCATCACACAATTTTAAAGATATTAAATTTTTATTATTTTTATTTTTAGAATTTAATAAATCATACCAATCAATAATTTTAACAAACCCATTATCACAAATAAAACAAATATTATTATTATCATTAGAACATACACCTTTTATATTACATGGTATATTATCTACTTTTTCTAACTTCCATAAATATGTTTTAAAATAATTTGAATAATTATTTGTTTTTTTCTTTTCATCAAATTTATTATCAATCGAATATTCATCAATAGTTGTAACACCATCACGATTTTGTATATGTAGATTATCATCACTCTCTTCACTCTTATCTGAATTTTCATCATTATCTGAATTGTATATCTCACTATTTTCGACACTATAATCTTGATTGGAATTATCTACACTATCACAATTTGATGATCGTCTTTTTTTCGATTTTTTCTTTTGATAATAAACATCCTCTAAGAGTTCTATAATAACTGGTGAATAATACCATGGAAAATTATTTATATTTTTATTTATATCAAAGGATATATTGGATTTTTTTTGTATATGGCTTTCTTTAAATAGTTGATAAGGGCATTGACCAAACTCATGCAATTGAGTTTTCAAAGCTTTTGAAGACATCGAAGTGATTAATGATTTTATTTGATGTTTAAAATTATTTTCAACATTATTATCTTCTTCATATTGTTCTGCATGAGGATGTAATGATAGTAACTGTTTTTGTAAACCTGTTATATTTGATTTTATTTTTTCAAATCCACTTGTATTATTTTGATTTACTTCTTTATAATTTTTATAATTCGTAGATAATTTTTCATACAAAATGGCATGCATATATGTTAGCGGATGAAATAAATTTATGTTATCTCTAGCAACTTGACCTTTTTGTTTATATCCAAATATTAGGTTAATCCATTCATGTAGATTCTTATTAACATAATTACTTTCCATTGCATTCTTCATAATTGTTAAAAAATCATTTGCATTCTTACACCAATTAGGTAATATAACATCCTCTAAATTCCCTTCATTGGTTTGAATACTTAAATAGTTTTTTAAAAAATTTTCATTATTTTCATATAACTCAGGTATTAATTCTATAAAAGATGAATTCGCATTTAATGCTGTATTAAATGTCGTTTCAACAGATACAAACATTCGTGATAGAGTATCAAATTTTCCACTTTGTAATTTTAATTGACATTCGGGATATATTCTTATTAAAAAATATACAACATATGCCAAAGTAGAATAATGAGATCCAAAAAAATATTCATGGTCATGCATTTTTTCAATTAACGAATTTAATCGACTCTCATTTAAACATCCAACTGGTTTTGTTAAATCTCTATAAACCTTTTCATTATTTAAATCTATTTTTTTACTTGAATAGTCAGATAAAATCCATGGAAAAACTGGATATTGAGAAAAATCTTTTCTACTTCTACCAGATATACAATTTAAAAAATCAATATATTCATAATTTGTAATGAATCCATTTGCCCATTTATCCATAACTAGATGTAAAAATTGTGGATTATCATCAATAAATAAACATTCAGGTTTTATATTTTTTAACACATTTAACATTATCTGTCTTTCATTATAACTTACAAATTCGACATATAAAGATTTATATTTTTTACTTGGATGATCAAATATTATTTCTAATGAATTTGGTTTCATTGTTATAATTCTTTTAAACACATGTAATATTTTTTCTATTCCCCATTTCTTTTCTTTCTTATTTGTAAAATTAGGATTAGGTTGAAAATAAATATATTTATTTGTTATATTTAATATGCCTTTCATTTTAACAAGAGGTGAAATTTTAAAAACCCAAAATCCTTCGATCTTATTAGAAATGATTGTTTCATGTAGTCCTATACTACTAATATCAAATTTTATATTATCAGATAATTTATCTATTATATTTTGTACATATAATTCTAAATTTATTTCTTTTCTTTCGGCTTCTTCATTACAATTATTATTCACAATTAGACCTTGAGATATTTCTGAACTACCACCTATATCATTTTCATTTCCCATTCCCATTCCCATTAAATTTTTTTGTCGATTTTTTTTTTCTTTAATTAATATTTCCATTTGTTTCTCATGTATAATTATTGCACTCTTTATTTTTACAACAATGTTATAAATCAATTTTATTTTTTTATTCATCAAGCTTGCACCATCACATTTAAAAGAACATAGAAAAGCATTTGATAAGCTATTCTCAGACACATCACCATACTTATTTAAAGATGTGTTACTTCCCTTTTTATCTACACTCGTGTTATTACCAATTGCCGATTTTATGTCTTGGCTATTTGACAAAGCAGTATTACTAACATCGCCTGCTTCCGATTCACCAAAATTATTTAAAATTTTTTCAAATATATTTATATGTTCATCTATATTATGATTATCAATATTCTTTATTTCATTCGTATAATCATTGTAGTAATTATTCATAATTCCAATTGTTCTTCTACTTTTCCTATCATAAGTAAATTGGGATGTACATCTAGTTTTTTTTCCATGTATAGCTGTTTTTATTTTTACAATTTCAGATGTTCTTATTACTATCTCATTTTGTATTTCATATAATTTTATATTTTCTAATTTTTTAAATGAAAATTTTAATACATCGTCATTATTATTATATGGTTCAAAAATCAACGACCTCGAACATAATCTTAATCTACCTCTACTTTCAATCGTACTATTATTCCCTTCCACCTTTTTCATTATTACTAGCATATCATCAATGTATTCTTCATCTTCCTCTAAAAAAAGTAAATTAAAACACCTACTCTTTCCTTTATCCATTTTTCCATGTATCACTCTTATTCAGCTTTTCCTACTTGTTTATTTTTTTATCTCTATTTTATAAAATCAAATATCTAATTATATTATTATATTTGATTTTTATTTTTGTAGGGATGTTCTGTAATTCACTTACATTTCCCTTCATGCAAAAAATATACCAACAAAAAAAAAAAATTTAATTAAAAAAATAAACAAACAAATATTATTTTCCCCCTATCCATACGCATGAATTTTGTTATAACCTCATATAGGGAGCGTAAACATATAACTTGAAAATAATCAAGCGTTTTTTTTTTTTTTTTTTTTTTTTTTTATTTCAAATAATATTAATATTTATCAATAAAAGTTTTAAAAAAATCCAAAAACAAAGATTTTTCCTTTTAATGGATAAACCTTTATTCAAATGTACATGCATATACCTTTGTGGTGAAAATATTAATTCGAGTAAAAAAAAAATATGACACAAAAAAATATGTATATATGTATAGCATATGTAATGTACCATATGGATATACAATAATTTGCAGCCGAAAATGGGGTGACTATTTTTTTTGAGTTCGCTGCATCCTAATTTTATGCAATTCTAATAGTTCATTATTTATTGTACTATATTCTTTTAATTGATCAGTCATATTTATTTTATTAGAAATGTCTGTATTGTTTTGAGAATAACCCACACAATTAGTAATATCCTTTTCATTTTTATAAGTTATATTTACATTATTTGAAAGAGAATTATCAACTTTTTCACAATCGGTTTTAACCACCTTATTTTTTAATTCTACACCTTTATTGTTACTATTTACATTACTATAATTATTATTTGGCTTTGTTTCAACATTTTCAATCAGTTCATATAATTGGGATTGTGCACATATAGGATCATCAAACGTTTTAGTGCTCCACACTTTTAACTTTCTTCCCGTCCTTTTGCATAAAACACATATACATGGGAGGTTCGTTATCTACATTAGGAAAAAAAAAAAAAGTGACACCACAAATGAGTATGTAGTCATATAGCCATGCATACCACTACCTACACATGCAATGCTAAAATTAAAAATGTTTCGTATAATTTTTTTTTTTTTTTTTTTGTTTCTTATTTACCTTATACGTGTTCATAAATATTATTGCATCTTGGTCATGCTCATCTCTTTGCCAAAAAATGAATGAGTCTTTTATTATTTCTTGAATCGTTTCATTATTCCATATATCTCTATTTAATTTTAAAGATTCAAACTCCGAATTTTGGATATTTACTATAATATATTTATTTTCGATTTTTGATTTTTTTCTAACTTCTTCTAATGATAAAGGACAAATTAAAAACTCAGGAGGAGAAAAAAGTTTCCCAATTGTATCTCCTAATTCTATTTTTGTTTTTTTTATATTTTTATTTTTATCATTAAAATGTATGAAGTTTATATTATCCATATCATTAATTAAAGCTTGACTAAAATGTTTATCTGGTTCTCTAACATATTCTTCATATTCTGTATTATTACCATTATTCGGTTCTTTTATTTTTTCTCTCTCTCTACTTTCATCCCCTATTGCATCGTCTACTGTTCCTTCGATACTTGTTTGTCCTCCACAATTTGTTTCGCTAGCTACTTGGCTACTTTCATTCTGTAAAGCCACATCACCATTTATTTCATAATACAATTTGATTGCACTATCGCTATCCCCATTGCACATCTGAAAAGAAAACCCAAAGGTAGCAGAATAAAATTGAGCATATGAAATGACAAAAATTGAAAAATAGCTAAATAGACATAAAACATAAATGCCTCCTATTTAACTATCTATTCACTATATTTTTTTTTCTTTTTTAATAAATGTGTACCTCTAAATAGTACAAAGCTGTTTCTTCCGTTGCACCTACTGTTCTGATCGTAAAAATGAAAAGGATTTAAAAGCATGTTCGTTTTGTGTACGCTCATTTAAGTATACAACACGTATGTACATAAAAGTATATGCATATATGCTTTACCAATAGCTAACAAGAATTTATCAATTTCACTTTTAGAAATCATTTTTGTGTTCGTGTCAAAAAAAGTTAATCCTATGAGGTGCCTCTTAAGGTTAATATAAGCTAAGTAGCATATAATAATTGTGCTTCCTTTGTTTACTTATTTGTTTTTCTTCCTTATTAATAAATATTGTAAATGCTGCTATCCCATGTATGTGATAAAGCACATATTGGCGATTTGATTTTTTTTAAGTATAAAATATTTGATTAACACAAATTAGACACAAATAATATGACAATATAGTTACGGTTAAAATATAATTCTTATAAATAAACACACTATTCACATTTTTTCTTCGAATTCACTTTGAAGTATTTATTATATACATATATATATGCATACATAGGCAAATGCTTTTATGGAATATATATGTATGGATACTGTGTTATAATTACACAAGTAAAAATGTACTACAAAAAAAATAAAATTAAAATAATAATCGTCATATTTTTAAAAAGAAAACATAAATAATTGAAAAAATTTTTAAAAATTAATTAAAGCGATTTATTTTTGTTTTTTTTAGTAATGTAAAAGTATCATATCTTTTTTATTTTCCCTTCACACACTTAGTATTTAAAATTTTATTTGCACACTAAAAAATAAGGGAAAAAAAATATACTGTTTCATGGTTTAAAATATAAAGTAGTTATTTTAGAAAACGAAATATTATCTTATTATATATGGCATATTTATATTCATTGAATTTTCTATATTTCTAAATATATTTGTTTTCTTTTTCTCATTTTTATTATTTTATTTATTTATATATTTTTTTTTTTTTTTTTTTTCACTATTTAAAAGTTCGCTAGTTGTGTAACGTAGGACTTATGACAGCCAATACCTTAACAAAGTTTTACAAAATTAAAGAATTGTATTTTAAGTATGTTAAAAAAAATGGAAAATATTTAAACATTTACATGTTTATTAATTATAAGCATATTTAATGTATGTATATATTCATTTGCCATGTAACTTTATAACCACGCTTTATATATTTTAACCAATACAAACTTATTGCTATAAAAAGGGACATGGATATATCAATTTTGTTGCATTTTTGATATACAATATTGAATAAATATAAAGAGAAAATGACATTTTTTAAGGAAACATAGTATACAAAATATATGTAACAACCACATGCCCTATGTTATGCATGTATATATGCATAAATATGTATTAAATATGGCTGTTCCGCAATAAAATTCATAAAAAAATTATTTATTTATCAAAAATATGAATAACAAATGGAAAAATTATAACGTTGTATGGCATTATAGACCATGTCCTTTTCTTTACGCTATTTTTCGCTTATTATAATGAAATTTTTATTTTCATATATATTAAATAGCTTGAAATTTTTCAAAAATTTATCACCGAACAAAGCAAAACATTTATAACATATACCTAACCATCAACATTTCCATAAGCCCATAAGTTGAAATATTCTTTTATTTGTATATAGTTACCATTTTAGTCTACTCTACCAAAGTATTGTAAAATAAATAAATACTGTTTTATACTTTGATGTTATTTAAAAAAAATTATTTCTTACCAACGAAAATTATTACATTAACAATAAATAAAATAATGATTCTAAAATTTTAATTATATAAAAATTTGTATACAACCCATAAATATTTTTATAATATTGTAAAGGTACATAAAAATATAGTAACCATAATTAATGCTATATTATAATATATGCCTATGAATTAATTTAAAAATTAATTAAGCGTATATATAATATTTTTTTTTTGATAAGTTATAATTTTATTTACTAAAAATTAATAAATAATATTTATTTGTATTCCCCATCAATTTTTAACATATATTTAAAAATATAAAATTATGTAATTAATAATTTTTTTTAATAATCGCTTTTTCATATTGGCTTTCTCTTTTTTAACAGTTGATTCTAAAATTAATAACATTTTTTGTTTTACCAATTAACGATAAAACAATATGTCATCTTTATATGTATGCAATATTTTATAAATTAAAAATTATTTTGTTTCTCTACATTTTTCAGTATAATGAAAACATGTAGAAGAATATTATTTTTTTTATTCACCAATTAAAAAATTTATATATATCCCATAAATATAATTCATACAGAACAATAAAAGTGAAAATATTTTTGAATAATTATAGAATATATATTACATATTTATTTTTATTTTTTTATTGAGAATATATATCAATAAAATTAAAATAAAAAGGGAAACACCGTTTTTTATGAAACCCAAGCCATCAAAATAGTAACAAAAAATACAGAAAAAGATATTTATAACACATTATAAGAAAATAATTAACCCAAATTTGGGCAACCCTTCATCAATATAAATTTTATAAAAACTAATATATAGAGAATACATTATTGACATGAATTTTTACGGCAAATTTCATGTAATAGACACATACGAACTAAGAAATAGTAATGTTACTTTAAAATAATAAATAAAATGCGTCTTATAGATATGATATATGTACAAATATTATATAAAAAATACATTGTGTAAATATATTATTCAAAATCAACAATTTTTTTTATTTCATTGTTAATATGAAAGATATATTTTTATAATAATATTGTGGTTATGGGCAATGACAGTAAAAAAAAATGTAACGAGTGGGAATACAAGCAAAATAAAAAAAAATAAAAATAAACATGTTATCAAAAAATAAACAAACAAATGAAGAATCAAGTTTGTAATTTCAAATTCAGTATTATTGTTTTTGTTCTATCTTATCTATACCTTTATTGATTTTTTTTTTTATCCATATTGTATAAATTGTTAATGTTTATTTTGAAATTATTTTATTTTTAAATAACATGAATTGTTTTTTTTATAAATATTTTTCATATTTAGAAAGAGAAAGAACGGGTAAAAGTTGAAGAATATATATATTTTTTTATAATACATAAAATATTGATTATACAGTAAGGTGGCTTAAATACATGTATACACAATTATGCATGTACAATTATTTATGAACAGTGCAGGTAAAATAAAAAGTGTACACACAAAAGTGTATGTACATATAGAATAATAACCTCAGCATAATAATAGTAAATAGTAACCAAATTATACAAAAAAAGGGAAAAAAAATATAACAACTGCGAATAATTTTATGTCGAAATTAGTAGGAGATAAATATATATTTATAAACATAATTAAAAGAATGAAAAAATGAATAATAAAAATCATAATGAATTAGAAACGAATAGTAATGATAATGAGACAAAGGAAAGAGAAATAGATTTTGATGAAAATAAAAATAATATAGAAGAAAAAAATGTCGAAGAAAAGAAGGAAAGTTCAGGGTTTTTCTCAAAATATTATAATAAATTTGTAAGTACAAATAAGAATGAACAGAATACAAATGATAACACAAAAGATAATGATACAACGTCTAATCATGAAAACAAAGAGAATACTGATCATACTTTTAATAAAGATAATTCCGTTAATAATGAAAATAATGAAAATGAATATATTGGTAAAGATATAAACCTTGATGAAAAAAATATTTCGAAAGATAAGTTCAATGAGAGCTTACAAAGTATTATTAATTTTAATAAACAAAATGTAAATTTGAATTTGTGTAGAGGTGAAATATACTTAACAAGTAATGAACTATTTTGTATATCCTACCTTCTTATGAATAATCATTTTCGATTTTCCCTTATTGAAGATCAAAAAAAAAAAAAAAAAAGGGATGTGATTAATCCTGAAGAATTAATAATTGATTCAAAAAGAAAAAAAAATGATAATATAATTGACTATTATAAAATAGATGATAAAAGTGAAATCGATTTATTAAAATCATCACAAGAAAATAATAGTATGCATGAAAAGGAAGACGATATAACAGGAAGCGGAGGAATACATGATAATGATAGTACATCATGGAGTAATAAATACTCTGAACATGAACTTAGCTTAAAAAGAAAACAACAAATTGATATATGTAATGAAATATTAGGTCATTTACAAAGTAAATATTATGAACAAATTTTAAATATTGAAAATAATTTTAAAAATTTAGAAAATAAAATCGAAGATAATAATTTTTTCCATTTTAATTGTATAATGGAAAAATTAAGAAATAAAAAATATGATAATATTTTATTAATTTTCGATGATATACATATGTATCTTAATAATTTATTATATTTATCAAAACCTTCAAGCTATATATGGATGAGATTACACGAATTGCTCAACCAAGTAGCAAATACATTATTAAATATACATCAAATGAAAAGAGAGGCATTTAATGAAATCGATTATGATTATCAGGATGATGACAATAAAAATGGAAGTACTGCAGGAAGTCAAACAATAGAGCAGTCTATCAATGAGGAGGAAAAATTGTCCTTCCAGCTGCTTCTCGGAAAGTTACACCAGGACATCCATTTCGAGGTACTATATCAGGCCAAAAAAATCAGGCCAAAAAAATCAGGCCAAAAAATTACATGCTTTCCCAACATTTCCTGACTTGTTAATATTTTTTACTATTTTTTTTTTTTTTTTAGCTATTTCGAAAATTCAAAAGCAAAGCTGTCTGGAAAACGCTGGAAGGCGGTGAAATAGAATTGGATGACAAATTAACAAAGGCCGATGTCTTTAGGTAAAGCTAGCCCTCCACAATGTTATAAACTATTGCATGAGTATAGACATTGGTGTAAAAATAAACAAAAATTTAACTTTATTTTCATTCATTCATTTGTTCATATTTTTTTTTTACAGAGAAATGTATAACTGGTGTAAATTACAGCTCGATTTGAAGGACAAACGAAGTGAAATATCCGAATCTGAGAGTGACTCTTCAAAAGATTCATATTAGCAAGTTCACTATTTTTTTTTATTATTTGAGAATTTTATACTTTTGTTATTCTTTTACAAAAATAATAATATATAGCGATAGGTAGCTAAGGCTAGTAATATATTTCGCTCATTTTACCCCCCCTTTTTCTGTACCTTATTATTATTTTTTTTTTTTTTGTGCATATTAATGATGCAAGAATATACTTATGCACTATACTATCTTAAAAGTGCATATCCAATGTTTCGAGTTATTCTGAACCTATGTTTGGGCTATTAAAATGCATATGTATGCATATATACTTACATGTATACACCTTTTTAAGATTATGTGATAATATGCATTTTATTTTTTCTATGTCTGTTTCAGTTTCAAGTTCGTATACCCCATTTTAGTATTTTAATTTTGCATTTATGTTAAGATGACTTTTTTTATTATTATTATTATTGTTGTTGTTATTATATATCTGAATTAACTTTATTTTGTTTTAACATTTTATTTATTTTTAATTTTAAAGCTTTTCAAGGTTTACCCCAATATGCATATGCAAATATGCACACATGTATATACGAATGTGTCTATTGAAAATAATTCAGTATAAAAAAATTATTATAATTGTATTTTTTTTAATAAATTAAATGAATAAGTAAAGTTAAAATTTTATAGCAAAAATCAAAAAAAATATAGAAAATCGGTTATATAACGAAACATTACGGAAATAAGCATAGCGAGTGAATGGAATATAAATAACGACATCATTCACATATTTTCAGAATTTTTAATTTCCCTTTCTCATAATGTGAAATAAATTGTTCGCCATACATATATTATTTATTACAAGACAAAAAAAAAATCTAAAACAAATAATAATCAAATAATAATTATAAAAAAAAAAAATGTTGAAATATTATAAAAAGGCTAGCACTTTTTTTTTTTTTTTTTTTTTTTTTTTAATTTTGCTACAAAAAGAATAAATATTTTTGTTCCTTAAAAAGGTTATATATTTATAATATAAGTATATATATATCATAATTAGGTGATAAAAAATTGTCTTTATGTTTATATAATTTTAGACTTAAACTAGTTTTCAAAAATTGTACTATCATTGTTTGCTTTATCAATATATTTTAAAATTTGATTTATTGGCTTATAATTAAGAATGATGTCTTCCTTTTTATTTTCTTCATATAAATTTTCTCCTTGAGAATTTTCATTTATATCTTTTTGGGAATAATTAAACATTTTTTCATATTTACTTTCATCAATCGATCCAAAATATGCAATATTATCTCCTCGAATTATTAAGTTTCCTAAAAATGTGTAAAAAAAAGTACACCATAAAATAATAAAAAAAACGAAACAAGCATTATGACCATATATAAACTCTCAATTTGCAACACAATGTAAAATACGTATTTAACATTATGGACAAGCGACTTTTGTAACTATGCCTATGTCCATTCAAATTTCTATTCTTAATATGTTCTCATCATTTTTTTCAACCCAAAATGTAATACCTACTATTGTCATATTATTTTACTTACCAACATAAACGTCAGAAAAATAATTCTGTTCAGGTATTATAATTTTTTCAACACAGTGAGTTAAAAATATATTTCCATGTTGGTCATATGTTCTTAGTATACCTTAAAATTGGAAAATAAATAAATACATAATTATTTAGACCTTGCATTTGGGAATGTAGCTATTATATGAGGTGTACATATAACACGTATTGATAGATATGTACTTTTTCATTTTTCATTTACATACCTAAATATAATTTGTTATCTCTCGAAGAAATAAAAATGTATGTATCTATATCTTCTTCAAAGCTACTTAGCCATAGTGGGTTGAATATTTGTTCCATCTTTCTGGAGAGGAAGAAAAAAAATATCTTTTCAATTTTTATTTATATTCTTTCTTTTTAATTAATTTATTATAACTTCTTCTATATTATGGTTATAAATTTTTATATTTTATGCCGATTAATAGGTTCCAATTCATTGCAAGTATTCATTCAAGGGTTTGTTTTTTTCTCTCTCTCCCTCTCTCTCTTATTTTCGATTGTTTTATTATATTTTTTTGTGATAAAAGTCGACTATAGAGTAGTACTTACTTTCTTTGTTACACGATTTTACATCACGTTCTATTATGTCAATTTTATTCGATTTATTTTATTAAAACGCGTTCATAAAATGATGTAAAAAAATTATATTTTTTTCATAAGGAATACGTCGCACAATATATTAATTATGTTATATCATACTACCTAATCAAACAATGTTAAAACAGTTAAATATTTCTTTTTTATTTAAAAAAATGTATTTAAAAAATTTTTAAAAATTAAAAAAAAAAAAAAAAAAAAATAAAATAATACAATCACTACTGACCGAAAATAATTGCAGCGAAAGATATTTATTAATTAAAATGTAATAAATAAAAACAACTAAATAAAATAAATCGAATAAATGAAATAGTTAAAAATAATGTAAAACCAAATAAACATCAAATAATGAATAAAATTATATTTTATTAAAAATTCTCGATAGATATGAAAATTTCCTAAATCAGTCAGTACAGTAGTACCTGCACAACTTTGGGTACACAAAACTGAAAACAAAATGGGTAACCATATAATCATTTTTATTTTTTTTTCATTTCATTCTTTATGTCATTCTTTATTCTCTTAATTGGTCATAAAAATAAAAGGATAAACATTCGGAAAAAAGCAAAATATTAATAATATAAGCACATGACTGATGAAAATAAATCGTTGTTTTTTTCTGCTCTCATTTTGATTTATTAAATTTTTTTTTTAACTTTTTTCTAAGACGCTAACGGTGTTAAACTATTTTTATAATTTTTATTACACATGCAAAATATATTTTTTTAAACCTTCTCCTATTTTTTGCTTGTTCCTATATTTTATAAAATATTTTTCATATCTCGTATAACAAAATGTAACGGATTTTGTTCTACACACCTTTCCTATGTCAAACAAAAAAATTACGAAAATATTTGTAAGCCATTCCAAAATTGTTTTGAAAATTGCCTACCCATTTTCTGTTTTTTTCAATTTGCATACTTTCACAAGGGCAATAAAAATAATATCTTTGTATTTTTTTTTTTTTTTTACAACCACACAATTTTTAAGTTCGACAAAAATATTCACCATGCTCTTTAACATATTACACTTTTTATTTTTCACATGCTTGTTAATAAAAAGATGTATGGGTCTAAACATAGGAACAAATAAAAACAAACCGATGGTTCTTAATTTCATTTCTCGCCATGGTTGCAATAGTATGCTTAGCGAACGGAATGGAAGAACCCATAATATTTCATATAAATTTGAAAATAAAAAAATTCGAAATTCTGTTAAGCATACTGAAATAAATAATTCACAAAATGATAAACCATTTGAACAAGCTGATAATGAAAATAGGATGAAACAAAATAATAAAGAACCCATAATTAATCAAGTCTATACAGACAATAAGCATGGCAATTATGATAAAAATGATTATATAAATAAATTATATGAAAATGAAATATGTAATCCTACCAATTATAATGTATATATAGAAAATAATAAGTTGGAAGAATATATTTCTGATGTTTCAGTAAGTAAAAATGAAATATGCACATTATATGAAGATATGAATTTAGGCCGTTTATTTGAAAATTTGGTAGCAAAATTATATTATAATAAAAAAATAAATGGGTTCGTGCATCTATATAATGGTCAAGAAGCTATAAGTACTGGTGTTATAAAAAATTTAAGAAATTCCGACTTTGTTGTTAGTACATATAGAGATCATGTACATGCACTCAGTAAAAATGTTTCCGCAAAAGAAATATTAAATGAATTATATGGAAACTATTATGGTAGTACGAATCAAGGGAAAGGAGGTTCTATGCATATATATAGTAAAAAAAATAATTTTATCGGAGGTTTTGGATTTATAGGGGAACAAATACCAATTGCTGTTGGATTAGCATACAGCATTTTATATAAAAAAGAATTTACTGAAAACTTTTCAGACACCCCCACCTCAGCATATCAAGCCATTTTGGAAAATAAAAATACAATTGTAAACACCGCTAGCAATGATAAAGATGATCCTGAAAAAAATGATGACCAAACTGAACGAACGGATGAAAACGATCTAGATGTAGTGGTATGTTTTTTAGGTGATGGGACAAGTAATATTGGGCAATTTTACGAATCTCTAAATTTAGCATCTACTTATAATTTACCTATCATATTTGTTATTGAAAATAACAACTGGGCAATTGGAATGGAAGGCTCAAGAAGCTCTTTAGGAGACTTAACAAATAATTATAAGAAAGGGGAAGCATTTAATGTAACTACTTATAAAGTAGATGGTAATGATGTATTAAGTATATACAAAATTGTAAAAAAAAAAATTTATGAAATTCGAAAAAAAAAATCAGGACCCGTTTTAATAGAAGCTATAACATACAGAACAAGAGGACATTCACTTGCGGATCCAGATTTATTAAGACGATTAGATGAAAAAAACTCATGGAAAAAAATCGATCCCATTATTCAATTATCAAATTATATGAAAAATAATAATATTGTGGATTCGACATATTTTGAAAATGTTAAAAAGGATATCCAAAAAACACTTTTAGATGCACAAAATGATGCAGATTCAAATTTTGAAAAAAGTAAAAATATAGATGTATGCAAATTATATAATGACAATATTTTTGCACCATCTGAAATTACAAAATATCAAACATCCTATTCAAACTACAAAAAATATGATCAACTATCAGACAATGAACTAGCCCAATATTACCAATCCTATATGAATGAAATAAATGGAAATTCTATAAAAAATGAAAAATATTATTATTCCCAAATTTTTGACAAAAAGGAGTTACCCCTAATCATAAATTAGGATATGCACACGTCACGCGGAACCAAAGCGTGTTGCAAAATCTTTTATTTTGTAGCAATGACATGCATGTGCAAAAACAAATTCGCAATCCCTTTGAAATGCATAAACTAAACTTGATTAAATTTATCGGCAGTTTTTTTGTTTCCTTTAAAATAGGAAGACAAATTATGTTTTTATAAAACTTATTCATAATGTTTTTTTTCACAAGAAAGAGTGTTAAAAAAAAAACAAAACAAAACGAATTAATAATAAGTATCATAATGTTAAAAATTTCTTGATAATAGAAATGTTGAAAAAAAAAAAAAAAAATAAAAAATGGTTGAAAAAATAAAAGCTTTTTTTCATGTATAATATGAAAAGCCATGTATTTGGTTGACAAAAAATTTAACACTTAATTTTAGTAAGTTAAAAATTTTGATGGTTAATGATCTGGTTCATCAAATTGAACTTCATTGATTAGATGCAATTTTAGATCTAAATATAGAAAGTGTAGAAGCAGTTAGTTTTGTCATTCCATAATTTATAAAATCAAAATCAATTGATGATCTCATACCTTGTAACAATGACCATAAGGCCCAATAGATATGAGAGCTAAGATAAAATGGTTGTACTTCATCAATTAGTTGATTAATGATTTGATTATCATCTGTATTTAAATAATGTTTAATAAAATTATATTCTTCATCTTTGTTTGGTATTAGATTCCATTCACAATTAAAACCTGCATATTCATTAAAATGGTTAGCTATATCATAAGCTCTTTCCATAGGACATGAATATTCAAAATCAATTAAACAAATTGTATTATCTGTTTTGTTAATAAAATTTGATGATAATAAATCACAGTGACATAAAACAACTGGTGATCTTTTCGCTTTACATAATGCTTCTACTTCTTCAATTGTTTTTCTTAACGATTCAAAATCAATCAGCTTTAGTATATTTCCTTTTGCATTAAAATCACAAGGTTTATTTTTTTCTTCGTATAATAGGTTAAAATATTTCCATATAGTTCCCCATAAAAAGGATGGTCTATTATTTATTTGATCCGATCCATTCTCATTATTTTTTAAATCGTTATAATATGCACTATCACCTGTTTGCAATCTCTTTATAGTTTCATACATGTCATCATTAAGTTCAATATCATGTAATATTCTTAAATTTTTTGCAATTTCTTTTTGAAAAATTGGATTTTTTATTTCTTCCTTTGATAATGCATACCCTTCCATAAATTCTTCAATTCGACCATTTGGAAAAAAGACATAAATTTTTTTTGAAATATTCTTATCATTTAATATATGAGCTATTATTTTTTCTCTAGCACGATTAATAATTTCACTAGTCTTAGGGCCATATAATCGTATTAAATATGTTTTTTTTTCTAAGCTATGTTCAACTTTTACTAATATATTTGTTATACCACCATTTATTATTTCAAACTTTAACTGATCTATATCTTTTTTATTTATTAACTCATTTCCATAATATAAAATAACATATCGGCAATATAAATATAAGGAATGCTTATTTGAAAATACATTACTTTTATATTTATTTAAATATTCTTCGATCTTTTCATCTTCATTCTCACCTTCCAATATTTTTAAATCCTCAATAGAAATAGCTTTTACACTTTTCGTTTTTTCAACAATTTGTGGATTTGGGGAAGGTGTATTAGTAAAATGTTTCACTGTACAATTGCTACTTCGCTTTTCAGGAATTTCAGTGTCGCTACTGTGTTTCATTTCTTCCATCTTACACTATTTATTTATATGTTCGGCACGTTTATGTTTAGCTACTACTTATTTTGGAATAGCCAAGTTAATAAAGCTTGATATATTTTGTCAACGCAGTATGGCGATTTTAGAGAGGTAAAACAAAACGACGAAGCGACGAAGTATGGATGAACGACTTATCTAAACATACAACGTGATCAAACGAGTGGAATTACCATGAACTGGTCATACACACACATGTATAAATCGACGCATATCGGAGTATAGAAATTGAAATTTTCTTATTAACAATTTTCAAAAAAAAAAAAAAGTAACATAATATATACACCTTAAATGGAAAAAAGTTGTTTATATATATATGCCTAAATATGCATATTATATTTTGTTTAATCAAAATAAATAATAAAAAATTTTAATAATACAAACTATATTTTTATTTGCTTTTTCAAATACAAATTATATTTATATTTATTTTTTTTTATTAATTTGTGTAAATGTTTAATGTGTGCTTATTTATATATAAGGTAAAATTTGTTAAGTTATAATACCTTACGAAAAATAGCAATACATTAATAAATATTATACTTTTGCATTTATTTTTTCAAGCTCACAAATGATTTATAATAATTCTTTATTATTGTAGTAAGAAAATATTAATAAACAATGAAAAACGGGTAAGGTAAATAATACAAACTTAAAAAAATTTTTAAAAATTTAAATAAAACGTTACATAAGTAAGTATAAACAAATCTCTTAAAATTTTGTTTTTTTTAATATACTCTCCTCCCTCTTATTATTCGGAATTAAAAATTTATAAACATATCAATAATTATAATTAGTTTTATTCTCTATGCTTATTTTTTTTTAAAAATTAATTCCTATTTCTTAACTTTTGAAAAATTATTTAAGATTTTATTTCAAAAAAAAATTGAAAAATCTTTTACAATATATTTATAATATATATCCTTTTAAATAATTTCCCCCTACCTAATGTATATTAAAAAATGGGGAAGGGGATTAAAATAATAAAAGCAATATAGTAATAATTATGTAAGTGAAAAAAATAATAACAAACTATTATTTGTAAATACTTAAAAATTATTCAATTACAAAAGTTATTTTATTTTAAACAAGGAATGAAAAATATTTTTATCATCATTTTTTGAAATAAATATAATTCATATTATTAATCATATTTACTTAAAAATTAATATAGAATTTTAAGAATGTTTTGAAAAAAAAAAATAAAATAAATTTGTAAAAAAAAATATTCCTATAAATAGTGATAACCATTTTTAATCTACATAAATTTTAATAATAAAATAAATAAATGTATAATTTGCATTTGTTTGTATTAAAATATATTAAGCACACAGAATTTTCATGTGTGGGTATAACTAAAGTTTTCAAACAGTTTGTTTTGTGCAGAAAATGAAAAAAGGAAATTCCATCTTATGTTAAAGACTTAGTTCTTTACAACTCCAACTTTTGCAGCTCTGAAAAAAAAAAATTGTATTATTGTGTGTGTATTGGAAAAGTCAAAATAAATGGCTATAAATGGGATGAATGCAAAAAGATAAAATAATAATATATAATTACAAATAAAGAAAATATTACCTTAATATTCTATCGTTTATTTTATATCCTGGTTGTATAACTGTTGCTACTGTTCCTTTTTCTTTTGTCGTATCATTAACTTCAAAAATTGCTTCATGAAGCATAGGATTAAATTTTTCATTAATCGGGTTATATTTGTCTATCCCATATTTACTAAAAATATTATGAAGGATAGTTTCTGTCATTTCTATTCCTTTATATATGTTATTAATTTCTTCATTTGATTTTAAAGATTCTTCACTTATGTTTTTAATTGCTAATGATAAATTATCAGCAACATCAAGTAATGATTTTGCAAAGTTACTTATACAATATAATTTACTGTTCTCAATCTCTTTCATATATCTAGTTCTTAAATTTTCTTTTTCTGCTAATACAGATAAATATTTTTCTTTTAAAACTTGATTATCTACTAATTTTTCATCCATATCTTTTTTTGTTTTTTTAATCTCATTAATAAGATCTATTTTGTTATAACTTTCATAATTTATTTCTTTAGTATTTTTTTCTTCTGACTGTTCAGAATTTTCTGACTTGTTCATATTTTTTTTATTATCATTACACTCTGAATTTTTACTATCCATTTCCATATTTTCCTTATGTTGCTCATTACTAGTATTTCCATCCCCACTATTTTCGCTGTATGCTTTATCTTGTGCCGATTGGCTACTAAATAAACGGCGTTTTGTCACATTGAGAAATGATTTATTTCCATCCAAAAAATTTGTGTAACATTTACGAAATGCTATTGATGGTATTTTCCCTCCATGCATGTTTAATACCTTATTACAAATTAGGCTCGTTTTCAGCATATTAGCATATTTCATATTATAAAAAATATTTCGAAAAAAAAGAAATGGAAAATAGTAAGTTAATCTATAGCTACAAAACAATCACAATTGCAAAAGTGATCATAATAAAAATAATTAAATAGCAGTAACAACAGTAATATTATAAACTAGCGTAAAAAAATATATTAACAGTAAATAATTTATAAGCACATGTGGAAATATTTTTCTGAATAAGCAATGTAAAATTATATAAAAAAAATAATAAAATAAATTTATAGCCTTTCTTTTTTAATTTGATATGCATTATAAGGAATTTTTTTTTAAGTACCCATGTCATATCCTACAACATACAGCAATATGGTTACACCATCCAATACATATTAAAATGTAAAAAATAGAAAAATATTTTATAAAATATAAAAAAAATAACATAAAAATTATAAAAATATTTATTCATACATTAGTAACGTGTGAAATGCACTCCTCAATGTTCCTTAAAATATTTTCTTTTACACAAAAAATAAAATAAATCAAGTAATAACCATACATATGTATATTATATGCATAGTAACATTTTATATAGCCTGCCCACGTTTTGAGATATAAAAGAACTGAATAAAAATGAATAGCCAAATAAAAGTGAAATGTGGTGTTAAAAAGGAAAATATAAAAATAGGTTATAGCTAATTTATAGTAGGAAAAAAAAAAAGAAATATATTAATATCTTTTTATTTTTGTCCCATCAAAATAATGATGGGCAAGAAAATGTATATTCCCAAATAAGACCTACATATATATGTGGATACATAAATTATATTACTAAATATGCCATAACATGTTTGTAAATTTCTTATGACTTCTTGATATTAATAATAAGTTCTATGGTGGTCTAAAATTGCTCCCAAATTAGAACGAACCCAAGTGTAACTATAAAACAATGAGATTGCTTAAAAAGTAGATAACCAAAAAAAAGTCAGTAGACTAATAAATTTAAATAAAAGGCTTACGAACTAATAATAGATATGAATATTCTCACAAAAGTAATTTCCCCTTGCAAAATAATAACCACTATTCAATATTTCATTTTTTATATTTACATAAGCAAATTATAATTAAAAAAAGTTTAAATTATAATCAAGTTTAAAATGATGGTTGATTTTACTTTAAGCATTTGTCTATGCAAACATATATATATATATTTTCTTTATTATAAAAACAAATAAAAACGAAAAAACAAAAAATGACACATAATGGGTATATATATTATGGGATAAATAAATAAAACAAAAACATAAAAAGAAATATATATTTATCCCCCTATTATGTTACACTATATTTTGTTTATCTGACTAACTATATCATATTCTAAAGAGACTTTAAAACTATTTCTGCTAATTTGTTATTTTGATTTATTTCATCTTTTAGTAAACGTTTTTCAGGTTTTTGGTTTATTATTTTATTGTTTTTTACTTTAAGTTTCTTTTCTTTTTTCAACTTTTTGTCATATCGTCCGAATGTAGAGGAGGAGATTTGCGCCCTGAATCGGATGGAAAAATGCAAAGTAAAATGAGAAGTCGAAGCAAAAGGTAGAAGCAAAAATAGATGCAAAAAATAGATAGAACATACAATGGAAAGGAATAAATTTATACAAATGGGATGCCTTACATTTTAAGATCGTCAATCAGGTTTTCTCGTTTCCTTTTTTGTTTCTGTATATATTTTATATCTTGTGATGAAACCCCTTGTTGTTCGAATTTATTTTTCATTTCTCGCATTTTTTGTTTCATTTTTTTAATATCCTTTTCTTCTTCCATTCTTTCAAATGGATCTTCATAAATATTATCACTTGGTTTATATTCATGAACAAAATCCGCTTTTTCTTTATTTATTTTTATTTGTTTTTTTTGAAATCTTCTAACCCAACCTTTACTATTTTCATCATAAATTAACCCATGCTTATTTCGTTTCTTTTTTAATTTTGTTTGTGCAAATAATTCCCATCTTGTTGGTTTTTTAGCTTGAGGTATTTTCGAATATCGTGGCAAATTAAATACATTATCTTGTGTTAGATTATAAAATAATTCACCATCATCATTTCTCTCGTTTTTTAGTTCATTGATTTTTTTCAAAACGATGGCAAAGTTCTCTTCGGCCTTGGCCTTTATCCTGAATGGGTTATAAAATGGGAGGAAATTATAAAAGAAAACATTTACAAAAATTATAAGCATATACAAACATGCACAAGCATTACAAACGCGTATGATAATGCATATGTTTACATCGCATGGACATGCAACGCTTTGGGACGAATGCTTAACGATACTATATATAACATAGGACAAGATACTATTTTTCAATTATTTTAACTTTTTTTTATTTTTTTTATTTTTTTTATTTTTGTTATTACTCATTTTCAGATACAATCAGGGAATTGTCATAAGCAAGAAGATGCTGAGAACAGAAATCCAAACTCATTTTTTTTTAATTTTAAATTATAATATTTTTCGCAAATTAAAACAAAAGAAAAAAATGCTTAGCCATCAATATGCAATATATTTATATATTCCTACTTAGGTATATAATATATAAATATAATATTAAATTGATGTATTATTTTTTAGAAAAACATGTTGGGAATTAAAAAAAAAAAAAAAAAAAAAATTTAGCTACATAGGTATTGAAAATATAGTTATACGCACTTGTATTGTAGATTTTTCAAATGGTGGCATTACCAAATAATATTTTTATTTTGTAAATAATATTTTAAAAATATTGTTCTATACATATTTTTTTAATTTTTTTAAATTTATATTTTAAAACAAATTCAAAATATCAATTAAAAAGTGATGATAATAAAATATTTTTTTTACTTATTTATTAATATTATTGCATAATCGGCAAAAAAGGCATATATTTCTTTGGGTCTGTTCCAACTGTTATTCTATTTTTTTATTCTACATTAATATAATACATTAACAATAAAAATAATATAAAAATTGAACAGAATAAATGATAAAGCGAAACATTACTAAGCCTGATAATTTCTTTACTTCGTAATGTGTGTTTTTTTGTTGATATTTACATGAAGGAAAGGACTTAATGAATATGTTGTAAATAAACAAGTCTAATATTCATATAGTTATGTCAATTTTTTATTCATAAAACTTTTAAAAGGTTTTCTTTTTATATTTTCTCCGTCTGTTCAGTCAATTTTTAAACTAACAGTAAAAACACATATCCTTCTTCCAACTCGGTATTATGCTTTACATTCAGCATAAACCATGTAATAGTAAAAAATACATACATATGCATATAAAGAGAAAGAGAGAAATGATCAGAATAGACGTAAAGCAATATGTTTTATGCTGACCTTTCGAACAATAAGTAAAATATTCCTATATGCTACCACTAAAACGTTTATAATTTTGTTTTTATGTATAATACATGTAAAGACTTATCAGTATATATACGTTTTAAGGCTTTTGAAAAATGAAGGTACATATTTTAAAACATTTTTATTGACCAATAGTAATAAGCATAAATTTTGTAGAACGGGAAAAGTAACAAATCGTATGTATTATAAACCTGTTTTATTTTTATTTTATTTTTTTTTTATAAAAATAATAACTTAATAAATAGTTAAAATAAATCATTATTTTCAAATATCCAACTACAAAATCTAAAAATGTTTATTTTTTTTTAAAATTTGTGTATGTTTCCTACTAACAAAATATTTATGCATAATTATATATATTAATTATTATGTTATATACTTCTTAATAATTTGGCGCAATTAATGAAGTGCCTTGGGTATAGGAAAAAATTCAAGGGATAAAGGGGGTATTATATATAAAATAAAAATTAAGCCTACCTATAAAATATTATATACATAAGTAATATATAAAAATACCGTTTTATCCCATATATTTTATGCATATAATAATCCTCAGAATAATAAACAAGTACATATGCATAGAAGGCTATAGGGGAAAAAGCCGAAAATGTAAATATAAATAATCAAGGTAAATATATTTAACAATTACATACACAATATTATATAATAATATTATATATATATGCAGTTTGCTATTTCTGATTTTTTTTAATTAAAAAAATATTTAAACTAAAAATAGGAATAATTTTTTTATGACATATTTTAAGCATTTTAAAATTTAAATAATTATTTGATTTAATTTTTTTAAATTAAATATTTAACAAAATTGTAAAAAGAACAAAATAAAAAATTATCATAATATCCTATAATTATCGAAAATGGTAAATAGAAAAAAACTGAAAAAAATATACTCCCATTTTGGAAAATAAAAACAAAAAAACGAACAAAAACTGAACGAAAAACAACCAAATAAACTACATTTTTATGAACTATTATATATTTAAATATTTATATTATTTTATTATTTTATAGAGTAACATTAAAGCTTTTCAATTAAGGTCCCTTAAAAAAAAGGAATTATTGGACAAACTCGAAGAATATAAAAAGGAATTAAGTGGATTGAGAATAAGCAAAGCAATAGGAAACTCAGCAAAAAACTCTAAAATCCACAGCGTTCGAAAAAGTAATACATCAACTTATACAATAAAAATGTTGTGTCATTAATTTATTGTTTTTAATGAGCCTTTATTTTTTCTATGTTTTTCATCTTCATATATCTATATATATGTTTGCATTTTTTTTCTCTTTTCCTAAAGATGTCGCAAGAGTTTTAACCGTATACAACCAAAAAAGAAAAATGGAGTTGAGGAAATTGTATAAGAACAAAAAATTCAAACCATATAACTTAAAAAATAAACTAACAAAAAAAAAGAGATTAGAATTAACTAAGAAACAAAAATCCGCTATGAGCTTAAGGTAAAAAAATAAACACATTAATACATAAATAGAAAAATAAGCTGATGAAATATGGGAAATATAAATAATTATCTTGATTTATTTAAATTATATTCTTCATTTTATACGAAAATTATAATATGGATGCATATGTAACTATATGCATTTTTATTTATGAACGTGTACAGAAAATTTTCCCCTTGTTCATAATTTATTTGGGCATACATATATTATATATATTTTTTCATTTTTTTAGAACCAAAAAGCGACTCACCAATTTCCCAAAAAGAAAATACCTTTTAGTAAAGAAAAACTAAGCAGATTAAATAACAGAAATTGACTATATCACTACATGTTGTGCTTATAACGATACACGGTGTACTATATAATACTTCATATAGTAATTTATTTTATTATTTTTTTTTATAATTTATACATATTTTTTTATTAACAATGCATAAAAAAACAAAAACTTTTTAAACAGCCAAAAGGTGAAAAATAATATAATAAATTATGCTAAAATGATCTAATAATAAAAATAACGACA
Source organism: Plasmodium chabaudi chabaudi (assembly GCF_900002335.3). Classification (NCBI taxonomy): domain Eukaryota; phylum Apicomplexa; class Aconoidasida; order Haemosporida; family Plasmodiidae; genus Plasmodium; species Plasmodium chabaudi. The sequence goes on from NC_030109.2 coordinate 816,009, forward strand.
ATTAGTTTTGCTTAAGTCTTAAAGGGAAGTCTTTTTTATTACGACTACACTCCTTGAGAATAGTAGAAACATAACAATGATAAGTTTAAATTTCTCAAACTTTTTAAGTTTTATCAAAAAAAAAATATGCCTTTATGGCTAGTCGATTAAAAAAGTTGTAGTGGCTAGTTAATCTAGCTAAAAACAAAAAAATAAAATATGCACACAAAAATAGCAAAGTGGCAAGTAGCAAAATGACAAAAATATATCCCATTATATATGCCAATGTACATACTGGCAAGGCAAATATTTAAATATTTTATTATACGGCATTCATAATATGAAAATCATATTTTTAAACTTATAGATATATGATTAATAAAACATAAAAAAACAAAAAAAATCATTTTACTAAATATAAGAATACTGTCTTTATGTTAACATTTGAGGATCGTTATAAAATGCCCACATATTACTTTTATTTTCTGCCTTATATATCCTTTTATTTTTATCATTTTCATATATGTAATCGTATTTATTATATAGTAATTTTCTTTGCTGTAAATAGGAAAAATAAAAAATATGTATATATGTAGTTTATTAATTAGTAATATAAGTCTTGATGATTAGATATGCGAAAAAGGGAAAAAATTGCAAAAAAAAAAAAAGTTAAACTTACATGTCCTATTTTTGAAAAGGGAATATTACTATGCCTAACACAAACGGCCTCATCTATTGGGTCTATCCAATGCTGAACAAAAATAAAAAAAAATAAAACATATAAATGTGTCAATATGAACTTTGTAAAAATATAATAATATGGTGAAGGGAAATTTCTCTTAAACGTACTTCACTAATCATAGTTACTTTGGCCCCAGGGTAGTGTCTATTAATTAAGAATCTGATAAATAAATAATATGTAAATAAATAACGAGGTATTAAAAAGGTGTTGGAAAGAATCAAGTTTTAATTTTGATTCGCTACCTTAAATAACTTTTTATTCCATGAAAATGAGATAAATAGCCATTGTACTTAAAAGCGAAGTGCCCCCTTTTGGCTCCCATTAATGTGCAAATACCCATTCCCTTGAAAAAGAATGAAATAATAAAGAAAGTAAAATACAATATCAAAGATAAAAATATATAAAATATATACTTTTTTATTTATTCCAAATTATTTTATATCCATTTTTGATGTTTTACATTTCCTTGGTCAAAAACATTCAAGACGGTTTTAATTTTTTCGACTTCCTTCATATCAATGTCCCCACCAAAAACCATTTCGATAGGTGTATGGCTTTAAAAAAAAAAAACAAGGATTATAAATGGCACAATCATGATTATTTAATAAAAAGGAAAGCCATATATCTACGAAAGTGCTTATGCATATTATTATGAGCATAAGTATGCATAGCCTTTTTTGTGCTTACACATCATCGGTTTTTCCTGTGCCCATTTCATCCACATTATACAAATAGCCAACGTCTGGAATTTGGTAGCTGTTGTATAAGAAGAAAAAAAAATTACGACATGTGCCTAAATATGGATAAAGCTTGCGTGTACGTTCGCACGGGTGATCTTTATTTTGTTAAACTTGCTTGTAAAAGTAGACTCATGTAGGCTTACTTGTTTTGACTTATATTGGTACTTATAACATAATCAAAGTCTTGGGATTTTCTTAATTCTCCATATTCAAAATTAGGATATACCTTGGGCCTTCTTAATTTAAAAGGGGAATCATCGTATATAGGATAACCCCATATATATGTTTTAAAATTTTTATTTTGTTTTTTTCTTTGGATTGTTTTATTATTTCTTTCGTTAATTATAAATAAAGGTAAACCACTATTTTTCTTATTATGTATTGATTGAACTTTTGATTGAAGATGGAATATAATAATAACCAGAAAATCAAATACAACGATTTTCATATTTTTCTTTTTTTTGTGTCCCCCCTATATTTTTAATATAATTATTACACAATTTCTTTATATATTTTACATAAAATATGTATCCAAATTTTACTAATTAAATACATATCGAAATTGTTCCTAATATATACACACTATCAAAAGGAAGAAAATATAAATTGTAAAAAAATTTAAAAAAAAAAAAAAAATAGATTAACAAAAATAAGCTTGCTTAAACCCATTGTAAAATGCACAAAAATATAGTGCAAACAAATGGCCATAAAAAAAGTAAAAAAATATTATTATAAAATTGGTATGCATATATAATATAATTTACATATACATATATTGGATATTTCAATATGCTTATAGAAAAATAATATTATTTTGTATACTATGGAACATATTTAATCATTACAAAATAAGAAAAAATATATATTGCGATTTTTCCAGAAAAAAATAAAAAAACAAAAAAAAAAACAAGGCCTATGAAATTAAATACATAAAAGAATAGTCCCATGTTTTAATACGTACATTTGGAAAACGCTTTAAAAATGAAAATATAACAATTTAAAAAATAATATAATTTTTTTCCAAACTAGGTATAAGAAAAATTAAGGATAAGCTTTTAACTTATTTATATCACCATAAGTGTACATTCGCATAGTTGTATTGCAAATGTGCATATCGAGGATATACATTTTTTCCAAGCACACTATTAAAACTGCATAATACTGTTTAAACAGCTAAAATTTTATTCATTGATAATATATACACTGAACGGGGGAACTGGCACATGAGTATATATGGATGTATGCTGGCCACTAGCCAAAACCAAAGTTGCACACACAAGTTATGCATGCATACTGAATGTGCATATATATAATTCTCCTTCCTCTTCCATACCAATTAAAGTGATAAAATATGATTAATATAAAAAATGGAATAAAGGTCGCTCTAGGAATGACCAAAAGGTATTACACAAATAATGGGAGAGGAATGCTAAAGGAATATGTATATACAAAATATCGAATAAGCTTACCACATATAGATAATGTGAAATATGATGACTTATATTTATCAAGCCCAAATAAAGAAGACTTATATGTATTTACAAAAAAAATTCCAATATTTTTAAGATATCTAAAATTAATAACATCACTAGAAAATCGTAATAACGATTTTGTTGAATTTGCAAGAAGGTGTGAAAATGGATTAACAATAGAAAAGGATGTATATTTAACAAAAGAAGAGTTAATACATTTAATGTTCATAAATGGATATACACAAAAAGAAACAAATGCTCTCGACTTAGCATTTAATAATAATTATCAATTTCATTATCCTGAAATAGCAGTATTATTTGATTTAAATGAAGAAGATGTATATAAATTTTGTTTAAAAAAAAGAAGTGAGAATCCTGAAACTTTATTTCATTTAAAATATTTTAAAGAAAAAAATATGTTATCATCCTATGGTTTAATATTTGTATTTTTATATTTTGGTCTGAACAATGTAGTATTAAGCAATGCTTGGTTCCTTTCAAAAACTATTCCATTCTTTTCTGTATTTTATATGCTAGCTTCCTATTTTTATAAAGATATATGGAATTTTATAAATAAAGAAAAAAATTTAATGATCGAACAGAATATGCAAAATAAGTTACTAGCAGAAGATATAATTTATAATCAGTTAAAATTATTTTCAAAAGACACAGAATGTAGTTCCCATTTAAAACATTTTAAAGAATATTGTAATATGCTAATTAAATATTATAGAAAAGCTTTTATTAATGAAAATAAAAAAAATATACATGAACATTTGGAAAAAAAATTAAATGAAATATATAATTCTGAACAGCAATATAAAAATTCACTAAAAAATATACTAATTACAGAAATTATTAAAAAAACTTATGAACATGTTCAGAATGATCAGAATTTTTATAATGCTATATTAAATGATAGTATAAATAATATTCAAAATAATACAAATAATGATACATTAGTAAACTATGTTAAAACACAAATAAATTATGTTAAAAATGAAAATAACAATAATCCTATTGTTAAAAATATACTTAATCAATATGAACTCAAAAAAAAAGAATATTTAAATCAATTTGTAGTACATAAAGACGAGCTTAATGCTATTAAAAATATTATTACAAAATGCAATCTTGATATTACTAAATTAAATAAAGACGATTATGATAATCTTATTAAATTATATACTACCATAAATAACAGATTTGGTTTTTATGTAAATGATAATGATATACCATTAATAAATCCTAAAGATGATGAAGCAAAAAATTTGGCTGAAAATATTAATTTTATTATACAACAATCGAATAAATTATTCCATGAAAAAAAACTTGTCTCATTCTTGAAGTCTTTCCAATGATTTATTAATTATTTGCACACACACATGTTATATAGCCAATAATTGTGCCTACCCCAATAAAACGCCGAATAGTAACTTATATATGCGTGTGTATGTACGCCTGTAAAAAATGTTTACGTAATTATTTCCCTATAGACAATATCCTATTCATAGTGTGACCCAAATTATGCACACACAAAATTGGAAATCCAGCAGCTTGGCTTATTTCATGTGCTTTTCGAATTTTGTCGATCCATATTTTGACCGCGCTACGAAATGCCCACCCACTGCTATCCCCTATTGTTTTATTCATCACAATTTTCACAATATTTACAAAATTTTCACGCAATTTTCACGCAATTTTTTGATTTTTTTATAAATTGACATATTGCAAGCAATTACTTGCATTATTATACAAACTCTTAGTCGCTTTATTTTAAATTAAAAAAAATGAAAAATTATTAAAAAGGGCTTGTCCATGGCCAATCTTTTTAACTTCCTTTTATTTTTGTGTGTGTAAGCACCCAATTTGGATACAATACAATAAAATTATCACTTTACCTTGGTTAGTAACTTATTGAAAGTAGGCAAGGGTGATAAGGTAAATAAAAGTCGGGACGCATAAATGCGTAACTAAATAGGCTTACCCAAAGTAAGCGAGTAAAAAAATAAAAAAGTCAACAGTTCAAATTTGTATAGAGATCTCAATGGTTGTTGTTTTTTTCTTTAATATAACAAAATAAAAAGGAACAAAAAAATGTAAAAATTATGGAAAACTCCAAACATAAAATAAATCATATGCAAATTCACACACATATAAATATACGCGTATGCATAAAAGTTTTTAAAATAATTTGTTTTTATTATACATTTTATATTTGCACACTTTGAAATAATATGTAACAGTGCAAACGGAACAAAATTTAAATTTTACATAAAAATTAACCACTTAATATACGAATAAATAAAACGTATATTTGCTTAAAAAACAATATGCTAATTATACAATGAAATAGTGAAAAGGTTGAGAGAGACAATTTTTTTTTTTTTTTTTTTTTTTTTTAATTTGGATTATTATTTGTAACTCCTCTCATTAATAAAAACCTTTTTGTCTTCTCACTAATATAGGTATATAAACGTATTGTATATTCTTTTATTTTATAAAATAGGATAATAAATATTTTGAATATTATTTGAAAAAGTAAAATTATATATCCATATAGTAAAGCTGCTGTTATAAAAATTGTAAATATAATTAAAACTACCAAACAAAATATGGGGAATGCATCCACATAATTAAATCTGTACACCCAAAGTAGCGACACGAATGTTAGTAGCATTAGTTTGGCGAGTACCCCGTTTATTTGCGCGTTGTCAAAGTTGTCTAAAAGGAAAAAGAAAAATATGCACATAATAAAGAGCGGAACATGTTGAAAAATCTGTAAATTGAACTAAAACTTTTAATTATGCCCACTTTTTAAGTTACCATTTTTTGACATTAGAGACTTTTCTGTAATTTTGACATGAATAATGATGGGTATACTGTTCTCCTTGGATTTGTTAGACGCATTTTTATTATCTTTATTTATTAAATTTGAATTATTTGAAAATAAATCTTTATGATAATAATTTATGTAGTCCTCTAATTTTCGATTGTCTTCCAATATCTTCCCCATATAAATAAATCGAACGTTTAAGCCTGAAAAATGGGGTTAAGAAAAAATAAAAAAAAGGCAATATATAAATAAATCACAACTATGTTAATAATAAAGTAAAAGATAGTTACCATTCTTTATGGGCTCTTCAAAATGTTTGTTCTTTATATTTTTAATTTGATCGTTGCAGTTGATATCTATTTCTGTACAAAATGAAAAAATAATCAACAACTTAGTAAGGCATAACCATTTATTGCACTATGATCCAACTCGTGAACAATGTAAAGCAAACTTGTTTTCCTTTCGAGTGTGTACTAAGACATTCACATGCTTAGTAACTTTTGTGTAACATTTTAAGTATGCTTTATAAAGCTACTATTTCACATGTATGCACACGTAAGGGGTAGGAGGAGAAGTCGGAAAATGGCAAGCCAATACAATTGCATATCACCTATTTGATTTCACACATTTTCGCTTACCTAAATTTTGCGGAATTTCTTTCGGTCTTAAAACAATAAATTTAATTTTTTTAATTTTCATTCTATCTGTTTTTATTTTTTATATAATACATAAACTTTACTTCGTATTTAGTTTTTTAAAAACTGTTGCTAAAAAAATATAATTTCTTTTGTTTTACAAATATTTTTATTTTATCTTTTAATTACACATTTTCTTCAAACAGTATTAAAAATTATAAAATATGAAACTTTTTTTTTCTGTATTTTTTGAAATATATAATTGTCAAAAATAAAATTATAAAAATAAGTGAATAATGAAATATAATGGTTGGATATCATAATAAATCGGGATGGATATGTATGTATACCTTCTATAGAACAAATTAAGAAAAATTCGAATAAAAAATGGATGCGATAAATGAAATAAAAACAAAAATATTTATTCATGTATAAATATGTGTATACCCAATTTTGTGAAAATTGTGTTTAATACGAAAAATAACACTTCATGGTTTTATCTCCCATACAGCCAACTAAAATTATATCAACATTTTACATAGCTATTCGTAATGTTAGTAATATATCTAAAAAATAATACGTACATATGTATGCATTCAAATTATGGAAAGACTATACGTTCGTGGGAAACATGGAGAAATACTATGAATTGAAAAATAGAGTCATAACATATTTTCTTCGTTTTTTGTGAATATTATCTTTTATATATTTTATAAATAATATGCAAATAAAAATATGATAACCTTAATTTGATTTACTTTAAAATTATTTGAAATTTTTTACAAAAATGTACGTATATAATTTTTTATAACAATTTTAAATTTCGTTTCCCAGTATTTTATTTTGCGTATGCTATACTTTGGATGTTTTTTTTTTTTTTTTTTTTTTTTCACATATACTTCAATTTTAACACTAATTTGTTTGAAAGTATAATGACTATATATATCATTTTAAGTTTGTATAAACAATTTTTTCCATAAAAAAAAACAAATATTATTTTTTTTGAAAATTTGATTATTTTATTTCACTTTTGTAATACTACATTAATACTGAGAAATACAAACGACATCCTTTATATGTAAATAAAATGGGATGTAACTTATTTTTTTCAATTTTTATGAATATTTAAAAGTTTTTTACTTTCTTTTGAAGGATATAAAAATTAATTAAACATGTGAATATGCCAAAATGAGCATTTCCAGATTTACAAAAGTAGAATGCTCATTGCATTTGCTATATTAAATTAAAAAAATAAAACAAATAAAAAGTATGAAATTGGAAAATATAATTTGTGTACATACTATATAATCCATTTTTTACGTAACAAAATGATTATCAAATGTGTTTGAAAATAATGAAAAAGAAAAACATCCGATCGAAGGCTACACATAATATTGTTTAGTGCAAAAACTTTCAACCATTTAGGAAGTTGTAAAAAAAAAAAAAAAAAAAAAAAAGTGGCTAGCCATTTTTTTTTGTTCAGGCATAAATTAGTGTCTTATTTTTTTTTATATGTCCTTACAAAATTTGTCATACACTATTTTTATTATCAATGAAAACAAACATTATTTCCAGAAGTCTAATTAACAAATTCACACATTTGCATAATAACAATGGGTTTATATTTTTATTAAAAAAAAAAGAAAGAACTGCTAACCATTTAATACATATTAAGTCGAACTCTTTTTCAAATATTAGTCTTACAAAAAAAAAAAAAGCCAATGTACATGTACTATATAATAATGAACAGTCTATAAAATGTGATAACAAAAAAAAGGAATCCACAATCGATGATCAATTGGATAAGCATGAAGATATACTCTCATTACGTTCATCAGAAAAATGGAATAGTTATGAAAATGAAGAGGAACTAAAAAACGACGAAAAAGCGGACCTAACAAAATTAAAAGCAGAACTATTAAGCGAACAAAATGATATCTCCAAAAATTGTCTACAAAATGAAATTAAAACGGAGTTAGAAATTTTAGTTGAAAAAATAAAAAATCTAGATGAAAAATCGAAAAATAAAATAATAAATTATATTAACACATTAGATAAAGAACATACTAATGGGATTGAAAAAAATATTATTTTATTTTTTGAAAACCTTGATGATTATTTATCAGCAAATGGCTTATTAATATGTGATGTTGGAGGGGAGGAAATATTTAACTATATAAAAAATGTTAATATTCAAATGGGGATAGACAAAAATGATACAACAGACCATATGAATATAAACAATTTATTTGACATCAAATGGATTAAAGAAAGAAAGAGACTAATATATGGTGATAACATTTATCCAATCATTCAAAATATGCAAGAAAATTCGCAAAACAATTCGAACAGTTGCAATAATATAATAAATATGAGAAGACAAATATTAATAGAAAGGTCATCTTATAAAAAGGCGATTGAAGAAGCTGAAGAATTTGTTTCAAATTTACATGATTTAAAAAAAGTAACAGAAATCCAAGGTTTATGCAAAATATATTTAAATTGGGTTAATGAATTAGAAAAAAAAATAATTAATTATAAAGAAAATATAAAAAAAAATCATCATAAAAAAAATATATTCCCAGACGTGATCGAAGAAAAGTTACTAGCTATTATAACAGTCAAATGGACAATTCAATATACATTTAATCCATTAAAAAAAAAATATTCAAATGAAGTAACAACTCAATCTAAACACTTCGAACAAGAATATCCATATCAATCTTTATTTACACATGTTGCTATTAAAATTGGTGAAGAAATTAATAATGAACTAAATTTCCAATTGCTTGAAAAAAATAATCTTTTATATAATTTTATTAAAAAAAACAAATCGAATGTCTCTTTTTCTCATTTTCAAAAATATAAAATGCTAAATGAGATAAAAGAAAAATTACATGTCGAAAATAAAACCCAAACCATTCAACCCAACATAGAAATGTGTGCAAACGATACAAAAACTGTTGAAAAAAAAGAAAATTCCAAAAACAGCCAAAATACCTCCAAAACAAGCGACGATAGTAATAACCCTTCAAATAAACCCTTTGAATTAGTTCAATGGAATTCAATGAAAAAAGCCTCAATCGGGGGTCTTTTATTAAAAATGTTAATTGATAATGCTAAAATAGACGTCGATATAAATACAGCCAAAAATGAATATAAAAATGAATATAAATATTATTTATTTTTACATAAGACAGCTAAAACTATGGGCGACGATCTTTACTCAGATTGTAAATATAAAAAAGAATTAAATTATCAGGAATATTATGAACATGAATCTAATTCTTTAAATTTTATTATTCGTGATAAATGGAAAAAAGGAAATGAGCTAGCTAATTTTCTTGACGGTACTAGCCAAAATGAAAATGAAGAAAAAAAAAAAAAAAAAAAAAAAAAAAACACACACGAACAAGTAGCTACACCAAATGTCAGTAATGGTGAGATGATGGAAAAAAAAAATATGACTTGTTCAGGTGAAATTGACTCAAAAGAAATAAGCATAAACGAATGTAATGATAAGCAAACGTGCGAAACAGAGAAAAAAGTGAAACAAAACAACTTTTGTAAAAATCAAAAAGAAAAATTGAAAAACAAAGAAATAATATTGTATAGATCTAGGAGAGATAAAAATAAAATAGAAATTCCTGTATTTGTACATTCATATATATGGAAAAATAATAATTGGTATGGTGTTATACATATGAGAGAAAGCTGTGCAAATTTTTTATTGAGTAATGCAATAAATTCGCATGTACCATTAAATTATTTGCCTATGATATGTAAACCAAAAAAATGGGAAGATGATCAAGGTGGTATGTTATTATTAAAAAATAATTTTATTAGATATAATATTAAACCGTTATTTAATTTAAATGTGTGCAATATGACCAGGATTAAAAATATAGTATCCGAAATTGGTAACGTTGGTTGGAAAGTAAATAAAGAAATATTACATTATATTGAATATGCATATATGAATGGGAAAACAATAGGAAAAATACCCTTAAATAAAAATTATAATTTACCTTATAATATCGATTTTAAAAACAATAATAACAATAATGAAGAAATTAAAAAATATTATTTACTAAAAGAAGAAATCGCTAGATTAAATAAATGCCTAATAAGTGAAAGACCAACATTTTTACAAAAATTAGCAGTAGCAAAAACATTCAAAGAAAATGAAAAAATATATTTTCCTCATAATATCGATTTTCGTGGAAGGATGTATCCATTGTCTCCCCATTTACATCATATGGGTGATGACATTTGTAGAAGCTTAATAGTTTTTTCAGATGATAAAGAGATAGGTCCCAATGGATTATATTGGCTAAAAATCCATTTAGCAAATAACTTTGGTAAGGATAAGTTAAATTTTAAAAAAAGAATTGAATGGGTTGATAACAATATTGATAATATTAAAAAATTACGTGATAATCCATTTGATAATTTAGAATTTTGGGGGTTAGCAGATAATCCATGGCAAGCTTTATCTGTTTCTATAGATTTAATAAATGCTATAAATTGTTCTGATCCTTCAAAATATAAAAGTAATATACCTATACAACAAGATGGAACATGTAATGGTCTACAACATTATGCTGCATTAGGGAAAGATAAAGATGGTGGTCGTGCTGTGAATATTCTTCCATCGGATGAACCTCAAGATATTTACACAGTAGTATTAGATATAGTTATAAATAAAATAAAAAATGACATGGATAATGGTGGAAGTAAAAATGAAAGTAGCACCTTTCTCAGTAAGCCCCAGTTAGCAAATTACTGTTTTAAATATAATTTATTAAAAAGAAAAGTTGTAAAGCAAACAATTATGACAATATGTTATGGAGTTACATCTATTGGTGCAAAAAATCAAGTTAAAGGAAAAATTCAAAGTATGATTGCTAAAGATACGGATAAAAATACGATTAATGAATTATCTAAATATATAGCTAATTATATATTTGAATCTATAAGTGAAATATTTAAAAGAGCAATGATTATAAAGAAATGGTTTAATCATTTATCCAAAGTAACAAACGATTTAAATATACCTATAACATGGATATCTCCAATTGGTTTACCTTGTGAACAACCTTATAGATTAGGAACTAGAATTTTAGTAAATACACCACTACAATCAGTTAGTGTAACATCATATAAAAATTGTTTACTTCATAAAAATAAACAAAGATTAGGTTTCCCTCCAAACTTTGTTCATTCATTAGATGCCTCCCATTTAATTATGACTGCTGAAAAAATGCTAATACAAAATAATTTTAGTTTTGCTGCTGTCCATGATTCATATTGGGCCCATGCTTGTAATGTTGATATTATGAATAAGTATATTAGAGAATCCTTTATTACTTTATATAATGAACCTATTTTAGAAAACATTTATCAAAATTTTCAAATACGATTAGGAAAATATGCAGAAAAAATCCCACCACCTCCTGAGCAGGGCCATCTAGATATATCGCTCGTTCGAGACAGCCAATACTTTTTTAGTTAGCGCACCTGGGCTAGGTCCCAAACCGGTGTGCATACACATATACATACAACTTCTTACACTTTGTTTGCTTCGTTTTTTTTAACCCTATTCATTTGTCGAATTTATCACCACCCTCGTTCGGGTAGAAAAGCAGGCAAGCCTTTTCTCCTTCGATGGGGGAACAAAAAAACGAATATACTATTCCCAAATTGGGATGTATTACTCAAAAAAAATATATTTAAAGAAGTTTGCCAAAATGGCAATTCTATACTTAAAATGTTTTGTTAAAAAAAAAAAAAATTTTAATTTAAAATATATGGTAGTGATATGCCAAACGGATAAAATAAAAAGATGCACAAACTTTTAAAAAAAACAAAGATATCAATGATAAATTAAAATTATTTTTTAATTATTATCTTATAAATATGTAGATATAACAAATAAATTTTATTCCGTCTATAAGGCATAACTTCCCATTTAGTATAAATTTAATTAAAACATTGAAAACGTGAAAAAAAAAATAAATAATGACAAATTAAAAATAAGTTTGATAACCGTATATAAATTAGCAAATAGGATTAATGCTTCTCCCTATGTAATGTTAAATATGTGTTTCACCATGAAGGAGTGTTACCTATAATTGCAAATTCTCTAACGATGTATGGGTAGAGTAAACCTTCTGTTTCGGGTTCTGGATGTTTAGATAATGCCATCGTATAAACAACTTCTCTAATGTCATCAATCTTTCCTTCAACAATTTCATCATTCTTATTTTTTAAACAATTAATTTGTTGTGTATGAAATGTAAAAATAAACCAAGGGGAACTTTCTTCCATTCTTTGTGCCCCTTTAAGCTCATGATCTTTATATATTAAAACATTTGTATCTAAAAATAATTTTTTTTTTTTTCTTTCATTGATACTTGAATTTAAAGAATTAAAAGCTGCTTGTCCACAATGCAATCTAAGTGTTTCTTCATCCCCAATTAAATAAGATTCAACGATATGTTTAGATATAACAAATTCAAATAAATACATAAGTTCTGATAATTTGAAATTCTTATCTTCCATTTTCATTACTCTTAATGCAGCAGCTAATTCCGTTTCACCAAATAATTTTCCTAATAATGGATTTTCAAAAAAGCTATTCAAAAAAGGCATATCTTTTAATTTACTTCCAAATTTATCCCATGCTGATTCGTATGCTAAAATTAATTCACCACCGGTACTAGCATTCGTATCATTTTCTTTATCATTTTCTACATCTCCTTCAACATTTTTTAAATTTCCATTTTCGCTATCTGTTTCGCTATTATTTATAGCTTTCTCATCCATGCCTGTTTTTTTTTTATATCTTTTAATTGCCATTTCTTGCCTCCATTTGTCTAGCTGTATAAATGCATTATTGTCATTCCATTTGTCTCCTAACTCAGTTATTTTATCTGTTGTTATTAATAATACTTTTGTTAATCCTGAAAAGAATTTAACAGTTATATTTTTACTTAATCGAAATATAAAATAGTTTTCAAAACAATGTGTTACAAACTTGTTAATATCATTATATATTATTTTTATTGCTTGTTCATTTTTTTCTTTTATATTTTTTAAAAAATTTATATTTTCTTCAATTTTTTTTTTAAGTTTAATAGCTTTATCATCAATTTCCGTTTTTTCTTTCAGCTCTTTTAATGCCTCTTGGTATTGCTTGTTTTCTTTCATATCTTTTTTAACCTGTAAAATGGGTTGGAAAATTAGGAATCAGTAAGCAGTTCTTATCTTTATATGCACACATATGTATGAACATGCACATGCATGTGGATGAATAGACCTACCTGCTCTATGACATTTTTCATAAAACTCGAGAAATTTCGTGCTGTCTGCCTTGTGGGAAAGCCATCCAAAACTGTCTTATCATTAGGTATGCCAAATTTAGCAGCAGTAATTATATTCGGGGGTATATTTTTGGTACTACTATATATATATCTCTTTTCACATTCCCCTGATAATATTCGTTTATTTTTTATATGCTTACAAAACTTTATATTAGCTGCAAGTACATTATTTAATATATTCGTCATTCTATTTTTTTTTTTTTTTTTATTTTAGTTCAGGTTATTTCAAAGCTATTTGTATTCACATACTACATGGCATATGTACATAAATATGTGTGCCTATGCATAAGTATATGTGATAATTTAAATTAAAATTAATTTGAAAACAAAACACATATATAAAATTGAAATAAAGAAATATTATATATATACAAAAAAAATTATATTAAGGCAAGACGTACATATATAGTACATATATAACATCAAGCCTATACATATTTATCTCTTTATATATATCATCCCAAATGTTTAAACATACATATGTTTAAAAATGATGAAAGCATATTTGCTTTTACAATTCTTTTATTCCATATTCACAGAATAAAATATTAACCATTCTCATCATTGAATTAGCTAAATATACGAATTTAAAAATGCATATTTAAGCTAAGCAATATATTCTATCGTTATCTCACTATTTTTGTGTTTTTTTATTTTAGAAAAATAAAACATTCCATAAACTGATATATTCATCATAATAACACAAAGAAATTATATATACATATATATAATATTTTCACACTCAAAATGGAATTTAAAAATATTTTCAACCATATTTATTAAAATTTTTTTTCATATAATATATTAACAACAGCGATATATAAAATATATATATGCTTTATAAAGCTAATATATAATACTACGTTTTATGCGTATAATATTATATTACTTTTCTCTTTTTAATGCCCCCAAAAATGATGTTTTATATATATTTAAAAAAATTAATTTATCTCTTAAAAAATGTTATAAGTTAATCATATTATATATAAAAAAAATGAAAAAAAATTTCAACTACTTGATATTATATAGATTTATTTTGAAGGGCAAAAAATCGAGTATGCCGTTGTAGATTTTTTATACCCTCTTTATATATACCAAAAAAATATTCCCATAACTTTTTTTTATTTCTCATATTTAACATATATAAATAAAGCAGTCTTTTTCTATAAAGTGTATTTATATAGTATACTATTTTGTTTAATTAAAGGTTAACAATTATAAAGTAAAAAAGTTTTAAAAAAAATATATATATATCACCAAATTGTCGAAAAGCAAAAGCTATCAACATTCATTTTGTGTTATAACTAAAGATAAATGAAAATGCGTAAGGAGTGGATAAATATATTTATATATATTATTATGCATGAAAAAAGGGTAACACAAAAATAAATTTAAAAAAATCAGTTATTAAGGATTAAGAGAAAATATTAATCTAATTGAAAAGACATAAGACGATATATTTAGTAGCAATATTGTACTTAACATATATATCCTTATTTTTTTTATTAAAAATGAATGAAGTTGCAATAATTTGTGCATGTAATATTATTATATATTTATATGCACACATATATATTACACAACTTATTATTTTTATCTTCTTGGGACCTTTCTTCCACGACCTCTTCCTCTTCCTTTATCTTTACTTCCAAATGATTTATCCTTTGATGCTTTATTTTTAGGAGTATCATCTACTAATAATGTATCAAGAGGTAAACTATCTGATAAAATATAATACCTTATATTATTCCCTCTTATAGTTACATGATCTAACGATAAAAATTGTTTTGTATTGGCATTATATTCACCAACATTTTTATTTTTAATTACTACTTTAACATTTTTCATATGTGTATTCATTTTTATATCAACTCCTGTTATAACCCCACTTATAAGCGTTCCATTTTTTAATTCGATCGTGACATTTTCATTGGTTAGTTTCATCAAAAATGTTACTA
Source organism: Plasmodium chabaudi chabaudi (assembly GCF_900002335.3). Classification (NCBI taxonomy): domain Eukaryota; phylum Apicomplexa; class Aconoidasida; order Haemosporida; family Plasmodiidae; genus Plasmodium; species Plasmodium chabaudi. The sequence goes on from NC_030109.2 coordinate 831,756, forward strand.
ACTTCATTTTTATCTCTCTTTCTTTAAATATATTGGAAAATTCACTTGTTCATATGTTTTTCAATTTTTATAATATTCTATTTTTTGCAAGTTAGTTTATATTGTAATATCTGTAAATATAAATATGCGTTTACATAAGTACTTAAACTTGTATACGGTTTGCTAATATTTTGAATTTGGTTAAAAATTATTAACTTATACGTTTCCTGACTTTCTTCAACATTAATTTTACCTTGCTGGTCATACTTTTTATACTGGTAATAGATCTATATTTTCGCTATTTTTTTTTTTACTAATAAATTGTTCATAATTTACCTGACATTGTCATATATTTTATAGCAAGTGTTCATATTTTTTTAATACCCCAAAAAGTAGGAAACAAAATCCAAAGTCAATAATTCGAAATAAAAGAACAATAGTAGCAATAACAATTGTGGGGAATATTAATAAGGACTAAATTAAATTACAAAAAAAAACATAACAATTTTTAAATACACAAAAATTGCATATTATATCATATTTAATGTTAATATATTTGAATACGGTATTGTGCTTTATATAGCTAAAGAAAAAAAAAAAAATTTGTTACTAATATCAGTATTGTTTATATATATACTGCTAATACAAGTAGGCATTGTGAATATTTATAAAATAAAATTATCACTGAATTATAAAAATATAATAAAATCATGAATTGCTAAAATTGTATATATTATATATGAAAATGGGATGCCTTAAAATGTTTCATAATTTTGTATTAAGTTTTAAAGGCTAGTAAGTGCCAAAATGGTTGGATGACGTAGCCATGCATATATAATGTATATTATATCGATTTATATAACACTATCACTTTCGATTTAGAGGTAAAACTTATAATTTGTTTACCCCCATTTTGTTATGTAGAACATAGCATACTCCCCATACTTTTGTTTTTACTCATTATAGAAAAGGGTTTATATTAGTGATGCTTTATACAAATTTTATAAAAAAATAACGTAAGAAATTGATAATATATTAGCGAATAGTGTATAGGGCTAAAATATTCAACCCTCATAATGTTAAGAACAAAACAATAGTAATCTTGTTGTCATTGTATGAAGTCACTATACCTTCCCATTTTATAGACATGCGCTTCTCTTTATTTTTACAACATATATATTATTATAAATATATTTGTTGTTTTATTCATGTGTAGTGGCAAAATTGCATAGCGTATACTCTTTACGAATATTAAATATTCATCAAATGTTAATTATGATAATGATAACAATAATAAATAGTTGGAATATATAACATAAAATGTGTGATGAAAAAGAAAAAAATAAAACAAAAAAATTAAAAAATATAAAGACTTGAAAGATAATTTATACTTCGGAAAAAATATAATGATAATATACAATTTTCAAGTCGTCTATATACAATATACAAATTGTACTTTTTTGGGTAAAATATGAAAAGTATATATTCTTTCAATTTATTTTCCCTTTCTCATATTTTTAATTTTGTTTACAAACTTAATGTATAAATTGTTTTCATATAAAATGCCCAATACTGTAACTTCATATAACTAAATTAGCAACCTCATTAGCGTGTATAATATATTTTGTTCGCTCGACTAGCTAATTTATTTATTTATAGGAATGAAAAATATTATTTTAAATTATTAAAAAATAGATATATATTCACCTATTGAGTGTTCAAGTATTTATTGTACTTCTCTTCATCAATTGTTCCGTTTTTTTTAAGCTTATTCAAATGGTTTTTGTAAAAGAAAGACGGCGTGAACTGAATTTGATTAAAGTCGGGTGTGTGTGCCTTACATACAGCAGCTATGCCTAAAAATATGCTAAAAAAGCTACAAAAAATAATACAAAATATATGTATAAAACATATGCAGCCGAATCATATGCTTAATTTTTAATACAATTTTGGAAAAAGAAACGCATATTATGACTATTTCATAAAATATGTGTAAATAAAATAATCACAGCTAAAATATACACTATTGAATGGGTTGAGCATTTCACACGCATTTTAGATTGTCAAAATGGGGATCACATATATATATACATCCACATTTTTCCTTCTTATTATACTTACCTATAACGCCTTAAAAAGGTCACTCTATCTTTAGAAAACTTTGGAAACACTCGAAAAATTTCCTCAACAGGAATGAAAACCATTTTGCCAAAATTCACAACAAAAAAAAGGGGTAATGATTATACAATAATATACAAAATTATTTATTATTATGCAAATAATTCCTAAAATTTTTACAGTAAAATAAGCATATATATTTTTTCATGTAAATATTTGCTAAATAATGAATTATTCCATCACTTTAAATTTTATTTATTAAAAAAAAAAAAAAATAAAAGTAAAAAAAAATATGTAATAAATTATTTAACTATGCATATATAATGAAAAAATACCCCCCAATTAATTTATTCTTTGGGTGTGCATGCCAAGGGAATAATATAACAAAATAAATAAAAAAAATTTTAGGAAATATTAAATATTTTTTAAAAAAAAGAAAAAAATAAACTATTTAAAGTTTTAATTATAAAAGTTTATAAAAAATATATTGTGCCGCATGGCCAAATAAACAAGTTAAATAAATATAATATACAAAGTGTGAACATAAAAAATGGAAAATCACAGAATGAAAATAAAACAAAGGTATAGTCCCATAAGCATATATAGAATGACATATATGTGGTAAATACAAATAAAAAATTATAAAAACTTTATATCATATTTTATAAAGGATAACAAAAAAAAATTACGATACCATACTTTATCGTTTTAATGCTAATTATGAATAAATTTAATAAAAAATTATTATATATACCTTTATATATGATAAGGACATATAAAAATATTTATAAAATTGTGTGTATAATAATAGGCATGTTTTAATTGCCGTCATTTAGTATCAACATATATAATGGAAAAATGAAAAGTAGGAAATTTACTAAAATTAATATTAACATAATAATAATTTAAGTTTAAACAAAATTAGTAGAGAATATCTAAAGCTATATGTGTTAGACTTTTTTTGTATTAACAAGCATTTAATTTTTGCTTCTACTAATATCAAGTTAATAACATTTCATTGGTACGTTATCGTCAACAGGTTTAATTAGAGCACCAAGACATATTATTTATTATTCTATATGATCGTTTTTATGCTTTAAAAAATCTACACACACATAGCGATTTTTTAAATATTATCCAATAATTTTCCTGACTTGTTCATAATTTATTTCATAATTTTCTGACCAGGAATTAAAAATTTGGTAGTAACATTTTTTAAATTGTTTCACCACAGCTCTTTAACAACATTTTCATCATGATCTGATAAAGAGTAGGATGATAATTTTTCTAATTCGTGAATTCTTCTGTCCAAATAATCATAATATTTAATATTATTTTCAAATTTTTCTGACAAATAAGAATAACTATTTTGGGATAGCTTGTTGGAAATTTTTATTTTATCATTTAAGTCGTCTATAAGTTGTATATATCTTGCAATTGTAAAACTTATCCCTTTTAAATAATTTTGCATTTCATTTATTTCTTTCACATATGTTTTGTTTATTGAGCAAATTGGATTATTTTCTAAATAGTTAACTTTCTTGTTTATTTCGTCAATTTTGTTGATAAGGTTTCTACAAAAAAAAATAAATAAAAATAATATTAACAATTCAGGGAAAAAAGCATATCATTGTATGTCCATGACATATATATATTATTCATGTTATGAATAGTTATGAACAATGCATGTTTTTTTTTACTTGAAATCTGGAGTGATTATTAGGGGTGTATATTTATATACTTTGCATGATGGCTTATTATCTCGTAACCCTCCAAAAATAAAAAAATATCCACTATCATCAACTTGTGTTATATGCCCATAAAAGTGATGGGAAACTAAAGGCAACCCATACACATTTAAAGTTGACCATACATTTAAGTTTATATCATACGCACATATATCTTGAAAAATAAAAAGAAAACGTGTTTAATAAAATGTGAAAGTATTAAAACAAATAAGATGGTTGTATAAGTTAAATTTTTTTTTTCATACCCAATAGATCCAATCTGGAATGCCAAGAATAGTTGTATCCCCCAAAAAGCAAAAACCATCTAGAGTTTAACAAAATCGAGCTATGACTAAAAAAAAAAAAATATTTCTATAGTAAGTAACTGGGTATGCATATACAAAAATAAATGAAGTAAATAAGCTGCATATTAAAATAGACAATTTTTGTTTATATACCCAAATCTTTGTGCAGGAATTTTTCCAAATGAATTTTTTATCTCACGCCATTTTCCATTATTAAGGGAATAAGACCAAAATATATCATCCACACATTTATTTTTATTATTTAACCCCCCAAAAATATATAAATTTATATCATTCCCTTGATTGGATACACAAAGAGCACATGAATGAAAAAATCGAGCACTTGGTTTACAAACTTTTTGATTATAATATTCATCTTTACTTATAATTTTTACCCATCTTTTCTCTTGATCGAAATAATTCCAAATATCACTATTTATTTGTAGATTTCCCATATTCCCTGAAAAAAAAAAAATATGTAATAGTTAAATATTTCACAAAGACAATATTTGTTAAAAAATAAATGAAATTATTATATTTTAAGTTTTGGTCGTTTTTTGAATTTGTTTCTTACCCCCATGTATAAATATGATGTTCTTATATTTGAATGACACATGACCAAAAACAGGGGGAGGAGAATATTTGGTATCTATTTTATTCCATGTTTTATTATTTATATTATACATAAATGTAGTGTTTGTAATATATTTTCCTGCTTTCCCCCCAAAGAGAAATAAACATTCCTCTTTGTCTTCAGATGAATATATTAAATCTAATGTGGCATAATATCTTAATTTAGGTTTATTATGTTCTTCTAATACTTTAAAAATATGAGTGTCTGCAAAAATTCAAAAAAATAATATAGACACATGTATATATTCACAATTGTGATAATAACTGTACTCACAAATATAGCAATAACTATTTCACGATTGCTCAAAGGGTTATCATAAATTGAAAAACAAATAATAATAATAATAATAAGAAGAAGAAGAAGAAGAAGAAGTATTTTCCATTTTTTAAGAAACGTACCAATGCTGAATCGAATTAAATTTTGGTTACAATTGCTAGCATACTGATTGCCCCCATATATGTAAACATTATTTTTATGTAATATACATGAATGCCCAAATCGAGAATTAAAAATGTTTTCGTTATGAATTATTTCAGATTTACAATAAAAAGGTAAAACTTCAGAACAAAAGGATATATTTTCTATATGATTATCTTGATTGTTATATAACGGTTCATAATTGTTTATAAAACCATTAGAAATTGTATTCAATAAATTTTCTCCGAATATTATGGCATTGTGTGTAAATTTCGAAATATACGAATTTTCAGTTTTTGTGGTTAAAAATTTATTAGTTGTCATTTTTCTTCAGCATTCTTTTTAAATTACAATTGTCTTATGAAAGCATTGTATAATAAACATGGGGGGATTATATATATATCTAAAAGACGGCGATACAAATAACGAGAAAAAGTAAATTTTATGGGGAAACATAAAAATGTATGCATATACATATTATATGTATAATACATAAATTAAGTACTATTTTATTTTTTATTAATTTTTTTTATTTTTATATTATTATTGTAAAGGGGAAATAGAATAGTGTATGCACCCTGTACCATTATTTAGGAGAACATACAATACGAAATATTCGCATTATATACATATGATATATATTATTTATAATTTACTATAAATTTATTCTACACTTCAAATACAAAAAAAAAGAAATATATTTAAAATTAACACTACCATTAAAAATATATAGCTTATATATATGATAAAAATAATTTATTTATATTTAATAATTTAAAAAAGCGAACAAGTGCATATCATAGTAACACAATAACAGAATAGATCGTTAGCTTGGGACTATTCTTAAGAGGGGAAAATATTATGTGTGTGTGTAAAGAATAAAATAAATTGTATATAATAAAAATATATTATAATAAAAATTTGGGTAGCTAAAATAATCAATAATAATATTCGTAAATAAACGATTAAATAGGTAAATACATTCTTAGTAGTATTTTACAACAGTTTTTGTTACATGGGAATTATTTGTATGTTTCATTTTACAACGGATTAAATTAATATCCAACAAAAAAAAAATTAAAGATATACATTATATTAGTTTTAAAAGTAAAAATATTAAGAATAACCCCCAAAAAAAAATAAAATAAAAATAAAACCTCAAAATAGCTAGTCAAGCTAATATATATGTATATATATTCTTGAAATGAATTATGAGGTCATTGCACACGTATGGGTTTATATACTATCATGTTTCATTAGGGCATTGGAAGACTCCAATTTCATTATACGCTTTTCTAATTTTTCCAAAGCTTCCGAACTTATATTTTTTGAAAGGAGTTTTCCACATTGCTCGTTTAACTTTTCAAGAGCTGCAAAAGAGAAAAAATAATAAACATTAAGTAAATATTTCATAAGACCATACACAGAATAATCTCTTGAAACTTTTAAATCACACTAAAGTGAGAGTATACAAATTCGCAACATATTTGCATACTCAACTAGCCAAAATAGTTATTGTACTTTTTTTTATGAACGTGTACATGTGAATGCATACATATAGCAATTTTTTTGAAAAAAATAGCTTTAAAAATTACCTGCAAATTTCGATTCAAAGGCCCTCATCATATTGTTTATATTATTAACCTCATTTTTTAGTTCGGAAAATTTTGATTCAAATTCTGCTAAATTAATATTTGCATTATCATTTTCATTACCATTTTCATTTCCATTTTCATCAATGTGTTTAATCTTAGTGTGTAATTGTTCAATTCTTCCGGTTAATGCTTTATATGAAGCATACGTGGCAAGAGGTGACATACTGAATACATCAGAACATTCATTTGAACCATCAGTTCCTCCAAAAACGTGTAAAGATTTTTTATAGGGTAATAAACAAAGTGATCCAAAATATCCTCGATTAAATACTTTTGAAGAACTTATATCAATTTCGTACCATGAGAAATTGTATATATTCATTGCATACATATCTTAAAAAAGGGGGGAAATAAAATAAAGTAAAATATATATAGAGAAAATAAGAAAAAATTATATTTTATGTACTAAGACAATTAAAACATTAGCTTTCACCATTTATGTGTGCATTTATTTTACCTGATAAGGCATAATTTTCGATCCATCCATTGGTGAAACCACCATATATTACCATCCATTCGTTGTCAATCAAAGCTGCGGAATGACTGTAAATAGAAAAAATAATAAAATACATAAATGAGTGTATATGTACATTCATATGTGTAAATATATATGATTGGCCCATTCATGGGATGCTTATTATTACCCCCATCGTGCGCAAGGCTTTGAACCAGAAAACTGTCGTAACTCCTTCCACATATTAGTATTAATATTAAACATCCAAACATCGGATAAGGCACTATTGAAACCTTGTTTGTTTCCACCAAATAAGAAAGCAATTTTTGTTTTTTCATATGGAGCGAGCATTAAACTATGTCCATATCTTGCCTCTGGTTTGGGACCAACTTGTTTAACTTGAGTCCATGTATTTTTTGAGAGACACCATAAATCGGATAGCAATTGATTTTCTACGTCTAAACCACCATGAATATATAATACATCATCGAAACTAAAAGAAGAATGCTTATATCTTGGAGATGGCCTATATTCATTTTTAATATTTTCCCATTTCCTTGCTTGAAAATCAAATTTATATGTTTCATCAGTAATACTATTTTGAACATTTATACCACCAAATACAACAATATATTTTTTATTATCTTCAGTTATAACATTACCAGAATGAAAAGCCCTATAAGGTATATCCTCTGAATTTAATCTCATTTTTTCAAATAAATTAATTCCTGGTACATATCTAACAAAATTGTCAATACAGACATTTTGTTCCATACCACCATATACACATATATCCCCATTTATTTCGACTGTTATATGTCCTTTTGTTTTTTTTAAACATTTTTCATTATGCATAATTTCAGTTATATGAAAAGCAGGGGGAGATAAAAACCCTTTTGATGAAATAGTATTTTGGTTATTTACATCCATGTTTAATGCTATTCTTGGGCTTTTCATTTGCTCATTTAAATTTTCAGGATTTTGTGGATTTTGCAAATTTTGACTATTTTCATGATTTTCATGATTTTCCCCATTTGGTAGTCCTATATTTTTTTCATTTTCAACAATATTCATTTTTAAATCATTTTTAACTTGCTCAATTACTGATGGGGTAATGTTATTTTCCTTTTCCAAATCAGTTACATCCTTTTTTATATTTATTTCATTGTTTATGTCTTCACTTTTAAATTCGTTTTCTTTTAAGTCATCTTTCAAAGTTTCGTTTCTTATTTCATCATGGTTTAGATCATCAGGTGCTGTACTAAACATGTCCATTTTGCTTATATTATTTTTTGATTACTATTTTAACTTTTAGAGGGTAGCCAATTGTGTGTAAATTAATACACGTATTTTTTTTTTTTATAACAAGCTATAAAATTAGCTAGGCAGATTAAAAAATATACAATTTTACCTTGCTGTTCATAAATTTGTTCACAAATAGCTATTTTTTATTACTTTAATATATATTATGAACAAATTTATTATAATTTATACATTATTTCTAAAGTATAGTGAAAATTTTACTATGTATCATTTTTTTTTTTTATTCAAAAAATATTATGTGTGCAAAAATATTTTTTATTATTTCATTAGATCTTATTTGTCTAAACAATAGTAACAATATGGTATTCTCTATACAAATCAGGTATAAATTTATTGTCAATTCGTTTTATATTTTATTTATGTATTTAGTGTTTTTTTTGTTCATACATTCAACGATTTATCATGTACCCTAATTAAATATAAAACTTTATAAAACTAAAAAATGATACGAAAGCTGGTTGACTTTTTTCATATATCAAATTTTGATATATTATGCTAAAGCCTTCGAGAGATAAAAAAACAATAATTAAAAAATGTATAAATAAAAAAATTAAGATATAAACAATCTATTAACTTTTATACAAAAATTATATTAACACATTTCGTAGTATCCCCATTTGGAATAAAGAGATAAGAATTCGTATATTCAAGTTATAAAAACATATACAAATTGTTCTTACTATTTAAAATTAGGTGTAATTCTAGGTTAACTTATTTTATTTTTATTAAGCTTTTCCTTATATTTTTTTTTACACATATTAAAATGAAAAAAGAAGTTTTAATACATTATCTAATAAAAATGAATAGCACACACATATGTATTGAACGACTCTCCTTTATATGAAATATTGGGCATAAGCATTTTCAATGGCAATAATTAGTGGCAAAAAAAAAAAATAATCACCAAAAGATATGATTAACTAAATTTCATAAATTATATATTGTGCTTAACATTATTTATTTTATTATTTATTTTTTTCGTTGTATAAGCATAATTAGGTTAATCATTTTTTATTATCAAGAAAAGAAAAAAGAAATTAGTGTGCACCCTTAATGTGCCATTTTTCTTTCTTTGGTATGTATTAATAGAATCTGTAACTATTTTACATATATATTTCACGCACATTTAATATAAGTATATATCCATGCTTATTATATATACCATAGACTAAAAGGAAATTCATCATTGTTTTTATTCTTATTACACTTTTCTTTTATTCTTTAATATTGTTATCACCATAAAGGAGCATGGGCTTAAATAAGCTCACTGGGGAAAAGAGTAAGAAGTTATTCACATGGTAAAAAAAAACTTCCTTTAGGTATTTAAAAATTGAAAACTTCATATATAATATTCTTAAAAAATGCTAAATTTGTACCACACTTTTTATATAATAAATATGTACCTATCGGCATAAATATATATTTAGTTATATCCAAAAGATTGTAAAAAAAATATAAGATGGTCAATATTTTCCAAGCTTTATGCCTTAAAGAGAGCTAAACACCTTTATTTTTTTTTTATTTACTTTTAATGTTAGTTCACCATTTGAATAGGGGAAATTACTTTTATTTTATTTTATTTTATTTAAATTTCTGGTTCTATATAATTGTATAAAGGTTTGTGTTATTTTTATTTTTTTCTCCAATCTGGGCACTACATATTCCCCTATTAAAAAAAGAGAAAAAAAAACGGATTAAAAATGTATGAACAATTAATAAATTAATTTAGCTAGCTATCATATGGTCATATATTTTTAGGAAATATTTTTGTTATAATAAATAAAATAGTTAACATATTTAATGCCAAATTATATGGAAAAAAACGTATAATTTTGCAACATAACGAAATTTATATCATCGTAACAATCATTGTTAAATAATAAAAATAACAAAAAAGAAAAAGAAATTGCATATAGCTCAATTATAATATATAGAAAAATACGTTTATATTGTTATAGTACATATTTTTGTGCTGCTTAATGACTAGCCAAAAAATAAACCTTTTAAATTGTAATTAAAAAAAACCATATTTAATATGCACAAGTCAGAATAAATATAGCCTAATATAATATATGGTCATATATTTACAAATAGCAAAATCAGCTTAGCTATATTCCATACACAAATAATAAAAGATATATATATTCACATCATATTCTATTTCATGAAGACAGAACACGAAATAAATACAACTAACGAAAATATTAGCGAGGATGAACAGGCAATACTTGTTGAAGCCAACACAAGACGAGAATGGGAATCCCATGGCCAGTGGTTAAAAAGAAAAGATTTTCTTTTAAAAATGTTAAATTATCATAAAAAAAATAATATTAAATTAAATGTTGATAAATTTTCTAAAATGGGTCATATGTATTATAACATGAAATATCTTAGTTGTACATATAGTGACCAAATAGAACAAGAAATAAAAATATATGAAATGGATGGTGTAGAATAGCTAGCAATTTGCCACCTTGTATTTTTTGCTTCCAATTTGTCACCTTTTTTTTTTTGCTTCCCATTTTTTACCTTGAATTTTTTATCATTTTTTTGTTTTTTTCATTATTCACGATTAACTAGTATCGGGCAGCCGCCCTAAAAGCGATGAGCATTCAGACTCATTTAAAAATATTTTAAAGTTAATGAAAAGGAATAAGAACATTTTCCAAATTGTGTCAAAACAAAATGGGAGTTCAAAGAAAACGTATTTAAAATAAATATAGGAAAAAGTAAGAATACACGAAATTAGTAATAAGACTTAATAACACAATTGGGTAGTGTAAAAAATAATTTTATTTTTGAATAAATGGAGGTATTTCATTAAGTTTAACTGAATTAATATCAAGCATTTTTTTAAAATTGTTTACTAATTCTTGTATAGTATAAACTTTTTGATCATTTGGATTATCACGATCTCTAACTGTAACTGTATTTGTAGATAATTCTTTTTCTCCAACAACTAAAATAAAATTATATTGTTTTAGTTGTGCTTCTCTTATTTTTTTGTTTAAAGTATTTACTGATATATCAACATCAACATCAAATAAATTATTTGTTAATACATCATGTATATATTTTGCATATTCATTGAATTTGTCACTTATTGGTAAAACAATAGCTTGTCTTGGACTTAACCAAAATGGAAATTTTCCAGATGTATGTTCTACTAATATAGCTACAAATCTTTCAACAGATCCTAAAATAGCTCGATGTATTATTATTGGTCGATCAAATCCTTTTTTCAATTCTCCACCTGGTTGGTTATTTCCTGCATTTTCACCATCTAATTTATTTTGCTCATCATTATTACCAGCATTTCCCATTGTTGAATCTTCTTTTTTTTCATTTGCATCTTTGTTAGACTGATTAACTAGATTCGAATCCGTTTCTTGACCTACTCCATATTCTTTATTTTTATATTGCAAATTAAATCGTATTGGTAATTGAAAATCTAATTGAACTGTTCCACATTGATGGGTTCTATTTAAGCTGTCTCTAAGAACAATATCAATTTTAGGGCCATAAAAAGCTCCATCCCCTTCATTTAACTTCCATTTTACATTTGCCAATTCTAATGCTTCTTTTAATGATTGTTCCGCAAAATTCCATGTATTAATATCTCCGATATATTTAGGAGGTCGTGTTGATAAATATAAATCATATTTAAAACCAAATAAATTATAAACATAAAAAATAAATTGTAAAACATTTATTACTTCTGTTTTTATATGATCAAGAGAGCAAAAAATATGGGCATCATCTTGTTGAAATCTTCTAACTCTAGTCAAGCCACTCAACGATCCAGTTATTTCATTTCGATGTAAAACTCCAAAGTCAGCTAATCTAATTGGTAAAGATTTATAAGATGCATTCAATTGTTTAAATATGAGACAATGTCCTGGACAATTCATTGGTTTCATTCCCCATTCTTTATTTTCAATATTAAATATAAACATACAATTTTTATAGTTTTGATAATGTCCTGATGTTTTCCATAAATCACAACTAAATATATTTGGAGTTATAACTTCTTCATATTTTCTTATTCTATATTCCTTTCTCATAAATTCAATTAACTTGTTATATATTTTAGCTCCATGTGTAAACCAAAATCCTGAACCTGGTGATGTTTCTTTTTCAAAAAAAAATAAATTTAAATTTTTTCCAACATTTCTATGATCTCTTTTTTTAGCTTCTTCAATAAATTTTATATAATCAGTTAATTCTGTTTTTTTTTGAAATGAAATACCATAAACTCTTTGTAAACTATCATTGTTTTTATCTCCTAACCAATAAGCTGATGAATTTTTTAAAACTTGAAATGCTTTCGATTTACCCGTATTTTTTATATGAGGTCCTAAGCATAAATCAATAAAATTTCCACATTTATAAACAGAAGTTTTTTCATTATCATTTCGAATCTTAGATTTAATTAATTCAATTTTAAATGGATTATATTTAAATAGTTCTAGTACTTCTTCTTTAGTACATACCATTTTTTCAAATTCAACATTTTCTTTAACTAATTTGTTATATTCATTTTCAATTTTTGTATAATCATCACTAACAATTGAATTATTTCCTAAATAGATATCATAATAGAATCCTTCATTTAAAGCAGGCCCAATAGTTAAATAACCTCCATATATTTTTTCTAAACTACTACCTAATATATGTGCTGACGAATGCCAAAATACTTTTTTCCCTTCAGGGGTATCAATTCCAAGAAAATTTATTTTACAATTTCCTATTAAGGGAACATTTAAATCCCATAAAATACCTTCTTGTGATGTTTCTTCATGTTTTTCTTCTGATTCTTCATCTTCAATATCACACAAATTTAAATTAACATCATCTAAATAAATGACCTTAGCAACTATCGAATTTTCAGATAATTTTTTTGAAATTTGAGATGCAATTTGATATGGTGTTGTTACATTTTTTTGCCCAATTTTAATAGATCCATCTAATAATTCAATATTTATTTCTTTATAATAATTTGGATCATTCTCTATAATTTTTTCTAATTCCTTTTTTTTCTTTTCTTTTAACTCGTTAAATTTATCTAACCTATATTTAATAAAATCCGGACTCTCTTTAATTACAAAATTTTTTTTTAGAGTTTCCAAGTTACTGTCATCAAAGGTTAGTGTGCTCATCTTTTGATTATCAACAGAAAATATATAAGTTTTTTTTTGATTACACGATTTGTTAGGATCTTGTTTTTTTTCCAAGTTTAAACTTGAAGATGTGTGATATTTCTTTGTTGAACTTTTTCTGTTTTTATATGAAGTAGGGAAACGTACTTCGCCTATATAATTGTAGGGACGTATGTTCGGTGATAAGTTATTAAAATTATAAAATTTTATACTTTTTCTTCTTAAACCGTTTGAATATATATTTTTATTTTTTTTTATAGATTTTACGAACAGCAAATTATTTAAGTTAGAAAAAAGTATGTTCGATATGCAAATGCAAAGGGACATAATTATCAGCCTCATCCAGCCACTTTCATTTACAATCCAACAAAATGGAAACAGTACGTAGTACTAAATAAATAAAGAACATATAGCAAATAAAACGAATAAAACGAAGCAAAAGCTATTTTCTCACATTTCAACTGTTGCGTAGGTAGACTTAACAAAATATATTACCATTTAACTACAAAAATATTTGCATTTTTTTTTTTAAACATAATATAATAAGAGGTTTTTCCCTTTTAGCCATATATAAATTATATTTTTTTTTTTTTTTAAATACCCATATGCACATAATATTACTCCGAATGTTAGTAAAAATAATAAAATAAAAATAAATAAAATTTTATAAAATTATCAAATGTGCCATGTTTTAACACATTTGTTTTTTTTTTACTGTTGTACCCATTTTTTTATTTTACGAAAAATCACAATCTATCTTGTTTACAGCGGTAGGAATATATTCCCACCCCTATGCTAATACTTATAGAAAAAAGTTGAAAAGGTTGAAAAAAGTTGAAAAGGTTGAAAAAAGTTGAAAAGGTTGAAAAAGTTGAAAACGTTGAAAACGTTGAAAAAGTTGAAAAAGTTGAAAAAGTTGAAAAAGTTGAAAAAAATTGAAAAATTTTGAAAAATTTTGAAAAAAACGAAAAAACAAAGAATCTTGCTTATTGCATGAGAATCGGTTTGACAGTATGCCTCATCCAATTTCTTGGGGACACAAAATTTGAACTTCCTATAGGAGGTTAATCCAAAATGATCACGTCCCCTTCATCGGCTTGCTTGAGCATCCCCATGTTGGTTATCTGCTCGAGCACGAGACTTTCGCTAATCACCTAAAGGGGGAAGGAAATGGAAAAATGAAAAAGTAAAAAAATATAATAGTGTAAAAATGAATAAGCAGATTGGCATTCCGCCTAGGGAATACTCACCTTTTTGATAAACTCGGGTTTGTTTTCCTGATACTTTAAAATAACATGTTCTGAGCAACAAACACATTTATCGAAAGCGTCGGAATAAAGCTTTCGCATTGATAAGTTTGATAAATTAAAAGTGATAATATGTGGTGTAGCTCCTAAACATGAAACAAATGAATTTGATGTTTCTACATTCTTATGTTTTAAATTATCACCTTTTGAATCAAAACAAATGTATTGATCACTTTCAATATGTGGAGCAGAGAATTGTAATGGATGTTGTGTTAAAGATATTAATAATTCTGTTGCTATACTACTACTTATTGAACTAATCCCAGGTCTAGTGACAGTACATTTTTCATCTAATGTTCTATAACTTACTGAATCAGTTGGTGAATTCATATCATTACAAAAGTAGCAAGCGGATTTAAAATATAAATATGGATGTCTTATAACTTGAAAAGAATCAAACCCTAATGCTACTGATATACCTAAAGGTGGCATTTTATCTATCTGATTTATTTTTGATAATATATTACTATAAAATATGTTTCTTTGATCAATGAATTCGTTTTTTTTATTAAAAATTTGTTTATCATTCCCATTTTTATTTTCTATACTCTCATTCAGTATACACATATAATTGCTATATGTTATGTTATCTGGGAACTGCATTGTGTTATCTTCATCCAGTTTGCATGCATCATTAATGTTACTATTGCAAGGAGTCGTTAATTTCGCATACTTTTTCAAGCAATTGTAATTCTTTTCAGCTATTAGTAGAGATGGGAAGTATCTCGATTCTTTTGAATCTGTTAGTAAAAACACAACATCATGATTGTCAATCAAATTGTCCAATTCTTCTACTGTTTTATAAAGGTTTTCATTTTTTAAATAATTTAAATGACCTGGCATAGGTATATCCATTATTTTGCTAGTAATATTTAAATCTGGTGATATTTTTAATAAGTTATTTTTAGCAGCCACACTTTTATATTCTCCTGTATTACTACAAGACTCAGCATCATCTAAAGTAAATAAACATTGCCTACTAACATTTGAATAAGAAACACGTGAATTATCAATAAAAGTAAAATTTTTTATTCCCCATGCTACACATGTTCTAGCAACAGAACAACCTAATGTACCTAACCCAATTATTAATATCTTTAAATTATGAATCTTTTCAAATTTAAAATTTTTTAAAATCCTCCATCTTATTAATTTTATATTTAATTCAAGTGATATTCTTTGTATTGTATTTTTATTTAAAAAATTATTTAAATTTATAATATATATTGTACTTTCTTTTGTTTTGTTATTTCTTTTCTCGACATATTTTTTCCACCCTCCTATTAGTTCACAATTTTGAAAATTGCCATGCCTCCTATTTTCACAATCTTGAAAATTGCTGTGTTTGCTATTTTCAACATTTTTATTGGTCTTAAAAAAATCGGAAGATCCCACAATTTTTATATTAAACATTGATGAGTTTAAAAAGAATTTGATCAGCTTATTTTGCCCTTCACCAAAATTTGTATCGCCTGACTTGTTAAGGTTGTTATTGGAATAATTACACTTTTTTATTAACCCGGAATTAAATATTTTACTTTTTTCTGAACAATTAAGTGTGTCCACTAAATCATAATTTATTCCTAAAATGTTTGAAATGTCTGTGAATAAAGTTTGAGTATTATTACTATTAGTTTGAAATTCTTTTGAAAATATAGGACATTTAAAAATGAATTTTTTATTGTCGTTAAATGAATATATTATATTATCACCTAACATTCCTATATCTCTAAATGCTAATAAGTTAATATTAAAATTGTATAATTCATATTTGATTGTTAAAAAATATAATAAATTTCGAGCATCCCAATTTAATGAATTACATACATAATTAGGATCAATCATACATATATATATATCAAAAAGTTCTTTCTTTACACTTTTTAAAATCTTATTTTCTGATATATTTATTTCTTTTTTTAATTCAGTTAAACAGCTAATTGGCAACACTACTAAATTCAAATTTTCCCTTAATATATTATAATGTGAAATACGTTTATTTTTTTGGTCATTATTTAAACTATTTTCTTTGCCTGTATTGTCATAAAAAATATATTCATATAAATTTTTAAAACTGTTTATTTTATAAAATTCGTTGTCTTCTTCACTTTGGCTATTTGACAAAACTTCATGAGCATTTTGCATGAACTTGTCATAATAATTTTCATTTTTTGAATCACCATTTTTGGGAATTTTACATCGGAGTAACAAGAATACTCTTGACTTTACAAACAGTTTATGATTATTAAAACAGTTATCAAATTTTTGAGATAAATATATTGTGTCTATAACGTTAATTTCGTTTGTATCATTATTTAAATATGCATTTTCTGTGTCTATATATATATGCAACCTTTTTGATGGTGCTATTTCTTTAAAGTTTTCTACTGGCTTGATCACTGGATTTGCTATACTATAATAACATATACATTTTTTTAAATCAAAATAACTTAATATTAGATACTTGTTTATTTTTTCAAAAAAGTTTAATTCACCTTCTTTATATTCCCAAAAAGAATTATCATATATACACGCTTTTTTATTATTTTCATTATTTTCATATACTGCATACATTTTTATATCATTCATTGAGTTCTCAACATGTTTTATTTTATTTGCATTTAAGAATTCTTCTAATGTATTAAAGTTTAAAAGTACTCCTTGATATTTTTTATTATAGCTATTTGTTTTTTTGATAGTTTCCTCTTGTTCCTTTTCTCGGGGCATTACACACATTTTGTCAATATCAAATGAACTTTTATTAATTTCTATAAAACTAGTATTCCTATATGGATAGTAAAATTCAATTATATCCAAATTATTTATGTCTTTGTATTTATATTCTACTTTTATTTTTTTTACATACGTTTCCGAAATTAAATTAACATAATCACTTTTTAATTTATAAATATTTATTTTCTGTTCATGTAGTTTTAAAAAAAAAGATATATCTATCTTAAATTCGTTGTAACAGTGTTTTAGTATTTCCCCATTTTCTTCATTGCATTTTTGCATTTTTTCCAATTCGTCAGAACATTCTTCACGTTTATTTATATCCATCTTAGTGACATAAAGCTAGTAAGGAGTATACATATATTATGCAAATATAGTAGTAGCTTAACGAAAAGAGAAAAAGTCTATGCACCGATTTTTGGCGTTTATTTTGCAAAGCAGACTAATAATACAACGATCAACATTGTTGTAGAACTATTAATATTATTTTTTATATAATTTTTGTTTGCTTAAAATTGTGTCTCCATAAAACAAAACAAATTACACACTGCTTTGTATTTATTCAATATATTGCAACTATATTTATAATGACAAATAGATTATTCTTCAATATATGGTTTGAGGTACAATAGGACAAAAAATAAATATATCATAATGAAATATCAAAATAGACCATGCTAAAAAAATATGTGTGTGCATGAAAATATGAAAAAGGATATATTTCTACAAAAAAATTATTTCATACATATACCCACTTATAATTGTATTAAAATAAAACAAAACTGTAAAAAAGTAAAGAAAATAAAAAACAAAAATTTAATAGTAAGACGAAAATCGAATATATTATCATAGTTTTATTATTAATATTATAAAAGTGTTACTCATATTTTATTCAAATAGTTGACACTGTTATTGCTTTATTTATTTTTATTTATCTCTCTTTGCCCTTTTAATGAAAACTTTCTATGATTTATTCTTATCCCTGTTTCGATCTCATCAGTTTATTGCTTTTATAAAAAAAATTAGTGCCATACTTCATTTGGCAATTTTTTTCATGCATGTAAGCTAAGGTACAATAAATGCCTGTACAAGTAATAAAACATAACTCCTATTTTCAGTAAATTAGCTTATTTTACTTTTTGTTCATAATATTTAATAATAATTATGAACAAGTCAGAACAATAAAGTTTTTAAAATTTAGAAATTATTGTAAATATTAAAAGGGGAAAAAAACATAAGATGATACTAAATAGGTTTATGAAGAAAGAACTTTACCGATTTGGAGAATACATTTTTTTGTAGAGAAAATTATTTTAGAATATAAATTTGAAAGAAATTATATAATATACATTTTCAAGTAGAAAAATAAAAAATGTAATAATTAGTTTTAGTATATACTCATAATTTTAATTAAAAATGTAATTTTTTTTAAAGTTATTCTTTTCAGTTATTTCTTTATCCTTAGATAGCTTATTCTATTATTAACATTTGCATGAATTGTTCATAAAAATAATGAAAATAAACAAAATATATTTATTGTGCATAACTATACATGATATTCTCGGAAAATGGAAAAAATGCGAGTAAAAAAAAGATATAATATTAAAATAAACTATATAAGAAAAAGTATAAATATGTCTATTATATTTATGCTCCTTTCTTCTTAGCAACACCAACAGTTCTTCCTCTTCTTCCTGTAGTTTTGGTGTGTTGACCACGAACTCTTAATCCCCAATGGTGACGTAAACCTCTATGTAATCGAATTTTTTTCATTCTTTCTAAATCCTCACGTAAGTAAGAATCAAGTTGGTTAGCTATGACATGTAAATTCTTTCCATCCTTAATATCTCTTCTCCTGTTTAAAAACCAATCTGGGATTTTAAATTGAGATGGGGAGCTCATTATATGAACAATCTACAAATGGTAAAAACAAATATGAACAAGTTAGGTAAATTAGCAAATAATGGCTTTTTAAGCATGAACATAGCTACATGTCATAAAAAAATATATTTAAGCATATAATGTATATGTACAATAAAATAAGCACATAATATTTCAATACAAAGGATATTATCAATTATTAGCTTGGTTAAACTTACATTATTGATTTCCTCAGTTGTTAATTCTCCAGCTCTTTTTGTTGGGTCAACATTGGCTTGTTTGCAAATGACATTGGCAATTCTTTTTCCAATACCTTTAATAGCAGTTAATGCTATTGTTACTTTTTCTTTTCCATCAACATTTGTATTTAAAACTCTTAATATATGGTGAAAATCGTTTTGATCAATTACTTGTAATGACATTTTGAAAATTTTATTTTATAAAATAATATTACAAAATTATTTATTTTAAGTATTAATGCTTATAGAATTTTATTCTATTAATATTTTATAAATATATATATTTCTTATATTTTCTTATTTTTTTTTTGTATTTAAAAAAATATTATTTTTAAATATTCCAATTACCAACTCCATAAATTATGTGTTTTTGTTTTTATAATAATATGCATATTTTTTCTTTTATATTTAAAACCCGAATTATGGATTTTTTTAAAATATACTATATAGTATATATTAATTATTCTTAATATAATTTACTCAAAAAAAATGATATACATACATGTATATATTAAAAAATATATAGGCATATTTCAATTTTTTATGGATAATAATGTATGCATAATTTTTAAGTTTAATAAGTAGGTGGCACTTATATCAAAATATTATACCCTATAATTTATTAATAATATTTATATATTATTATTAACATTTTCATGCATATCCATTATTTTTATATGCGTGTTACATTTCCACTTCGTTCTTGCCTTAGCACCTTTTTCTTAAGAAGGCATTTTTATTTTTTTCCCCCCAGGGCTTAGCAAATATAACGTTGGAATTGTTTGTTATATATATATGTGATAAGAAAAATAATATATTATTGATATTGCCTTATTTTATCATTTTTCGTCATACATAAATGCATATATAAATTTTTAGTATACTAAAAAATAGCCAAATAAAAAATATTCCATATATATAATAACATCACTACTTTTAAGTGTACTAGGGGGATATAATAAATTTAATATAATACCTTATAGGCCCCTATTATTTTTAATATATATATTTTATATAATACTTTTTTAATTTATATATTTTTTTAATAAAATTTCTTAGTAATATTAATTTTTATAAATCACCTTTTTTAATTATTACAAATAATAATTATATTTTTAAAATAAATTTTTTATATGCATTTTTTCCCTCCTTAAATTTTTACAAAAAAATAAAAATAAAAAATAGTTTGAGGTAACAACCCCTTTGTTGTCTACTTACCAAATATACAATTTACTAACTTAATATAAATATATGAAATTATACCTTAAAAGTTTTTCATATATTATGTATATATTTACGGGTCCCTATATATAAATACACACAAGCAACTAACCAAAGGAAAATATTTTATATAAATTAAAAAAAAAAAAAACTATTGTCCTTTTATTCTTTATTTATTATACTCATATAGGTCTATAATTTTCAATTTTTTTCATAAATTTATATTTTAATAATAATAAAATATCAAACATAAACAAGCTTGGAAATGCTTAATAAGAAAAAATATTTACATATTTAGTAGCATTTTATATGGTAACCATTCTTTAGACCTCCACTATTTTACATGTTTATCATACAAGCTTGTTTAAAAAAAGGAACAACATAATATATGAACATTGCATAGGTTAAAAAGGCAAACTATTTAAAATTTTGTTGCTTATAAGTTGGTAACTGGCTTTTAAATATATATGTGGGAATATATTTTTTCATTCTTTTCAAAGTTGCTTTGCGAATTTTACTTTTGAAGCATTCATTTCTAGTGATAAAAATTTACATATTTTTATCAGCTGGTCATTCTATAAAGCTATAATTTTGTAAATAAGTAAAACTGCATTTTGTGATAAGCATTCGAAAAGTAAACTAACAAATGCAAGTATAGGAATGATAAATGTGCATACATTGGGAGTAGAAATAAAATGAAAAAGGAAAAATATTAAAATTTGAACAACACATGTTTTATTAAAATCGGTATATAACTAAAAAGTTAGAAAAAATAAAATATAATATACATATATAATTATTATGTATATATACTTATTCGATTTAATGATCATTAAACCCTAGTGGGTAGATATATGCACAGTGGATGCAAAAAAAAATTATTAAGCTTAGCTTTAAAAAAATAATTTGATTGCAAAAAAAAAAAATAAAAATGACCTAAGCATTATATGCAATATATTTATTAAGAAAATTATTTTTTTTATTATTTTATGATACCTAAATTTTAAATGATAAAATAATTTAATTACAATTACAGTATTAGTATAGAGAATAACTGAGTCAAACTCGTATAAACATAGCAAGCTCAAAATATTTGCCTTTACCTAAAAAATATTTTTAAATTTTCCAAAAAAAAGAATGATAATATATAATTTTTTTTTCCAAATAATCCTATAAATAACAAAATTATAATATTACAAAAAATAATAAACAAAATGAAGAAAATGTTTATACAAATTTATGGAATATAAAAAATATGTCTAATCATATTATCATTTTTTATTCTCATAAAGCATAGTAAAGATTGATTGCTAATAAAATGGTTATAAATCAGGGACCTACAAAATGCCAAAACAATGAAATACTAACTAACAATAAAAAAAATAATAATGAAATACGTTCATGTAAAATAAATTTATATGATACTATAATTGACTTAACAAAGGTTGATAGTTCCAATGAAAAAAATATGAATGGAAAAAAAAAAAAAGACTTCATAAAACCAGATAATGAAAGTTCAGTAAAAATTAAGAACATACCAATATCAAAAAAAAGCCAAACAGGATTAACAAACACAACAAATCAAACTAACAACAATGTTAGAAATACATGTGATGGTACTTGTCACACTTCCAATGTTAGTTACGTTATGAGAAGGACAATAAATCGAATAAAAAATGTCTCAAACAATCATCAAAACATATTAAAAAATAATGGATTTAAAACAAAATTTTTTAATAAAATATATAATGCAGAAGAAGTATATAAAATGAATTTAGATTATGATACTAGTCTATCTAATATACAAAAAAAAGAAAATGAAAAAACGAAAATGTTATATTTTAAATATTATAAATGTTTATTTTGTGTAGATGAAAAAGATATTGAAAATTTTTGTTTTAAAAAATTTGATAATGATTTGTTAAATAACTATTGTAAACCTTGTAAAAAATTTTTAAAATTAATCATATCCCATGGAATGAAATATAAAGGAAAATTAATTAATATAAATTTTATCAATCCTGAAATACAAAATATTACATTTACATATAAATGCAGTAAACACCATATGTTTCATATATCCTTATTTCATATTGCCCATAATTTATGGTGTCCCAACGATTATTGTTTATTTGAGTGTCGAAATAAAAGTGTTAAAAATTATTCAACAGAGTTTTTTCGTTTAAAAGAATTGGATACTATGGAAAAACAAAAAAATATATTCTTACAAGCCAAGATATATTGCTTATTTAATTCTCATGGGGGTAATTAAAAACATACAAAATATATCTACATGTGTGCTCATGATAATTATAAGATTATTAAAAAATTATGTTTTTTTTTTATTTTTGGCTGTATTTTTTTTTTTTTTGACTTTTGGCTATATTTTTTTTTTTTTTCATTTAGCTATTCCAGACACAAAAAAAAATGAACAATCTAGCTATTCTGGTGACGGTAAATATATGCCCAAAATTGAATTCGTGAATTAAAATTTTGTGTGCACCTGTTTAATCAATTCTAGGAATAATAACAATACATGTATATGTTTGTTTCATTCTATTTCAGTTGACAGAATTATAAGGAATGCCAACAACCCCTGGGAAGTTTTGCAAGTACTTTTATGCATATTAACAAATTTCTATATTGTTACTATCGGTATATATAATATATTGACTATAACGCACATATGATTAATACATTTCATTTTTTTTCTTATAATTATGACCAGATAAGCAAGTATTTCCAAAATTCTACATCCACAAAAGAAGAGATTAAAAAAATAGCAAAAAAAAATTATTATAGTTTAGCTTTGAAAGTTCATCCAGACAAAAATAAAAATAATAATGTAAGATTTAATATAGTTCTATATGCATATGCTTATTCCCTTTTGTGTAAACAAATTAGAATATTAAATAATAAGGCATATGGCTAGCTGTAATGCATATATGTATGCATAATTTATTTAATTTACAATTTTCCTACATATTTATAGGCACCATTGGCAATGAACATTTTAACAAATTCCATGAAGACAATTATGTCTATATAATAAGTTTGATATATAAATTAAAAACAGAAAATTTTATTGACATATCCTAGATTATTTTATTTTTAGAAAAAAAAATAATATTGAATATATTAGGTGATTTTGTTTTATAACAATATATTTCAATATAATTAAAAATATTTACCCGCCGATTTTTTCATTTAGGAAGTAAAACTAGAGGGGCATACTAAATTTCTCTCTCTATATACACATTCCAAAATCTATATAGACCAACATTATATCTATATAATTATTTTAACTTCCTATATATTCCTTTTTGAACAAAACAAATTTCATCCGATTGTATAACGACTGTTGATCGAATGATATGTAAATAGTTGGTTTTGTTTTTTATTTTATTTTTTTATGTATCCATTTTATTTTTAATTTTTTCGAGTATTGTCGTAACAAATGTATTAAAAGAAATGCCCATATATATATATGTATTTCTTATAATATTATTATTTTTTTTTTGTGTTTATAAAAACATCATAAACAATTAACAAGTTTTCAAATAAATAAGTTACCTAATTTTATTTTAACAAAGTAGCTAGCTATTTTAAAAAATTCCATATGGAAATAAAAAAAAAAAAAAAAAACTTTTGAAAATGTAACATAAATTTATACAATTAATTTAGAACAAAAGTAATATATTTAGTAGTTACTATTATATTAAATATATTTTTTTTTATTATTTTTTTTCCTTTTTGTCATATTATACATATATGCATATAAAATATATTACATTCCTCAACCCGAGTAAAATATCCTATATAATAATACTATATGCTTCAACGGAACATATAATATATCAAAACAACTGTAAATTATATATTATTTTTTTTCAACCATTATTTATGTAGATAAATTTATATATCCTTTAAAAAAAAATTAATATATTACATGAATTATTAACTGAAATATAGAAAATGATAAAATAATCATACATAAATAAAATATAAAAAAAAAAAAAAAATGGGAAAAAGAAAATACAAAATCATGATATAGCATATGATGGATTTGTATAGAACCATTTTTAATTGTTTGGAAAAAGTTACTTTGTCCTGCTGATGCAAAAGGCATATAACTTTTAATTTTTATAACTACAATAGTATAACAATAAAATTTGTTTTTTTTATAACTTATCCATAGTAGATAGGAAAATGAATATTTAGCCTGGATAACAATATATAGGCTCCTATATTTATTTTTTTATTATATACTACATCATTATTTTTTTTTACATATTTATCTACATAATTTTTTTCATTATTAAGTTTAAGAAGTAAGCACGATACGGGCTAAGATATCCTGGTCGTATATATACAATTGGTTATAACACGTTATTTCTAGATAGGAATAAAAGTAAATGAGCCCATAGATATATATAGATATCTATACAGGTACATACTCTTTGTCTTCACTACTAACGGAATATCTGTTCCGGAAAATACAAAAAAATAATGTGTGAAACAAATGAAAACATTTCAAAATGGGTATCAGTGGGGGAAAGAAATGACCAGGGGAAAATATACATGGAAGACTTAAACAAAGAAGAGATTAAATTATTACAAGATGAAAATATAAGTAATATACAAAAGGAATTGATATTAAAAAATAATAGTTTTGTAAAAGATTTAGAATTATTAGAATTAAATTTTGGAGGAAATATGATAAAAAATATACCAATATTAAGTAAATATAATGTAACATATTTTTGTACAGAAAAAAGTATAATATGTATAGATTTAAAAAAAAAAAAAAAAAAAATAATTGTAACATCATTTTCTATAGATCGAATGTTTTATTTTTATGATAGAAGATCACATGAAGAATATTTAGTATTAAAAGGTTTTGATAATTATATATATGTATATCAAATTACAAATGAAACTTTTCATTTTGTTAAAAAGTTTATTATAAATAATTTATTTTATATTAATAGTTTTGGAAAAAATGGTGAGCTCTGTTTAGCTACCTGGGAATATGTAGAAAAAAAATTATATGCAAATTTTTTCCTACTAAGATTTGCCTTTGAATATGAAGATGATCTTTACAATTTTAATCAACAAAATAAGAATAGCCACCAAAGTGAAAATACACAACAACCAGACGAACAAAGAGATGACTCGGTACCTAGTCATATCATATATAATTATGAATCCGACTTTGAAAATGAATATGATGCTAGTACATACCCTAATGAGTTATCTAAAATTTTGGAAAATCAATATGATAATAAAGAAACAGAAGAAAATAAAGAAGTTTCAAATTATAGTCAAAAAAATAAAAAACGAAAAAGAATAAATAAAAAAGCAACCACAATGCAATTAAAATTAAAACCGATTTTAAAAATAAAATATTTATATTTTTCAATGATAGATATGAATAAAGGATTAACTAAATTAGTCTTAGCAAATAATAATTTAATAATAATATATGATATAACAAAAAGTTGGTACAATATTATGTATTATAATAATTATATATCCGCTATTAAAATATGTGATGACGACAACTCTCTATGTGTTGGTTTTGTCAATGGGTATATATACATCCTAAATTTTGGTGAAATTATTTCGATAAATTCTGAAGACCATCCAAAAAATCAGCACAAACAAAACGAATCATCTACAAACACGTTTCAACAAATGAATCCAAAAAATTTATTAAAACATATAAAAACATTTTCAAATATGTCACCTTATTTTCCTGTATTTGAAGCAGATTATATAAGTAGCGAAACTTTAAAGATGCAAGAAAATGATCAAGAATATGATAACGAATTTAAAAACTTAGAAAATAACAACAATTTTATAAAAAACATTCCTTATATTAATTTAGGAACGTGTATGCACAAAATGATTAATAAACAAGAAATTCAATGTGTAAAATATAAATGGCATAGCCATTCTGTTTATAATATAACAACAGACAACAGTAGAATTATATCAACAGGTGAAGAAGGAGTTATATTGATATATCACAAAAGTAATGGGAGCTTAGAATTTATTTCACATTTAGGTTCTCCTTGTTATTATATATATTTAAATAGAAAAAAAAATATACTTATTTGTAATTCTTTAAACAATTCAATATATTTTATTAATTATAATAAACGTTTATTTTTTTATAAATATAATGGTTTATCTATGCCATTAAAATTAGCACGTCTATTTTATAATAATCTAGATATAGTTATAAATATAAAAAGATCCTTCTCTATTTTCGGAGCTCAACTATTTGATCAATTTAATTATCATGGCAATGTTAAAAATAAAAATAGTCCAATACAAAATGGCAATTTAGATATGCTAAATAATGAAACAACAGATTATAATATGATCGGTGAAATTGAAGAAAATGATAATCAACGAAGTAACAGTATCGATAAGAAAGAAGCTGATACTTTGTGCAACAATCCAGAAGATGTAAATAATGATATGATAAAAAAGGATGTAATAACATTTGAGTTAGTACAAAAGGAATTAGAAAAAAGTATATATAATAATGCAAATATAGAAAATAATTTATATCATAATTTTCAATTATCTTATTTTTGTGGATCCAATGATGGGCTAATCTTTTGTTTCTTAACTTCCTTCACACATTTACAATTATATAATGTAGAAAAAAATAAACATTTCAAAAATTTATGTCCATTAAATATAATATATAAGAGTAGAACAGATGCAGAAAAAGTAAATGACATAGAATTAAATTTATATGCCATTAATCATACAAGAGATATTATTATGACTATTGAAAAAAGGAATCATTATATTTATGGGGTTCTAGATGCAATTGATCAGAATCTAATTCATACTGCCTACACTATTCGATTTTGGATCCATGTAAAAAACTTCGACTATTTCGACATGTATCAATATACGATTAACAAAGAAGCTGATAACATTTCAAATTTTATTGGCGAACAAAAAGGTGAGGAAGGCAGTAAAGATGGAAAGGAAGCAGAAAATGATGAAAAAGAGAAAACACAACCAAGTGTCAACCAAAATAATGCTGAAAAATATAAAAAAATAATTGCCCATCCAGCTTTAAGTATATTTATATTATTAGGCTCCGATGGAAATATATCATATTGGTGTTTAGAAAAATCCGAAAAAATTTTAGGAGATGATGTATATAAAAATTTTGAAGTTGAAACACATGAAATAGATAGCGTTAATTTAGCATACTTTATGAAATGTACAGAAAATAAAACAGATATGGGTGAAAATAGCACTATTAATAGTAAAGCTGTTGAAAATAAAAATGATATATCAAAGGATAAACTAGATAATGAAGAAGACGAAGAAAAATACGATACTTTAACAGTTGTGAAAAATATAAATTATAAAAATACTCCAATTCTGGACGGAGATATAAGTAACGATGGAAGCATTTTATGTATATGCCATGATACTTTGATATCTATATGGGATAGCATAAATTTAAAAACACTAGCAGTAATTAATCATCCTATGTATACATTATTAAACGATTATGTATTTAATTTATATAAAGGGATAGAAATATTTGATGTTGAAAATAATATATATATGTGTTACTATTCTTTTGATACACTTTTTATTTATTCTTTAAGTCAATTTCATTTAGTACATGAAAAAAAATTTAATGGAATAATTGAATATGTAAAATTTGATAAGCATTCCTCAAAAATGTTAGCAGTAGGTATAACTAAAAGAATTAAAAATTCTAGCGATCAAAAAAATAGTGACCATAATTGTGATAATACCTGTCTTGTTCAGAAAAATTATTTATATAAATTTAGCCAAAATTATTTACAAAAAAAAAAAAAATTTTATTTGTCACACGATAAACCAATTGTAGCTATAGACTTTGCTCCCATAAATAAGGATCATAATATAACATTAAGCAATTATCAAGATGATGCAATAATTATAGCACTAAATTCAAAGTTTCAAATATGTACCTTTTATTTTAATAATTATCCTAAACATGCACAGTTAAGGTAAAAATTGAACCAACTCACCATAATGGTCATAATTTTTCATTTTTTTTTTTTTTTTTTTTGAAAATTTATTTTGAAATGGGATTGGATGCTCTAACAAACGAAAAGCATATCCAACTATCCCTAATTCATTTATTTACCCAAATTTTTAACGTGCTTGTGCAAATATGTTTCATAAGAAGCAACGAAAAGTTTGCTTTTATGCATACGCATGTGTTATATATTAAAACTTCGTTATTTGTTTTATAACTTTTTAACATAAAATATAAATTAAATTATTTAAATTAAATGAAAATATTAAGTTTTTATATTGATCATGCAAATGGCATGAAATATCAAAAAAAATTTATATATAAAAATTCAAACGAAAAAAAATGTAGAACAAATATTATATGCATAAATGGAAATAGACACAAAATTAAAAATAGTTAAAATGTTATAACAAAATTTATTATTATTCCTTTGTTTGTTTCCTGTCTTTCATTTCAATAAGCAAATGATGCGAATAAACATTGGAGCATTGACCAAAATGTGTAGAAATGCAGGTAAACAAACTTTAGAAACATTGAAAACTTTGAAAACAATTATAAACAAATTTTAAATACTGAAACATAGATTAACTAAACATGTATATATAGCAATTGGCTAGATATATAACAATAAATAAACCTGTGCATACACCTGAATAAGGTCATTTTTAAAATTTTTTTTTTTTTTGAGAGTTGTCATTTTTCATATCTTTCATAATATGAGAAAAAATGATATCATCAGTATCTGCAGCCATTGGATCTAAATGAGACCATTCGGAATTTTTAATAATTTTCAATTCGTTATTTTGAAAAATCTGTTGCATATATTCGATAGAGGAACTTGCATCAACAATACAATCTTTATCACCATATATAAGACATATAGGAATTGTACATTGTTTATTATTTTTTTCAAAAATGTCTGTTACTGGTTCGTCTTTATTGAAGGATGATAACCATTTTTGCATATTAGCATCAGAATTTGACCCGCTTGGAGTATTTAAATAATATACATCTTTATTATATGGATCATTTCGAACAAATTTTAAAACATTTGAAGTTATATAATGAGATAAATCAATTATGCAACGTTTATGTAATTTTTTTGGAATATGATCCATAGCATACTTTCTTAATTTTACTATCGTTTTAAAATGTTTTGATAGGTTTATAAATACTTTTAAGGCAAAAAATATATCTGATTTTTTCCATAAAATAATAGGTAATGACATTAAATAGCAACGGTCTATACTATTATTAACATAAGGGTTTACACAAGCTCCAACCAAAAATGACATAGATCCTTGTGATAATCCAATATATTTTATTTTATCTTGTTTTGTTTTTGTTTTTATATATTTAATTATTGCAGGTATATCCTTTTTACCCATATCTTCAAATGTCCATTCATCTGTTTCATTAATATTTTCTTCAATATCTTTTTTTTTCATATCATCAAGATATTTTAAATCTTCTTCTGTTATACCAGCTAGCTCATAAATTTTTTTAATATCTATATCGCATGAGTCAAATAAATTATTATTTTCTAACATACTCTCTAAATTTGTCACTTCGTCATTTTCAACATTTTCAACATTTTCAGCATTTTCAACATTTTCTTCTGCACTACTAGCTAAGTTGTCCTGTTTTTTGATTCCACTTTTAGAAGTCTCACCAATTATGGGTTCTTTGTCATTCTCATTACTTTGACAATTTTGTGTTGTTTTTTGTTGCAAATTAGTATTGCTAGTTTCTTTTTTATTCTTATGAGATTTATTTTCCGTTAGGTTAGGTTGGTCTTGATTATTTTTCTTTGATTTGCCATCATTTTTTTTTAATTTTTTTTTTTTTTTTTTTTTTAAACGACCCACCTCATATTCCGAGCTTTCAGAATATGCATTTTCATCAAACCCAATATCGCGCAAGTCCTGAATTGTATATTGTTCTAAATTTTTTTTCATGGCATATTTTTTTCCAACATATTCTGTTAAATAATTTCCCCTATTATTACATAACCAAATATCATAATTTTTAAAAAATAATTTAAAAGGCAGCGAATTATATCCCCCTGATATTGCATTTATAGAGGATTCCATCAAACCATGGCCTATACAAAATACCCCTTTCTTAGGAATTTTTTTTTTTAATGGTGTATAATTTTTATCTGATTCTACAATATGATATAAATTTAATTTATAACCATCGACAGTATAAACATGATGTTTTTCTACTTTATAGTCTCCATCAGTTACTTCAAGAACTGCTCGTTCCATATCATCAAGATCTCCCAATTTGTTAAATAAATCATAGGGTAGTGGTTTTCTCCAATCATCATTGTAACTATCTTCATTTATAAAATCCAAATCATATGAATCATTTTGTACTTCATTAAACATAGGAGTTATATTTGCATTCGCTATTGGCAATCCATCATTCAAAGTATTTAATGCCATTATTGTAAAACATTGATTTATATATATTATATAATATTGTTTGATAATATGAAATATGTAAACAATATTTTCTTTACATTATTTAATAGCTAATTTTGATAATGCATATTTTATTTTCAAATAAAAATTAAATTATTATTATTATTATTATTATTATTAGAATTGAATCTTATCAATCCTTAGTCCCATAAAAAAAGTCTAAAATTTGAATATATCATCATACCTAATAATGTTAAGAAGAAATGTAAAAATATTTAATTTTTCATAGCATGGTCTTTCGTAAAATCAGAAATGTATCAAAACAAAAGCTGTAAAAAGCTCAATATTTTAAAATTTATTAAAAATTATCCAAATTTTAATAAGCTAAAAAATTAAACTAGCATATATCTATGCATACCCCTTAATAATACAAAATAAATTAAATTTTAAAGTTTGCTATATTTTTATAAAATACAATTACGAAAATATATATAAATAATTATAATAAAATTTATTTAAGAAAATTACAAAATAATTTTAAGACTACATAAAACACAATAAACAATGCAACAATAAATTAAAAAGAAATTCTAACCGATCTAACAAAACATATCATATTAAAAAGGCAAGCCAAGCGCATTAAAAATGTAAAAATAAAATGAACAAATGTAAAAATAAAAATGTAAAA
The DNA here is from genome assembly GCF_900002335.3 of Plasmodium chabaudi chabaudi. Lineage (NCBI taxonomy): Eukaryota > Apicomplexa > Aconoidasida > Haemosporida > Plasmodiidae > Plasmodium > Plasmodium chabaudi. The sequence goes on from NC_030109.2 coordinate 864,099, forward strand.
AATGCAAAATAAAAATGTAAAAATAAAAGAACAAATGAACAAATGAACAAATGTAAAAAACGGCGAAAAAATATAAAAAAAGTTGTAAAAAACATGTTAAGAATTTTTAAAAAAATTAAATGGCAAATCCAACAAAATCAAAGATATCAATAAAATGCCAAGTTCATTTAGTCTTCTATTTTGTTACAATTTTTTTATTTTTTTAAAAATCTGAAATTACTGACATAATTGGGAATGTGATAAATATCACTACTTACTAAATCAGTCTAAACAGTTTCACATTTTATTTTCAGATTAAAAAATATGTCATTATGTAATAAGTTGCATAGTTACATATATGCTGGAAGAATGTTCCAGTCTTCATCATTCAATGATATGAAGTTTGAATTTTTGTTACTACATACTGTTGATAAATCTTGGGAACTTGTTTTTTTAAAATTTAAAAGAAATTGTAAAATACATTCTGATGCATATTTAATTGAATCATGCTCAACAATTTGTTCGTAATTAAAAACTTCGAATAATATTGCTTCATCTTTATTTTCAGTTAATGTTAAAATTGTATTATTAAAACATGGAGTATCAGCAATATAACATTTATGCATTGATATATTTGTATAATTATATAAATTATTATTTCCTATATATTTTTTTAAACTTGAATTATTTTCATCAAACTCTTCATCATTTTTACATCCCTCTTGACAACCAAATTTATTATTTATTTCAAAATATCCATTACTATCATTGTCGGTTGTACTATTACAATTACTATTTGATAATAGTAACATATCTTTAGCTATATTGTATTTATGAACATTTTCATCTTCTATTTTGTTATCTGATTCTTTGCTTTCGTCATTCACTTCGTTGGTCCCGTCAGCCTTCTCACCCTCGTCAGCCTTCTCACCTTCGTCAACCTTCTCACCCTCGTCAGCCTTCTCAACCGTTTCAACCTTCTCAGTATTTTCAACCTGCTCAGCGTGCTCACTGCCTTCTTCAATTTTAACTTCACTATTGCATTTCTTTAGCACCATACTTGCATTCTCTTCCTTATCGTTAGACATGTAGCCAATTAGTTTATTTACTGCATCATTATAATATGACTTATCGACACCATTTTGTTTTTGTTTTTGTTTTTCAAAATAAAAATTATTATGTAATCCACCAAAATATTTGCCACTCTCTTTTTCTTTTATCAAAATTAATTTGGTTCCCTTCTTTGTTGTGCACATCTCTTCAAATATGTAACTATTTTTAGCCTTACTTGTTAATTCTAAATTGTTACCTTTTTTACATGCTGATACATTATATCCACTATACTTACTAAATGGACCGACATAAATCATGTTTTTGTTTTCATCATCATTTACAAAAAAAATACCTCGCGTTTCGCTTTTGTATGAGATCGAGCTGGGGAAGTAAAGAAAAAACGACCAAAATGAAAAAAGGTGGAAAGATGAAAAAAGTTGGAAAAATGAAAAAAAATTAAAACATATAATGCCCACAAATCAGTGCGCCTAATTTTAACCCTTTTTAAAATGCATACCATTTGTTCTTGCTTTCTTGGGTAATGTCCAAAAACTGAAAATCGAGAAAAAATAAAAAAAAATTGAACAGAATATAAGCATGTACATTATGTTATGCTTTATGCAGGTAATAAAAAATGCTTGGTTGGTTTCTCTCCCTTTTAAGTCTTACCAAATCTGTGTCATAAACGCAAATAAATTTGTGATTTCTGTTTTGAGTAAATAAATAGGTGTCCCTCGATCGTAATACATTTTTGCATATGTCTACATAGCCATCCCATAACTAATGAAAAGATAAAAAATATATGAATAGCAAATGCATGAACAAGATCATGAATGCATATGAGTAGCATTATCTGCATTTTTTTTACAATTTTCAAGAGCATTGATTGGGGATGTCCTTCAAAGCATAAGTCATCTTTGTCCCTTATTTTTCTTTTAATTATTGATTTGGTTAGTTTCTGAAAAAAAAAATAAAAAAATATATAATATAAATACAAACTCTATAAATATATGCACATACAATCGTTTGACACTTTTTTATTTCTCACATCGCATAAGCCATTTTCAATCTGATCCATTTCCTTTTTCCTATTTTCTATAATTGTATTCAATTTTTTACTATGATTTTTCAAAGATATATTTTCATTCTGTGAAAAAAAAGGAAAAATAAAAATGACAAAAGGTAGGTATATAGCCATAGAATGATGTTGAAACTTCATATATCCTACTGAGTTGTACAGAATAAATAAGACAATAAAATGAATGTGCATTTGTATAAAATATTTATTGATTTTACCTGAAACATAAGGTTTTCGTTTTCCTGTTCTTTCAATTTACTATATAAAATCTGAAAAAAAAATATGAACAACATTTTTAAAAATAAAAAAAATACAATTATGAAACTTATATGAGGAATATTTTTTTAAATTGCAGACTTGTATAATAGAATCCCTTTGAGACACTTCATTGGTTTTGTTATCAACATTTTCCTAACATTAAAAAAGGTGTAAAATGAAGTAGTAATAATTACACTTATTTATTTGCTTAACCCAATTTTACACATTTCAAATGATATAAATAATATGTATTACCATCAATTCTGTATTTTTTTTTTGTTCGCTATCTAGCTCATTCTGTTCATAAAAAAAGTTAAAAAAAAAAATATGTCTATATTATTATGTATATATAAGAATGATAGATTTTTTAAATTAACTCATTTATTGTCATACTTTTAATTCTTGCATTTTAGAGTTTAGAGTTGTGACTTCATTCTGTTAAAAAAATGTAATTTAATTATATTTATTTTATAAAATTATAATTCATATGATTGTTGCTTTACAATTTTTTTAAATTTATTTAACCTTAAGCACATTGTTTTCATCATTCAACAAGTTTATTTTATTTTGGTTTTCCTTTATACATGTATCCTTATTCTGCAAAATTTTGTAAAATTAGGATAGTAGTTATTGTGTGTGCATTTTTAATTAAATATACTTTAGCTAGTTATGAAAAAAAATATGTACGTTCATAATTTTTTCAACATTTTTATTGCTGTTCATAAATTTAAATACCGAATTGTCCTCTGAGAGATCGTCTACTTTTTTTTGTAAGTTGGTATACTTGATTATAATATTTTTCATGTTGTTTTCTTGTCTATCTTTTTCTTTTCCTAATTCTTCATTTTTTTGTTCGATCTTTTTTTTCTCATCTTCTAATTGTTGTTTATATATTTCAAAATGTTTTTTTTCCATTAAAAATTTGTTTTCATCTTCCTTTAATTTATCTTTTTCGTTATTCATATATTCCATTTCCATTTTTACTTTGTTTTGATAAGATATGATTAATTCCATTTCATCCTCACGTTGTTTTTTCTCTTCCTATAATGTAGAAAATTTAATTATGAAATATGGTCATGCATATATATATATTTTGCAAATCCAAAACATTGTAAAAGGCACACAAAAATATAATTAGAGGTTATTTTTAAAATTATTTTACCTTAAGGGCTTCAATTTCTTTACTTAGTGAATCGATTGTGTTACTTTTGTCCTACAAAAAAATACAATTATATATGCAGAACGGATTTAATAGTATTCACTGTAATATATTATTTAAGAATATAAGTATTTTTTATAATATTACATGATTAAGCTTTCTTAGGTCTTCACATTCCTCTTGCATGGTGTCTAATTGGTCCTGAAAAGGGTCAGAGTATATGCATGTGAAATTATTCAAATATATTACATAGATATAGCATGTTTTGAGAATACGTTTTCTTTTTTTACCTTTGACTTTTCAATTTCTAAATAAAGATTGGAGATTTCTTCTTGGATTTCTTTTAATTCTTCCTATAATAAATACAGCACAAAAGGATTGAAAAATAAATTGTACACTATAAAAAAATAACTACAAGTATGTATCGAATAGCTTGAGCAATTTTATTTACCATATGTGCTTCCTTTAGAGATGCCAAATTTTCGTTAATCTCATAAATGGCCTTTTCATATTCATCGATGTCTTCTTCAAGTTTATTTTTTTCCTCCAACACTTCTTGGAAATTTGCCTAAACACCAAAATGGTCGATAAAATGAGAAAGTAAATATGTCGTTGTAAGGGTTGAATGCATATGAAATGAGGAACAATAGGGAGTGCCGAAATGAGACAGAGTGTAACAAATTGGGGCTCACCTTTAGGTTCATGTATTCATTATCTTTTCCTTTTATCACAGATTCCAGTTTGCAAACCTCTCCTTGAAAGTTCTAAAAAAACGGAAAAACGGCATATTTTATGTTTGCTTTTAAAAAATAAGTATGCACAAGCATAATGTTGTATCTGTTTAATATAATTGTATTATCATTTTTTAAGGTTACATTTGACGATTCATCTAAGTTTTTCTTTGTCATAACATATAGGCCCTATAAACCAAACACGTTTAATCAATCGTATTTATTCAAACGTATTTATGTAATGCTTATATGTGTGTGCAAAAATGTATTGGCTATTTTTTATGCATATTTTTTTTTACATATATTTCTCTATAATTATTGCTCAATTCTTCAAATTCCTCATTTCTCTTTTTTAATTCATTCTCCATTTTTTTAATTCCCATCTAAAAAAAATGAATTAAAATTTATTACATTTGTAAATACAAGTTTCTATATTTCATCTAAATATATATTTATATTTTTTTTTTTTTTCAAATATGTACAAGCAACTCGTTGCCAATAGGTTTTTTAATTTGTATATTTTGTGTGCCCCTTATCATTTCGTATTAATCTAAAAAATAGAATAAAAATTTGCATAAAAATTGAATAGCAACATGTAGTCGTAATATGTGTGTGTGTAACTACGAGCAAAGCTGTTTAACATGCACATATACATACATAATATGAGAATGTGCATATCCTTACTTAAATATTTAAAATATTTACTTAGTGTATATAAAAAAATATAAAATTATCTTTCGTACAATTTTTTGCTAATGCATATAAAGCATAGAGCGTAATTATCAATATAAAAAAAATTAAGAAATAGTTTTTTAATTTTTATTATTAGATATAAAAAGTTTATCAAGTTCTTAGATTGTCGAACTATATTCACAAACACGTTTCTATATGTCTATGTAAATAAATACGCATACAATTGTGTATGTAAGTATATATGTTATATATACAAACGTGTATGTGTTCATAAATTACAAGAAAATTGTTTAAACATATTTTATATATAATGCTAATTGGGTTTATTTTTTTATTATTTTTTTTTTATTTTTTATTTTTTTGTGTTTTTTTGATTTTTGAGGGCATTAAGTTATTAACTAACAAATCTTTAAATTAAAATGAAAGCATATAAAAAACTAACAAATAATTATAATATATTATCTACATATAAAAATATATCATATTTGATATTTATTTAATATGACAACTTAATTAAAAAACATATTATTTTGATTTGAATTTTAATATATTGTCTATATATTGTAAAAGTGTTGTTAAAGAACATGTTCTATGTTTTCTTCAACGGTATACAAAAAATGAAAATGAAAAAGAAAAAATAAATTATATCCAACATAAATATATTTTTATATAAATTTTAATTATTTTTATTCTACATGTTAATTGGACATGTAATAATATATACATCCATACATGTGTGTGTGTTTTCTTTTTTTCAACAACGTCTTTTTTTATGTAGACATTAACAACGTTTATATATACACATACTTAAATCTCTATTATTCAAAATGTATATATTTTAATTTAAATAAATATGCACCCCTTGCATAATTTTTTATTTGTCTGTCTTTTTTTTTTTTTTTAATTTTGCTACCTAATTTGTTTTACATATAAATAATAATTTATACCAAACAACAGTAAACACATATATAGATTAATAAAAATGAATATTCTCAAAAATGTCTGAAAATATGTAAAATAGTAAAATATGTATACGCCTGTTTGCTAATAATTGGTTATACAATAAAAATTAAATTGTCTATATACCAATTAAGTCACATTATTAGTACGCTGTTTTTTTTCTCGGATATTTAATGGAGGAGGATAAAAAATGACATAAATTGTGGGACGTTTTGTGGAAAATTACAATAGCGTTGTAAACAGGTAGTAATGAATAAAAGAATAAAATTTGGCACATTATGAAAATAAATTTTTTAATATATACATACCCACACACGTATGTAAGCTGTCCATTTTAATTAACTTTTTTTTTATAAATAAAAATGTCTTTAAAAATTTATAATGAATAAAGGGAATGCAAAAATGTATAGTTTATATGTTCCTTATATTTTTGTTTTCCTAAAAATGGTGTAACAAAATTTAACCGTTTTGTGAAATATTCTTTCCAATATTTACCAACAATTTTATATAAAAAAGAGAAATATGATAAAAGTTTGTTCATAAAAAAGTATATTATTTCTTTATAAAAATTATATTTACAATTTTGAGATTATTTTATCGTATTGTAAATAAAATAATATATCAATATAATGATAATAGGCAAAAATAAAAAGACTCACCAATTATATTCTCAAAATGAGCATTGTCAATTGTATTTTTTTATGTTTCCTTATTATTTTGTAATATCATTTATTCAAAAAAAAACACAAAAAGGCATAAAAAGAAAACTTAAAATTGGTAGAACTAAATTTTTGCATTATAGGGACAGTCATAAATAAGCATATAAATAATTTAGCGAAACTATTTTAATTTATCATATTTACATATTGTTTAATTGTAATTGTGATATACCTATCTAGACATATATGCCATTATTGTATATATGCATACATATCTGTACTTTTTTATTTTTTCTTAAAATGGGAATATTAAAATAAAATAAAAATTTAACTGAAAAGTGTAGGTAATACACAAGCATAGGCTATGGAAAAAAAAAACCAATATATATATATTATATATATTATATACATATTGTGAAGTAAAAAAGTAAAAGGACAGTTTTAAGTCTCTTATGTGTGATTAAAAGCGTTTTTTATTTCGTACAAATTATTTAATCCGATATAAATCATGTTTTAACACAAGTAACAAAAAATTTATAAATTTTTTGATAATGCAAGTGTATTATATATATGCTATATGAATATATACACTGTTTTTTTGGTACTATAATAAATATTCCCGCATATATAGTAATACAGTCACCGGGTATACATAAAAAAGACTAATATTTTTTTTAAGCATTCCGAATAATATATATATAATGAAAAAAAAAAATGTCAAATTAAAGTGGTATTATTTATATTTACCCAACTTAGATGAATCCAATTAAATTTTATTTTGTATATTTATATTTTACACAAAAAAATGCTACATATTTTTGTGTACATTTTATGAGGAAAAAATACATCAGGTTGAAACATCCAATTTATAGAATCCTATAAAATAATAATTTTTTACACGTACATACCTATTTATTTGTGTATGCTAAGTTATTTGCACACTTTTTATTCAAGCTAATTCAAATAGCTATTTACATTTAATAATATGCATATAAAATATTTTTCTTTATATTAATTTTTTTAGCTATTTATGTAAAATGAATTTAGAATACACATTAAAATAAAATACAATTTTTTCCTTGTTGTGTTGTATCTTTTTTACCTCCTTTTTTGCTAATACAAGCAAAATGAAAAAGGAGATATATGGGAAAAAGTGTAAAACAAGAGAAAGAGAGAATACAAAGTTGTCATTACATTTTATAAGGACCCCTTTTCGCATTAGCAAGTCATAATATTTTGCAATTTCTTTATTAACACGTCATAATATTTTGCAGTTTTTTATTAACACGTCATAATATTTTGCAGTTTTTTTTATTAACACGTCATAATATTCTAGCAATTTTTTTGTTTCAATATAAAAATATGAACAAGCATAGACTTGACAAATTATTATTGGTGTCTTTTTTAAAAATAGCGTTCCACTTTTGAAGCGAGTATTTTTTTCCTTTTTATTAAGGCGTACTAAGTTTATACATTTATAAATAAATATATTATATATACATGTTATGTGTGCATGTGGAAGTGGTTAGTAAGCTTTCCCTTTGCCTTCCCAAAAAATACAAACATTGTTGATGACCGTAGAGTAACGGTGGCCCAAAATAAAAGCAACTAATTAGAATAAAGACACATATTTTCAAATATTCATTTCCTTTTTTAGTGAAAATAAAAGTCTTGTTTTAACGCCGATTTTTGAATACCCTCTTAAACAATAAGAAGAAAAAAATGGTTGAAAATGGTTGCAGTTTATTGATAAGGAATTTAAGTTTTGAAACAAGCCCAGATAAAGTTAGAAAAATATTTGAGCATTTTGGAAAAATACGAGATGTTTATTTACCTCTTGATCATTATACGAGAAGACCTCGAGGGTTTGGGTTCGTTGAATATTATGATCCAAAACATGCAAAAGAAGCATTAAATATTTTAAATAATTCAAAAATTGATGGAAAAGAAATAAGAATAATTGTAGCTCAAAACAGAAGAAAATCACCGGACACTATGAAAAAATACCATAATAATTTAAACGAGTCTAAATATAGAAGCCATAAGTATGAAAATAATATCCGAGAAAAACGGCGGCGCGTTTCAAGGTATCCATCAATAGGTAGAAGCAGAGATCGAAGCAGGGACAGAAGCCGAGACAGATATAATCGAAAGGGAAAGAAATTAAAATATTATAAAAGAAGTTCTAGAAGCTTATCTAGTCATAGTGGCTCCTATTCCTCTACATATTCCTCTTATGAAACATCTAGTCAAAGCATAAGCAAGTCATATAGTACTAGTGATAGTTATGAGAAAAAGAAAAATAAATATATGTATACTAAAAAGGGAAAGGTAAAGAAAGGAGCAGATAGGGATACATCAAGTAATTATAACACACTAAGTTCTGAAAATTCGAGAGGCACTAATAATAGCGATATTAAAAAATCTCGAGGTAAAGATAAAAATGTAAATTTTATGAACAAAAATAAACATAATTATAATAAGACAAAAAAATATGCAAAAAAGCATTCATTCAAAAGTTGTTTCAGTGATAAATCTGATAAAGAAATCGAGAAAAATGAAAAAGGCATGAAAAAAAAAAAAAAAAATTCAAGTGATACCTCAAAAAGTAGCAACGTTTCAACAGAGCGGCATAATTTAGTCAATAAAAAAAAATGTGAAAATTCCGATTCGTCAAATAGTCACGAATTATATGAGAATAATTCCAAAGAAAAAGATGAGACATCAAAAAAAGTAAAAGGAAATGAAGAAACTTGTGGAGATACATTATTCAATAGCACTTTTAAAAGTAGTTGCTCAAACAATATAATATCAAAAAATAGTAGCAATAATAATGGTGATAATGAATATGAACCTATTGAAAAGTATTTAGAACACGATGATAAACAAAATAAACGGAAAACAAAATATAAAAATTGCTCGAGTAAAAATAGTAAGTCACTCTCCAAACAAAGTGGTAATAGTAATTGTTCCTCTACAGATACACATATAGACACAAGAAAGTGTAAAAATACATATAAAGATAGAAATTTAAATAAAAAACGAAGAATTAAAGATTACTCATCATCGAGTAGTGAACCATGTGAAGATAATAAAAATGATTTAAAGGAGGAGAGCGAAAAGGATAGTCTTAATAATCCCAATTTAAAAGACGAAAATAACGAAGAAAAAGTTGATCTATCAAAAAATAACAGTAATAATAATGCACCTCCTAACGACCGAGACCAATCCAATTTAAGTAACCTTAGTAAAATTGGAAGTGAAAATGAAGACAATTATAAATCGAAAATGAGCCAAGAAAAAGGAGAAAACAAGATAAAAAAAAGTGGGAATAAACATAAAAAGAAACAACAAAAAAAAGATTTTTCATCAGACAGTGATTCAAATTTTTCAAAAAAAAATTATGAACAAAATCACCGTCATAGTAATAAAAATAAAATTGGTAAATCATCAAATTGTAAAAAAAAAAAAAATAATAAAACCATATCAAATAATTCGCTAGATAGCTTATCACGTAGTATTTCTTCAGAGTCATCAAGGGGATATAATAGTTCGACTCGAAAAAAAAAAAATAATAAGCAATATAAAAAAGAAACAGACAAAAATAAATTCAAATATAGAACAGAAAAAAGAAGAAGACAAACTGATAGTTCATCACGTTCGTCAAGTTTTTCAAGTTCAACGATGACCAAAAGTGGTAGCTAAAATGAAAAAAAATAAGACAATAAAAAAAAAATTAAATGCAATAATTAATAACCCTTTTTTAAAAAAATATATTAATATATATCCTTTAAAAAATTTTGTTAAATTCGTATATATTTTTTAAAGTATATTAATAAATATAATTATATTTTCCTCAGTTGTTTGCATACATTTTTTAAGCAAATTTGACGTCCTTAATACGAAATATGCTTACCTAATATATGCACACACAAAGACAAAAAAAAAAATAATGATAAATATTTTAAGATCATTTATCAACATTTTTTTCTGACTTGTTCATAATAAATTTAATATGTGCATGTAAGAAAGGAGGGATAAATTAAATGCGAAAGAAAACAAATTGAGATATATTTATTGTGATATTATTCAATATTTTTTTGTTATTAATTTTTATTCATTTTGATTTATTTGGTTATGTCTACAATGTTATTTATTTACTTCCATAAAATTTATCACATATTTATCAACTTGATTAGCTCGTTAGTTGCCGTTTCCCTTCTTTGTTACGTATCTTTTTTGCTTTTATTTTATATGAAAATATATTTTGTTTGTATGCTACTAATGATAAACAACCAAATGGAATATCATCAACTTTATCCTATTTTTATGTTTAATTAAAAATTTACAACTATTTGTAAAAAGACAATAATATATCTGTATTGTGTACCTATCTATCTATATATATATGTATGTGTGTGCAACACCACATTTAAAAGGGTGGCACATTTATTAAGACCTTAACGCATAAAGTCTTTCATAAAAAAATTAATTTACGTTAAATATAAGCAATGCATATTTCTGTAATATGCCCTTAATTGAATGTAAGAATGTTGAAGAAAAATAGAATATTTTCAAAGTTTTATAGTTTTAAAAAAAATTAAACATTTTCAAAATTTAAAGTTTTAAGTAGGGATGTTTTGAAAAAATAAATATAACTTTATTGCACACCATTAAAAATTAATTAAAACAAAAAAAATGAGAATGCATATCTACATTATTAAAAACATTCATTTTGTAAATGAAATGGTTTTCAATCTTCGGATTGCTCCGTTTCGTTATCTTCCCTAATATACAAAACGTTGTTGCACCTGCCAAGGGAGAAAAAAATAAATCAGTTAAAAAGGTGGAAAGCAAATTGGTTAAAGTAAAAAACGGGATAGGTATGATTTTCTCTTTTGTTTTTACTAGGCATTACCTTAAAAATATCTCTCCCAATGTTCCCTTATATTCCCCTCGTATCCATTCTTCGGCACTTGTTAGTCTTATATTCATATAAGCATCAAATGATTTAAGATTTCCTAAAGTAGCATTTACAAACAATTGAAAATGTATACATATGTGTGCATTTCTTTTTGTTATGAAACATAAATAATAAAAAGACTTTTTTAAGCATTCACAATAAACTACAATATGTATTGAGAATTTTGGATGATATATACAAACGGCGTAATATGCACTTTTTTTAATTATACCTTTATATTCCATTCCCCATTTTAATTTTATGATAACTCGATTGCCAACCAAACTATTTAGAAATGGTTTAGGGTTAAGAGGTGTAATTCTCTATAGAATAACAATATGTAAAATTATTTATATATATACAGCTATTTAAAATGGCATATCATTTCTTTTTTTTTCCTCTTACCGATGACATAGCTTACGGAGAATAAAAAAGAAAAAGAAAGAGAAAGAAAGAAAGGAAAAAAGAAAGAAAAGGAAAAGAAATAGTTGCCTATAAAAGGGTTTATATATTTATTTCTTAACTTAAATAATCTTTTCTATTTTGTATATATAGTAACAAAATTGGAGATATCACAAGATCATTAATATGTAAAATATTCTTTTAAATTATTTTTTTTTCCTATCTATATATATTATCATTTGTGTAAGTTTAGTAAAATATTATTTGCTACATGTATATATAATTAATATTTTTTTTATTCCCGTTATTTGTATGTATTTGTTAAATTACCCCTTAGAGGTATGCAAAAAAAAAAAAAAAAAAATTATTAATATGCTACACTAAACAAATAGATAATCATATATACCATATAATGGTATAAAAATTAATTAAATAGAAAAAATACAATTTTCATTCATATTTTTGTTATTAAATATGTGATTTGATATATCCAATATTAAAAGGGATACCATAAAAAAAAAAAAAAATAAAATAACGACAGCTAAACCAAATAGTTACAATAAGGATAGTAAAATGGGTTATCCATATAATAGTAAATAAAAAATTGAAATATATTTCAGTTAAGTATTAATAATTGTACTTCAAATAGTTATATACAATTATTTGTCGATTTGTCAAATATAATAAAGGAAAGAACAAAATGTAATAAAGAATAATACATAGTAAATGAGGTTAGTATATGGTAGGTTATAAATACAAATTATAAAACCGTACATACATAATTATCAAATAATAGGAAAAGGGAAATGACTATGCTCATATTAAATTAAGCTAGTGTTTATAAAAACAATAAAAAGAATATATTAAAACAATACATAATAAGATGATATATAAAAACATGACCTGTGCATATCCATTATAATTTTATGCATATTTTATCATTTCAAATGTATATATATTTATTTATGGCAATTTAAAAAAGGGAAATCCACAAAAAGATGGTTATCAAAACAGCCACTGTTCTTTGTTATTTTAAAATAGACTTCAAAAGGGAGCAACAATAAAAGTCGGATCATATATAAATATATATTTATCATTATGATATTAATATATATTTATATTCCCAAAATATATTATTTATAAAATACTATTAAAAATATGATGAATTCTGTTGCTATGATTAAATAAATAACATCTTAGGGTGTTATATTATGTAATAAATCTGTTCATGCTCAATATTGATACGACTGTAGTGCACTACCATATATGCTTATATACGGGGTGTGCATTTTTTCATTTTTTTGGATGTTGTTGTTTATCATATTTAAGATCAAAGCACCCTACGTCGGGAAATCCCATAACTTTTTCCAAATACAAACATAACCATTTTTCCATTTCAATATAAACATTGGTATTACCTATACCCATTTGTTCATTTGCTTTTATAACATCAATAAATTTATCTCTTTTTATAAGCATTCTATATGCTGCAACAAATTCACCAGTTCTATCTCTACCGTGTCTACAATGAACGAGAAAAATTGTATTTTTCACAGCATTAAATTTATTGTTTAACTCGGTTACTCTTTCTATTAAGTTATCACTGTCCCAGTTTAATGTAGCTAGCTCTTTATTTCGGATCTAAAATTGAAAGAAGTAATAAGTGACAAATGAAGAAGCAAAAAAATGAAGGAACAACATCACCACCAAAATTTTCATAGCGTGCTACAGCACAAATAAACAATGTTAATATAGCAAACATAGCTAGCTCATAATTATAACAATCTATATAAATTTTGAAATTCTTACTTTAGGATCAACGTCATATGGGTTTATACTAGTTCCTAATATAGGATAATTCGTGATCATGTCACTTTTTACACTGCATCTTTCAATAGTATAACAACAACCCTCCTAAAAATTTTTAAAAAATTATGATCATATGAAAGAAATATATTTTATATTTATTAAAATGAAAGTAGACTAAATTATATAGGTAAATTATTGTGTCTTAATTTTTATTAATTACATATGAAGTGTTTCTTAAAAAGGATATGATATTAAGACTCATTTTATCATCATATGCTAATCCTGAGCTTTCCATAAGACGTTTAATTTCTTTTCTAAGCATTTCCTCCGAGAATGCACCTAAAAAAATAAGTAAATATATTAAATTATTACAAATAGTTAAATGGATATACATAAAAATTATCTTATTAAAATTAAGACATATTTATTTAGTGTTATTTTTTTATTTACCATTAAATAAGGGCATATTACTTCTCAAGATAACATTATTATTTTCAGGATGAACATCAACAATTGCTAATCGGCTAGCTGTATAACGATCAAAAAAAAAAAAAAAAAAAAAAAAAAAAAAAAAAAAAATTATAAAATAGTTGTAACATAATGGGCATAATTGCATGAATATATGATATATAAAGAAAGGCAGTTCATAAAAATGATGAAACTGTCTATTATAAAATTTTCATAATAAAACTTACGCTTAAAATGGGGATATTTATAGTCTACACATTTAGTATTTAAATCGTCACAATTTAGCTCGAAATCTTCCGCTAAAAAAAATATGAACAATAGTGAGTTTGTTAATATATTTACCAATTTGCATGAACTAGCATTCATACTATGTTCGTTTGAATGGAAAATAGTAAATTCATATATAAATGTCTCAAAAAAGTATGTGTAATATATATAGTGCGTTTGCTTACGCTCTTCAGATAAGGCATAATACGAAATGATCAAACCGAAGGATAGTATCATTGCTAGAAATATGTAAATAAAACTTCGGTACCTTCCATGGCTGCTTGGAGTTGCTTGTCCTGCACAAGTAAGGTTATTAAAAAAGGAAAATAAATAATAAAACAATATAACAAAATTAATCAAGCAAATAGCAGTGTAATATATAAATACTAATGCATTAAACTATGCATAATTCTAAGCTGTTTATAATTTTTTTTATTATTACTATTAGTGTTTTCCATTTGTGAATTTTCTAAATCTCGTAACTGATCCCACATTATTTAGTGTCTCCTTATATTTATTTTGATTCTTACAATTGGTAAGAATTCCAAAATAAATATTGTTATTAGACGTGTTTACTGGGTGTGGATATTATTATTACTATTTCTATGGTTACTATTGTTATTGCATATATTAAATAAAACAACAGTTATATATAATTACAATTCTATAAATAATGTATGGGTTGCCTTTTTATTTTATTATAATTTATTTTTAAATACAAAATGGATGAACAGGTTATAGGCAATGGTAAAAACAAATAAAAAACAAATAAAATTTCATATACTTTTAAATGTTTATAACACTTCAACGATGTGCATGCATATACTAGTTGTGTATACAATATATAGTACTATCTATTCGAATATGCATTTTTTACATTATTAAAAAAAACGAAAAAACATTCTATTCATAGTTAAATAGAATTGGTGTTTTTTCCCAATGGGTACATGCTAAATTTCAAAATACATTTTCTTAAAATAATTAGATATATTACTATAAACAAAGTATATGATTTATATATATTTTTTTTTTTTATTTTATTAATAGATTTTTTTACACCTTTATTATACCATTTACCTACCAAATTAATAATAACATTTATTACAATATTATATAGTATAAAAATTTTGCTCAATAAATATTATATATATATATATATTTTTTTTTTTTTTACGGCAATTGCATATATATAATATTAAATATATCCGCTCCCATTTCCCGATTTGTTCTTTCATTTGTACTTAATATGTGCATAACCAGTGTTTATAATAAAACAATTTTTAATTGATATTAAAAATTTTCGTAAATTAATTTAGGTAATGGAACCCCATCTATATATATACGAATTTAATGTTTTCCCAAAATTTAGAAAAATTAAATAGAGTCTAAAAAATTAGGGGAAAACGGAGAAAAAAAAAAAATTAACATATATATAACCACACCAAAGAATGTAAAACACCTGATTAAAATAAATTACAACAAAAAAATAACAGTAATAACCATCTTCCCAAATTTGATAACTTAACAACTATATACATTTATATTTTTATATAAATGTAAAAAAATTACTTTTTTATGCATATAAATATTTACAATCAATTTTTAACCTGTCCATATATAAATATTATACTATAATATGGGAGGGGTACAAAAATTAATGCGTTATATATATAGCTAAACAAATTGGTTTATACAATTCCGGCATTCAATATATATGCGGAAAAAATAATATTTGCTTTGTGCGATTTCCAAAATGTACAACTATTTATATATTTATTTTTAAAGTAATTTTTTTTTTCGTATTTTTAAGTTTTATATATTTAATTATAAGTTTATTCATTCTATTTATTTTGGAAAATTATTACATACACGCTTTAAAAAAGAAAGTAGCATAAAAAGGGGGTCATTACACATATATATAAATATCCATGTAAGTATATATCCATATATTCGTAGAATATTTTGTATGTAAGTTTATATAGGGATGAAATAGGGTATTGTCCTCTCATATATTTATACATATGCATATGGTGGGGGTAAATTATTTATTGGATGTGGAACCAAATCCACCTTCACCTCTTGAGGTTTCATCTAATTCTGTAACTAACTCAAAGGATAATGGTTCACCAGAAAATGATACGATTTGAGCTAACTTATCGTTTTTTTTAATTGTATATTCCTGATCACTTGTATTATCAAGAGCTAATATAATTTCACCTCTATATCCAGCATCTATTAATCCTATAGAATTGGCTAGTCGTAAAGGTGTTTTTGATATACTACTTCGTGGAAATAATAAAAAACTTGTATTTACAATTTCGGGTTCTTTATTATTATTATTCGAATCATTTTTATCTGATTTATAGTAATAATTACATTTATATTGTAATGCTGTTGCTTTTATACCAAGTTTAACAAATGTAGTTGTTTTAGGTTTTAATACTTCATCCTTGATAATGAAAACATCTAATCCACTATCTCCTTCATGGTGAGTTTTATGGTTCTTGTACATTTCCCGGACCTCATCACTCAAGCACATAATTTTTAAATGCATTTTGTTCGTCTTTATATATGTAAATAAATTAAGGGCACACACTAATGTGGAAAGCTGTTTCTGTATCTATTGGAAATAAATTTCTTTGGCTAGCTAATTTTTTACTGATACGTTTTTACACTATTTTTGAACATCTATATGTGTATATATATAAATTCTTACACCTATATAATTTTAATATATCAATAGTTTGAAAATATTTTTTGTTTTCAATTATTTAGTAAATCATACTTGTGCTATTTTGCGTAAAAAAATTATATTTAATGAAGCTCAAAAAATAATAATAAAATAAAACTCTGTACACTTAATATCACATTATTTAAGCTTTTACTAGTCCCCTTCCTAGTATTAAATGCAAATATTTATACTATTGCACGAGTATCTTATGTTTATATTTTTTTTTTTTTTTTTTAATGCAAGAGAGTATGCATAATACTTTTTTCTCGTTTTCTCTCTTTTATACATTAAGGAAATATTAAAATTATTTCAGATGTGTATTTATTTAATTGCATTGGAACTATTTACACATATATTAAAAAAAATTTATGAACTAGCCAAATAAAGCAATAATTTTCATCTTCATATACATGACATTTTTTTTATTGCCAAAATTGTTTTGGCAAAATCGATGTTATGATATAACGAAGTTATGAAAAATTATCTGCGCATTTTAATGTCTATGTGTAATGTAAAAATATTATTCTTAAAGTTTTCAATTTAAGAAATATCACATTCTCTTTATATCATTTTATTTTGTCATACTAATTGGTACTTCTTTTCTATAAAAAGTGTAAATATCCCTTAGTGAAGGGGTAAATAACGTAAGGGCTATCTATTAAATAAAAATGATATATATACATATGTATATAATAATTTGAGGTAAATTGAAAAGCCTGGTTAAAATCTTTTGAGATATATCAATATATGTATTATATCAAAATCAATGGTAAACATTTTCCAGCCCCCTTGTAATGATTCTCATTAAAAATAAGGCAAACAAAATAAATGATAATGTTATTTATATTGAAATATCTCAAGTTATTTATTTGTGTAATAGTTTTATTTTTTTTCCTATGCTGTAAAATTGGCTAAATTGCATATAGGAATCTCTATAACTGCTTTGTGTTTTCCATATAAAAATATATTTTTCAATATGAACTAAAATATCGATAAACCATTGTAAATTTAAAATGGGCTTACACCAATGTCTATATATATATTAGCTAATTTCACAAAAAATCAATATGGTTATACATTATTTAACTAAAATTTGAGTCACCAAAATGGATTATGAAAAGAACATTTTAGCATGTTACACGAATTTATATATACACATAATCTGTCTTTCGTTGTATTATAACCCCCTTTTAGCAATGACCATTTTTAACGAAAAATTATTATCAATAAGTATGTTAAATAAACAACGAATTAAAATGCCTGAACAAGCAATATTTATTTTTTATATTAAAAAAAAAAAATTCATTTTAGTTATATTTAAAAATGTAACAACAGCATAGTTGCATGTGCCTATTACCATTTTTTGGAAAAAATAAAAATTTCGAAAATATAAAAAAAGGGAGAAATCAAAATAATATGTGTAAACTTGTGTAATAGCAACTGTTGTGGTGTTAAATTATGGGAACTATCCAAACACAAAATATTTAAATTATAATATGTACTATATTTTTTTCGAATATTTTTACATGACTGCTAGCCGGAAAACTTTATTTTATCGTATGAACAAATCAGGCAAAATGTAGTGTCTGCTTTCCATTTAAGCTTGTTGTTAGCTATTTTGAGAGTTTTTTACGAATATATATATAAAAAAAGACACAAATAAAAAAATAAAATTATATACCATTTAAATATATATTTTATTTTTTAATATTAATACAAGTTTATATTTTGTAACAATAAGTAAAATTTGTTAATTCTTCTTAAGTACAATTCTTTATAATTTTAAAATTGTTTATATTTCTCTTTTTCTGTAACAATAAAACTTTTATTTTAAACTGTTTATAATTTTTTTTAAAATTTTTTAAAAGCATTTTTTGTTAATTTTCTTATATTTTATTATTTTTAAAATGAGATCCTGTTATTCTCATAAAGGAGTTAGCCCTGGAAAACACCCCCTTCGATCTATAAAATGTGATAAAATAGGTAATTCCTTAATTTGTGTATACATACAAAAATGTGAATAAATACACAAATGTACATATATAGTTATTTATTTTTTGTCCATGGTTATTACTAATTGATGCACATATATTTGTCTTTTTCATTTTATAGGACAAGAAGATGTTCAATCAATAAACAACGGAGTATACACCGATTGTAGTTTGTGTGGAATAATTCATAAGGACCCACACAACCAAAAATTATACCCTTTACGAAAAGATCAACATAGAGATAACTCGAAGTTTTAATTTTTTGCAACTATCTTATTTCATATTCATTTTATGATCAAAATGATTGTTTTTTTAAGTTTGTGCGAGCAAATATAACTTATTGGAGGGTATAAAGTAGCTAGTACACAAAGTAGAGAACCATTTGGAATCGTTTAAGCCGGATACTCCATCATGTTAAAGATTATATTTTGTAGATAAATATATGCCCATATTTATATATGCATGCACATATACCCTCAGCATTCCTTCGTGGGGCTGCAAATAGTTTTTTCTATATTTTCACATATTTTCATGTATTTTTTTCGTACAAAAAATATTTTATTTCTTTATAAGCTTATTTTTTCAAAACTTATGAATTTATTATTGAGTTAAAATGAAAGAAAAAATGTAGGTATATTAAAAAAGGTGGACACATAAAAAGTCTAAATAAGAATACAAATAAAGTAGCGGCAAATAAAGTAAAAATATCTTAATATTTTTTAATTAGTAATATGGATATTGTATTATTTATAATGGAATTTAAATTTTTTGTGCAACACAAAAATACATATTTTTATTTTGTGATTTAACCCGCTTTGATTCTTCGGATTTTTCATGTATCAATTTTATACAGATATCATTTTTATATTCTTCTTCAGAAAGGATTTTAAATTTTTGATATCTGTTAAAACAAAATTTAACCCATAAATATAAAGTAAAAACATCTGTTATAAAATATATTAAACCGTTTTTTTGTAACAAATGATAATATAATGATAAACTTTCTATAGTTATTATTCTTCTTCTCCAATTTGGTTTTTTAAAATGTGGATCAGGAAAACAAAAAAACATTTTTTCAATTTGATTTTTTTTAATATAATTAGGTAAAAATTTCATTGCATTTGTTCTTATAACTGCTATATTATTATAATTTGGAAAATCATTTTTTCTATAAGTATTAATTTTTTCTCCAACATAATTAGTTATTTTATCTCGTATTTCTAAACCTAATATTAGTTTATTATCAAAAACTTTACTTAACTCAAAAAGTAATCCGCCATAACCACACCCTATATCTAAAAAGTTTACTTCAAAATTATTTGGCTTAACTTGTATTTTATTTTCATAGCATATTGGATATTTATTTGTGTTTAGATATAGTGTATCCTGTTCAGCATTAGTTTCGTTACTTTGTGCGTTGTCTTTGTTTTCTGCCTTGGAATCTTTGTCTGCATTCTTTTCTGCATTCTTTTCTGCATTCTTTTCTGCACTCGTTTCTGCACTCTTTTCTGCATTTTCTACGCCCCCGAAATAGGATGGGTAGTGAATTCCCCAATCCACATACTTATCGTTTAGTGGATATTTTATATAACTGTCTGAAAGTGGATTGCAATGTGCTCTTTGGCGATAGAATTTTTTACATGGGGTTTTATGTTTTTTCATTTTTTGATTAGAATAAATAAACATGCATATTTGCTATATATTCTGTTTAATTTTATTTACATGCACTGATCGAAAAAAGAGAGTATGTCAAAGTTAGGTATCACTTAAAGGAATCATTAACAAGGTGAATAAATACAAGCTTTGTTCTTCCTGTTGTTTTCCTGTTGCTTTCCTGATGTTTTTCTGATGCTTTATTTTTAATACGTGCTTATCCCCTTTATGTATGTCTTGCTATAGTGAATGTTGCAGCTGCATTTGTTTTGGCACTTATTATTTTTCCCCTTCAGTAAATTTTTATATATAAAAGTAAATAATAGTTAAACAAATTTTATATGAACATACTTTATTCCAGCATATATTAGGAAAAGATTCATGAGTTAAAACAAATAAATATGTTGGCAAATTGGAATTTTCAACTTTTTAAAGCAATCATGCAAAATATATAAAGAAAAATTTTAATAATATAACACTTAAAATCGATACAATCAACAAGGTAACCCCCAAAATATATACATATATATATATGGTTATTGTATATATTGAGATGTTGAATTATGACTAATCAGATTAAACAACAGTAGAGAGTAACATTTATAAACCATCTATTTGTTCATAAAAAATATTCACATAAATATGTTAATAACATATGCATAGAAAATGTTTTAAGTTAATTTTTTGTGGATAAGTTAAAAATTTGGCTATTTTGTAAAAACAATAAATATATAAAATAAATTAAATAAAACATAAGCATGCTTATAATTCGAAAAAATTATTTCCGTATATGCGTGTATCAAAAAAAAATTGTGCCTTCTACGGGCATGGATTGTGGGCGTATAAATATTATTGCATATGTATACATACCCAAATGGTAACAATTTTGTTTCCTTTAATTGCAAATAAATGGAAAATAAAATGACAAAGGATAGTCATATATTATTGTATAACATATTAACTTGGTATATTATAAATAATTGAAAAAAAAAAGATTTTCCGAAAGGTATATTTAAAAAATATAAATGAAAACATAAACATATAAAAATAATATGATGATAATTATAATAAAATTTATATTATAAATATTATGGTTATACAAAATAATCCTTTACAATATATGAACAATAATTTATTATACCAAATTAGATGCCACTAATTTTGTGTAAGTTTATCAATTTAGGATAGTATATTATTATAGGGAATAATAAATTGGGAGAGAAAAAAAGACGAAAAGCAAACAGCTTGAAGGTTACATATTTTTATATCAGATATTAAAGTATGAAGAAAAATATACTTATCCATTTGTTTTATATTTATACCTAATAAGTATCACTCGAATGTGTTGCTTAATTGTGATAAATAAATGGATTTATATAAGCATATGCATAGCTAGATTGGAGAGCATATTACATAACTATTTAATCAAGCCAAAAAGTAAATCGATGATGTTTTACAGTCGGCCAAATAAAATAACATGAATATGCATTATTATTAGCAATTCCATTTATGTACCTACTTATTACATAGCATTTCTCATAGTACCAATGTAGGCAAAATGGTGAAACGGATATTTATATTTTTTGCCGTGTTCATGTTTTTATTTAATATTCAATTTGGATTATCTCGAAAAGTTTGTAGTGTTGTACAGTTTGGGTATCATACATTGTTGACAAACAAGGATAGTAACAAAATGTATAAACATAAGGTATGCACAAAATTGGAAAGCAACATAAGTGGCGTGTTCATTCTGTGTAACAGTAAGAATGTTTTCCATATTTATCATTCTCGATTTTGTTCGGTTTTTTAGGTGGTTGGTGTTATAGACCCTTTTGACAAAAATAACGTATTATGGATGAGAAAGAAAAGAAACAAAAAATTTAATTTAAATATATTTAAAAAATTATATGATAGTTTTTGTTGCAATATTAATGATTATGTTAATTTCCCAAATGAAGATCAATTTATTTTTCGTATTTTTCACATAAATTTAAAGGTATGTCTTTAAAAAAGTAATGTATAGAATAAAAGAATACACATTTTATAAATAAACATATTTCATATAACATGTTAGCATTCAAATAGTGAGTTTAATTATTTTTCCTTTTTATAGAATACTATAAAATATATGTTAAAATATAAAATCGTAAGTGGTACCATAAAGAAAGGCCCCAATAATGATCAAAATATTTTATGCCTAAAAGAAAGGAGCAAATTATATAGGTTTTTGAATAATGTTAATATTTAGAAAAGGCTTGCCTTAAAATGGAAGTAAGCAAGAGATACATCAGTAGATAAGTCAGTAGATAAGTCAGTAGATAAATCAGTAGATAAACACGTAGATAAGTCAGCGGTATAAGTCTGAACATAAACAACTATAAAAAAAAATGAAAAACCCAAATTGCAACACATTACTAAATTAAATTTTTCATTAATTTAATTTTATAATTTTTTTTAATATTTATTATCCTTTTATATTTGTGTAATTATTTTTTAGTTAATTATCATTTGTTTATTTATTTACTTTTTAAGTTTTTTTTGTATTTTCTAATCTTTATTTGTGTTATTATGCAATCTATAACTAGATTATATATATAATACTATGTATATATTTTTTTAAATTAATACACTAAATAAACACACCAATATTGTTAATGAAAAAGGAAAAAAATACAAAAATTTTTTGTTATACTACTTTCTTATTTACCTATTTTCATCACAATTTAAGGGAATTATTTTATGGCAAAATAAGCCTTTATATTATCCATAATTTTTTTGTTCTTATATTTCCCTTTTTTAAAATTAGCTGTTAAAATAATAAAAACAAAATAGAAAAATCTATTATATAATGATATTACCTATAAAATGATATATATTTTTTTTGTTTATATATTTTTATATTTTTTTGTGTGTAACATTAATGCAAAATATTCTTATCCCCAAAATGACATACTAAAAGTTACCTCCGATAATATTCAAAGTGTGTTTGAATTAAACGAATATTGGCTTATCAAATTGTAATCCTAAATAAAACATGAAACATAATCTATTTGTACAATCATGCTTGTTTGTCTTTATATTTCAAGCTATTTATTTGTTTGTGATAAATATGTTTGCATATACATTAACCTTCGTGCTAAGAGGCGTTGTCATGTTCTATAAAATGTATTGCTTTCATTTTTCCACATTCTTATTTTGCCTACTCTTAATGAAGCTATGCACCTCAATGTACACATTGCAAACGTATTTGGAATAAAATCATAAATTTAAGATATGATATTCAAAATGATAATAAAAGAAAAGTATACTTTGGAGAAGTAAGTTTAAAACATGAGGAATTCGCCATTACTTCCCCTTTATATAAATAGCATCCCCTTTATATAAATAGCATCCCCTTTATATAAATAGCATCCCCTTTATATAAATAGCATCCCCTTTATATAAATAGCATCCCCTTTATGTGGCATTATACTTAATCATGATATTATTGAAAATTGTAACATTTTTTAGGTAAATTGTGAAGACACAAATGGACGAGCTATATGCGATAAATACAAAGTTTCAAGCGTCCCTCAATTAAAACTGTAAATAAATAAACAACTAATTGAATATGCTTATAATTGTATTGTCTATTTTTTCCCCTTTATTTGTTTTCTCATTTTATTACTCCAGATTTAAAGGAAACGAACTAATTTCAACCTTTTCAAATGATATAAATAACGAGCCGATTTTAAAAAAATGGCTATATTACACAACCACGTAAACATAATTAAAAAAAAAATATATATTTCCATACTTACCCATTTAAACATATAATTCGCTTTCTTTCCATATATACATTTTCCCCATTTTTTTATACTCTCTTTTAAAATAGCCCAATATTTCATGGCATATATTCTGAAGAGGAACTAGCCAACTACAAAACAAAAGACATTTTATTTCTGACATGTTCAGAAAATTTAAATGTAAAAAAAAAAATAAAAAAAAAATATAAATAATTATATTAACAAGCAATAATTTTTAAGCATATAAAAATATTGTTTTATTTTTAATTACATTAAAAAATATATTAGGAAAATTTAATCAAGGTTGCTAAACTGTATTTCGAAGAAAACTATTTTCTCAACATTAAGAATCAAGTTATATAGAAAATAAAGAATTTAATAAAGTCGAATATCTCTACTATCTAATATATATAGATATGTAAAAAAATGTGTGTGTGCATATTTTGTTGTATTTTCTATATTTAGGAATTATGCACCAAGTTAGGTATCAAAAATAACAGTTTGCATGTCCAGGGTGCGCATGATAATTTTGTTTCGAACATAAATCAAATGGTGAGAAAAAAGTATATAATTAATTTAGTTTAATATATTGTATATAATTAATAATGATTGTTATAATATATAATTTTGTTCAGAATTTTGAAGAGTTAAAACATTTTGTTAATAAAAATAGGTTTCCCATAGTAAGCAAAATAGATCACCATACTTTTTTTAGCATAAGGAGTAGTGGTAATGCAAGTTCCTAATATGTATGTGTGTGCATATTTTTTATTATTCTCTAAAATTGGATGCTCACTAATTTATATTATTATTCCAGGAAATAATTTGATATTACTTTTAATTGACTTTCAAAATGAACCTGATAAATATATTTATCAATTTACTCAACATGCTAAAAGGTATGCCAATTTAAAGATTTCACAATTTCGAAAGTCGGCGCTTTTCCACATTTCTTATATTTTTCCATAAATGAATAAATTGTTATTTTTTTTTAAGGAACATAAATTTGAAGGAATATATATTTGCCTATATAGATGGAAAATATTACGAAGAAGTAATCACAAAAAAGGAAAAAAATATCGATAAAATAAAATATTACACAAAATGTGCCTGTAAAAATGTCATGTAGAAATATGTACAGCCATTTGGTAGCATGCCTGTACATGCATATTAGTTGTAAATTATTTTTTTTATTTTTTCATTCCTAAAAAAGAATTTAGAATTGTATGGTGTAGACTCAAAAAGATATCCTCAAATACTTGTATTTAGCAAGAACCCTCGTGTAAGTTTTGTCTTTATATTGATAGCACCCTTTTTATGTTACGGGTTTTTATATGTTTACATATTTTTTAATAGGAGTATTACTTCGAAGACTATTTCAACATTGATCATGTGCAAAACATAATAGGTAAGTAATATAAAAATAATGTACAGCTAATAAAATGTAAGGATTAAAAGATATAAGACTATATTATTTATTTTTTATTTTTTTGCAGAGGATATAGAGAACAAACGAATTAAACCTAAAATGGAGGAGTTCACTAAAATGGATATGTATTATTTATACACATTTTAATAATTTAATACTGCTCCCTATATTTACGGTACATTTTCATATTCCCTACATGCACACAACTTTTCATTTCTTATACAGACTTTTGATAAAAATCAAGAAACAAATAAAATATATTATAGACAAATCATTTCGAACAGATATTAAATCATTCATAGGATTTATATGTGGAATTATTATGGTAAAAATTTTGAATAATTTTTTTTTAAAAGTTTTTATTATTTATATATGCTTACTAATTTAATACTACTACTACTACTTTTTTTGTAGATCGTATTTACAGTAGTTCTTGTGTTTCATACAGCTTATTCTTTTGTGAATAAGCCAGAGCCAGAATATGAGATGGAAACAAAAAAGAAAAAATAAATAGAAAAATTTGAAACTTAGCAAATGCTATAAAGAATTGTTTTTTATAAGATAAATAAAACTTCACGTCATTTTATAAAGTGTATTAAATGGCATAACTTCTATGCCCTTTTATTTTTTGGCTGATTATTAATTATGCGTTTTTTTTTACAAATTTCATAACCTTCAATTTTCACATGATCAACTAATTATGTTACGTTGTTTTGTAGCTTCCTAAAAATATTATTTTTTTTCTTACACTTCCTAATATAAAGGAATTGTTGTTTTTTCGACGATGGTATAAAATACAAATTCCTGTTTGTCTCTCTACATTATCAGCATTCGAATGTTGATAAGAACGTCAATTTACTTGAAAAATTTTCATAAAATATGATGTAGTATGATGTAGTTAATTGCAAAATGATAAAGATAAAAATGGATTTTCCCCATATATATATAATTTTCCATTTCTTAATTATTGCATATATTACAAATAAAGATAATAATTAGTGAGATATTTTAAAATAATTTTTTATTGTTTACATAAATAAATATTTTCTTAAAATCGTAAAATAAAATATTTATTTATGACAAAATTGAAGTCTCTTATTTTTTTTCTAAACTAGTGATGATATTTTATAATTAAAAAAAAAAAAATGCATGTAAGTAAGCATTTAGCTTTCACTAAAATATTTAATTTGTACCAGAACTGTTAATATAATATATAATAATATACGTATAATAAGCATATACATATACATTACATATGCATATTATATATGCATAAAAAAAAACACGGTGTTATAGCATAATATCTTATATATTTTAAGCCCGAGAATCGCAAAAATGCAATTCTAAAAAAAATTCATATTAATAAAAAAATCTGAAAAAAGAAAAAAAAAAGTATAATAGAAAAACATTTATAATATGCATTTTTAATATATGTTTTTTATTTGAGAGAAAATAAATTTTTATGAATAATTTGAAGGAATAAAAATATTGGGTTATAATTGTTTTGAATATAATAATAATTATTATATCGCTTCAAATATTATATAATACTATTACACATGCATATGCAATAAATAGTAAAAATATCATGGCTATATCTACATATATTTGCATCTATATTTTATAATAGATATTAAGGAAGGTAATATATCTGTCCATGCTTTTATTTAAGCAAACTTATATTTTTATAGATTTTTAAGAATAAAAAGTTAAGCTTTTGTATACATAACTCTGTTATTTTTTCACCTAAAATTGAGAAAATGTCTGACGAAGATACCAATAAATACTTAACTGAAAAAGTCTTAGCATATAACCCTACTCCAGATGAAATAAAATATGTAAGGATTTCCCAAATTCATAATATATCAATATGTTTATAAGTCTTTTGTTACCATTTTAGAAAGATGATAATTCTTATGTAGTTCCCAATCATTTACTTTCTTTGTTTATATTTCTAAAATGTTATACATGATTTAATCCAATTTTTAACACAAATTTTTAGTATCACAAAACTGGCGAAAAGTCCGTAAGATATATATTTTGTAAGCAAAAGCTAGATCCATTTGAAATCGAAAAAGTTCAAGGGCTTAAAGATTATGTGCGTAGTGCAATTGATAAAGAAATTGAGTTAGCTAAACAATCCAAAGGCCCATATCCTCAACGATCATATGATGACATATTTCAAAAAACACTTTTCAATGACGACAATTATGTGCTACGATTTCTCCAAGGGTTAGTTAATCATAACAAGTGGAAAACAGTGGAAAATGCAAACAAAGTGATAAAAACATTTCTAAATTTTCTGACAATTTCTACCGATTAATCATTTCTCTACCTTTTCGATTGCAGAAACGAGTTTGTTTATGACAAATGCTACGTTGACATCCTTAGACATTTGAAGTGGAGGGAGGAGAATCTTCCAATAAAGCGCGAAGATATTAAGGATATTATAGTAATAATAATAATTTTGCAAGCTTGCCCATATTTAACAGTTTGCATGTATATACATATTTATCCTTTTGTCATTTCTCACAGAACAATGGATATATTTACATTCACGGACGAGACAAAAGCATGCACCCAATCATTGTCATCAACTGCAAACGCTTCATCACTGTCAATACGGTAACGCCAAAAATTGCTGCGTAAAAAATTGCTGCATACAAAATTGCTGCGTAAAAAATTGCTGCGTAAAAAATTGCTGCGTAAAAAATGGCTGCGTAAAAAATGATTATATGCTGCTTTTTAATTCTATCCCATTTTCAACTTTTCAGAAGGACGTTTTAAAGGTGGCCTATTACTGGATGGGTAATACTTCAATTATCAACACATGGACACACACATAAATATATTTTTTAAAATTTGACACGTTCATATATAACATACCGTTATTGCTTATTATTTTTATATAGAATTTGCTATAGCAAATTTATTTGTTGAGGGAAAGATCGAACAATGGCGAGTCATCATAGATTTATCTTCATGCAGTGTTTTAAATATCCCTGTATCAACATTAAAGGAGATATCCCAAAGCTTAAGCGTAATCCACAAATATGATAATTATAAATAGTTAGATATATGTATGTACAATATGTATATAAAACATTTTTTTTTCCTTTTATTTTAGTGCAACTATAGATCGAGATTGTCAAAAATGCTTGTTTTAAGCGCACCTTTCTTTATATCCGGAATGTGGCATATGCTTAAATCTATTATACCAGTAATATATATATTAAGAATGCTACAGAAAAATCTATGACCATTTATTATAAATATGTACATGCATATGTATTTACTTTTTCGTAATTTTTTCCCTTTTTCAGTATAACACCCAACAAAAAATTTCCATCACCTCTGCAGAAATTGATGTAAGAAAATTTATATTACTAAAATACATGAGAAGTTAACAAATCATTTTTAATACGAAATAAATAATATATTTCCAATGTTGTTATACATATTTTTATTTTTTTTTTAGAAAAAATTGCTTAACCAAGTTGACGCAGACCAGTTAGAGAGTAAGACAAAAATAAAAAAAATTAGCTGATCACATAAATCGTATATTTAAAACGTTTTATTTTTAATTTTTTTAATTTTTATACATTTCATATTTTTCTTTTTATTTGATTACAGAAAAATATGGAGGAACATGCGAGAATGCCACATCTTTTGCAGACCCAATTCTTCCATAAATCGAACTCAAATATTTTGATGATTTATTTTTTATAAAGAGATATTTATTTTTATATTTAGTTTTTAATTTATATTAGTTATTTTTTTTTTACTTTTGCATAGTTTACATGTATCACTTTTATAATGATTATATTCTCATGTCACATTCGTTATGAATTTTTTATTTTACTATTTTTTAAACAATATGATAAATACTTATATAGCGTTATATTTATAGACATGCGGTATATATTTTGGATCCGCAATTTCATTTATATATTATTTATATTTTTATTATAAATTAATAATATAAACGATAATTTATATTAAAAACATTATATCCTACTATTTTATGAAACTCTTTTTTTAAAATGGATAAGTATACATTCTCAATCTTTATACAGCTATTTGATCTGAATAGCTAACTCAATGTCTTTTACACAAAAAGTGAGAATATGAAATATACACACATAAGTATGTATGTATATATATAAGAGAGAAATGGTGTAATAAAATAATGATAGATTGAAAATGTTTATTTTAGGTAAATAAGTTTGATATAAGTTATTTAAGAATAATTTGATTATAAAAATTTCTTACAATTCCACAAATAATATGTTAAATAAATAGAACGAAAAAAAAAAATTAGTATTACAAATCTTGATCGAAAAATATTTTATAAATAATTCGTTTCATAAATATAAATGAAAACCCAAATATGACATAAGAAAAAAATAATAATATATGTAATACAAAATAATTAATTCTTTTTTTAGTTTTTAACAAGGTTTCCATTTTTTTTTTTCTTTTTAAAGACATTCCTGTATTATCATATGATAAGTCTCCTTTTCCAATTTGCATAAATCTCTTAATTTTTTGCAGATAATCTGAAATATAGGATTTATATATGTGTGTATTTTTTTTATTTTATTGTTGTTTTTTGAATTTTTATTCTGAACGGTCAGGTAAAAATTTGCATAATATTCAAAAAAAAAAAATATGCCTAAATTAAACAACATCAAACTTGTAGTACCACCTAAGTTATTTACCTTTATTTGTTAAAAGTGTAAATTTTGTCTAATTGCATAATACATTTTTAAAAATTGAATAACTATAGTAGTAGCAATTCGCTAAATAATTACCCGTAATTTTATAATTTTCACATATTTCTGACTGCTGACAACTCAAATGTTTTTTTGTTGACTCACTACAATTTTCATCCTTTTCATTTGTGCCTAAAAAAGAGAAAATGTGCAAATTTATATGACTTGTGCATGTATATATTTTGTAAAAAATGTGTGCATTTTTTTTTAGCTTGCCTGTACATAAATATTCAGGTAAAATTGATGTTGTATTTTTTTCAATAATTAAATCGTTTTTATTTTTTGATAAATTATAATTTATAGGGTTAAACGAATCGGGGATCATATCAATATTTTTTTCCCCATGTTTATTCAGAGAATTGTTATTACTTTTGTCTGTATGCAAAGTCGACATAATATTTGACGACCTTGAAATATCTTCAGCACATTTTTGAAAATCTAATTCATTTATATGTAGCGAATTTTTAATATTCGTTTTGTTATTTAAAAGTGACACGTTTCTTACACTGCAAAATTTAGAATTTATATCTCCAGAATGTTGGGAATATAATAAATTTTGTTTA
Source organism: Plasmodium chabaudi chabaudi (assembly GCF_900002335.3). Taxonomy (NCBI): domain Eukaryota; phylum Apicomplexa; class Aconoidasida; order Haemosporida; family Plasmodiidae; genus Plasmodium; species Plasmodium chabaudi. The sequence goes on from NC_030109.2 coordinate 895,505, forward strand.
TCTGGTGCAATATTTATATTACGAATAATATCGCTAATTTTTTGTTTATTTTTTTTATTATAAATTTCTCCTATAGATAAGCATTCATCAATAATATCTAATGTTGTAAATTTTTTGTTGTCTTTTTTTTTATTAATTGCAGCTTGAATTAATAATTCAATATTTGTTCTGTCTATATTCTCGGAGCAATTTTTTTCGTCGGAAAATTCTCCTCCAAAATTACTCACCGTTTTAACAATGCTACTGCATTCACTTTTTAAATCATTAGATAAGTTTTCACAATCTGATTCATAATAATTATTAATAATTTTTTTAAGATTGCTTATGTATTTCTTAACATTGCTTAGGCTTTTATTTATAGCATGGATACTTATATCAAAGGAGGGATCATTTACTATATTATCATTATTACTATAATCATTTATGTATTCCTTTTTTGCATCATTATTCGTTATGTTATTTTCTTTGGATATATCAGTACTTGCAAATTCGTTATTTATTAATTTTTTTTCAATTTCTAAACAATTTTTATTTCCATTTATTGATTCTTGATGTGCAGTTGTATTTACAATTTTTCCGAATTTTTTGGGAGGCCAATTTATTGGAGGATCACAATTTTCTTCACCCCCTACTTTACCAATCTCTTCATATTCTATCCCATTTTCTTCCTGTTTATTTTTTATTTGAATTTGAGAATTTAAAATAATTTGATTTTCATAGTCCATCAAGAACGAAATATTCCGTATACTCTTAAAAATGTCTTTTACAAAAATATAGACACTAAATGGGATGACAAAAAAACGAAGAAAAAGAAAAGGAAAAGGAAGAAAAATTAATGCTCCCCTTTTTCTATTTCACCAAATATACATATAATGGTAAATACAACAATAACTTAATAATAAATCAAATTTTAGTTGCTCACACAATAATCCATGTCTACATACATGTCTGTATATACGTAGATGTGATATTGCATATATATATTGAATATATAAAAAATATATTTAGTATAGCTTTTAAGAATATAGTTATTATTATAAAAAAAATATTGTTAAATTATTTTATGTGTGTAGGGGTGCATAAATAAGACAAAAAAAAATAGAAATTATTGGTTACCTAAATTAACAATGACGTATAAAAAATGTATATACAAATAGTAAAAAATGTACAGGCCACATATATATTTACGAATTTCATCATAAATATGTGGGATATCTAGAAGTGGAAAAATGATTCCCTGATAAATGGCTCATGTAATAAACATGGATGTGCGCATGTACATAAAAAAGGGCGAAAATTGTCGAAAATTTCCGAAAAAATAAACATCGTGTGAATATGTAAAGAAAGACAAAAACATGAGAATACGATGAGCAAAAATTAAAAACGAATTCGCGAATTAAATAATATTTTATAATTCTTCATTTTTACTTGCTTCTATTATTGAAATGACCCTATTATATGAATTATCTAAAAATGTTAAAATAGGGGAAGAAGCATATTTTGGCATATTTTTATAAGCAGCTTTCAAATTTTCATAAGTATTTTCAAGGGCATATTTTTCTATTGAGGGTATTATATAAGTATTATTATCATCTTCTTCATCTTTTGATTTTTTTTTTTTTTTCTCCTTAACATTTGATAAATTATTAATAATTTGTTGAGAAAATGCTTCATTGTTTTCGCCACTATTATTTTTATCAGCAGTTTCTATTAAGACATTTTTTTTATCATTATAAGGTTCATTTGTTTTATCGATTTTATCAAAATTAGATGCATTACTGCTTCTATTACTAGAATTACTTCGACTTCTACTTGTGCTATTATTTCTTTTATTAGAGTGCTCATCATTTTGTTTAAGTTTGTCATCATATAATATATTAGGTTGATAATATTCCTCTTCATTATTTTTAGTGTTTTTAATATTTATATAATTTTCACGTAAATAAATGCTTTCATAAAAATATTTTTTTTCATGTTCTTTTCTTTTATTTTGTAAACTTATAGGAGCTAAATCAGATGCATCCATATTTGCTAAATCACTAGAATGTATAACTCCATTTAATATTTTTTTTCTCAATTCTGAATTATCATTTCTTAATAAGTTACTACAAATAGAAAATAATTTCATTTTTATATCTAATTTATTTTTATATTTCCTTATAACATTTTCTACAATATTTTTACTAATAGAATATGTATCTACTTTTATATTTTCTTTATCTAAGCTTTGTTTAATTTTGTTAATTACTTTGGCATACTTTTTCATATCTTCATTGCTTAAATATATTGTTTTATCACCTGGTTCAATTCTTATCATTTCATTTTCTTCGCTTACTATGTTTGACATTTCAACTGTTGAAGGTACATTACCTTTTTCTTCAACCTGACTAGCTATTTTTTTATCATTTGAAATATTTTGATTCGTTGTAATGGCTGTTTTATTTTCATCAGAAATATTTTTTCCATTTTTAATAATAATTTTTTTTTCTTTTTTTAAAGTTTTTTTTGTTTTTCTTTTTTTTCTTTTACGTCCAGATGTATAATCATCTTCCAGAAATTCTGAATCACCACTATAAACCTCATCCTTTAAAATTTGATCTTCTTCTACAATATCTTCATCTGTATATATTTTTAATTCTTGATCATATAAATATTCATCATCACTTTCTTTTGGCAAATTATTTTCATTAACAAGTTCATCTCCATCACTTTCATAATTTGATTCAAGCATATCATCAATAATATATTCACCATCTCCCAGTTGTTTTTTTTTTCTTTTTCTTTTCATACTTCGAACATCACCTTCATTTTGATAATTAGAAATATATTCTTCTTCGTCTTCGCTTTTTTTTTTTTTTTTTTTATTTCGTACTCCTCTTGTTTTGTTTTTGGAAATTGCATCCTTTGCATTATGATTGGCATTGGGACTTTCCACTTTCTTTCCCTTCTTTTGTTCATCTTCCTCTTCATCCGTATCACTCGAATTGTCATCATCATTCGCGTTGTCATCATTTTCATCGTTTTCACTTCCTTCTCCATTTCCTTCGCCCCCATTTCCATCCCCGGTTCCGGATCTCTTACTTTCTCTACCGTTGTTAGAGCAAGTTTCATTTTTGCCATCATTTTTGTCGTTGTTGTTTTCCTTATTTTCTTCACTTTTATGGCTACTTTTATTACCACTTAAAAATCCGATTATAGCGAAGGCAATAATGTCTTTTTTTTTCCTTGCCTGTGCAGGTAATATTTCTGCTTTTTTTATTTTCACATGATCTAGCGAATTAGCTATAACCCCATTTAATAAATTACCGTTTTTCGCTATATTGTATAAATATACAAATGAGATATATAAATGAAGTAAATTTTTTAAACACTCATTATGTATATGAAAATTATGATTATATATATTAGTAATGTTGTAAAATTCCGAAAAAAATAGATTATAATAATGTAAATTGTTTATATTATTTTGTATATAATTATGGCATACAAGACATATATTTGTTTGCTTATCTTTTTGTAAGCATGTGTGAATGTTAGTATTGTTTAATTTTATTGAGAAATTTATTTGGGTTATATTCCATATGGTTTTCAAAATTACATAATTAATTATGTAGTTAATATTTACAGCTTTTATATAATATATAAAAACATCATGTGAGTTGGCTTTCATAAATCGTACTGACTTATTACTATACCAGTTATTTATCCCACAGTCAACCGTTTTATTAAAATTATTCGATTCCCATTCGGGAATATTTTCCTTTTTCGTTAGAACGGCCATTTGAGAAATATGCATAAATCCATAGTACATATGTATGTACGCCTATATAAGCATAGTATATGCATATATATATTTTGAAGTATCAAACAAATACCAATGTTTAAAATAATCAAACAATGGGGCGTCCTTTGGATAATTATAAAAATATGTTGGAAATATTTTCAAGCATTATTTATTTTATTGTTTTTAAATAAGCAGCATAATAATACCATTTTATACATATATTAATCATATGATTTATATCAACTTTCTCCATACGTACTTTACGTACGAATTATTTCGCAAAGGTAAAAATGCTTTGCTTTATTTTGTTTATTACATATTTTTATTTTGCTTTTTTTTTCAAATTGTATTATAAATACTTACAGGAAATATGCGCTTAAATTGTAGAACTATAAAAATATATGTTATTAAATTTATTTTAATTCAAACTTATTTTATATTTTAAATATAGTATAATTTTACTAAACAAAAAATATACGCCTATATAATAAAAATAAGAATGAATGCAAATTTTTTAAACCCGTCCGCATAATATTTCGTTATGCATATATTATGTATTTTTTTTTTTTAATTTAAAAATTTGTATAAATATAAAAATAGTATAGGAGTGTTATTCCTATTAATCATGAAAGAAAAATATATTTTTTTTTTTTCATAATTTTATTACAATTTTAAAATTTCAAATTATGTTTATATTTATAAGAATAAACAAATACAAATGTTTTAAGTTTTTTTTTAATGTAACAACGTATAAGCAAGTTCATATAATCCTGTGTCATTTTTCTATTCCGTAGTCACAAATTTGAGAAAAGTAAAAAGGAATGATATATTTTTTAATTTATACAATTTTCAATTAAAATTATTTGGTGTTATATACAAAAAAACAAAAACTTACGAAAAAATAATAACACAGAGAGGGGCAGACATGAATGCGAATGCTTGTACTGCTTACTTATGCTGAGCAGTTGGAAAGTAAGGAGGGTTCATGAATATGTTGAATGCGGTTTTGGCATTGCTGGAAAAAAGCGTGATGACTTAATTTACGCTGATTTTAAAAATGTCTTCTAGCTTGATTTTAGGTGTCTGTACATTTTGAGACTCTATTATATTATTATAATTTTCACTATTCATATTTGCTAAGTTAAGAAAATCGATTTTTAAAATTCTTTTTTTTCTATTATTTTTTAAAATAATAGTGGATTGTTCTTCTGCTTCATTTAATAAGTCTTTATATAGATCATCTTTATAATTTATATCTTTTTTAAATTTATTAAATGTGTGTGCATATATTTTCATCATCTTAATAGCCTCCATTTCAACATTTGCTGATAGTTCTTTATTAATACAGTATATAGAATAATTAATAAAATTATAATTATCATTTGGTGATACATCCATAGAATTGTAATGATCATAAATATTTCCATGATGTGATTGTTTATTTATTAAGTTCATATTTTCATAATTTGTATTACTATTATTTGTGCGTATTACTTTATCTATCAATCCATATATTCCTGTATTTGCTTCGCTAAAGCTATTATAATTATTAGTTAATAATTGATTTATCGTTTCTTGGTTTATATTGGGTTCTATTATTTCTTTTATTTTTGAAAAAAACCAATCATTTGACACTGCATCAGGAGTAGGTGTTGCATCATTTTCATCATCCTCTGAGTTGTTTGATTCGTTTGATTCATTTGAGTTTTCTTTATCGACAATCCCATCATTATTATGTTTTGCTTTATTGTCACCATGCTCATCACCACTTGTGTAGTAGTTGGCATACGAACTGATGTCACTAAAAAACGGAGATTTGTTAATTCCATTATCTGATTCAAATATATTGTTTGTATCTAACTTATTTTTTGACGATTTTTCTGTTTTTTTATCACGTTTTTTTTTTTTTTTTTCTATTTTTGCTTTTGCATTTTCTTCTAATAATCTTTCCATTTCTTCTATAGAATCATTTTGTGTATCATCAATCGGTTCGTGATTACTTTCCTTTTTATTGTCTCCTTCATCTTGTATTGTTTCTGTGTATGGCTCGTCCTCTTGATTTTGTATACTGGGTTCTATCTGATTTGGATTCTCCTAAAAAAATAAATGAAATTATGTTTGATTATTTCATTCATATCGGTGAAAACATTTTTGTCTATCCACATTCAAAAAGGAACAATCCATGTCGTATATTTTTTCAAAAAAAGTAACCACATTGAGACAACATCATTTTATATATTTAACAATTTGGCTAGCCAAAGTGTGCATAAATTATTTGATAATTTTTTTTTTTTTTTTACTTCATATCCTAACATGCTCCAAAAGGCAGTATTATTGTTGCGCACCTAACAATGGCAAAAAAATAAGCAGCATAACATGTCTACGCATAGCGATAAAGGTGATGATTTATAAATAAAACATGACAGTTTTGAATTGTGTATTTTCATAAAATAAAGGGTACCTGTTCATACAATGTATTCGTTATGTCAACTGCATTCTCAACTAAATTGATATTCAGAGTTTCATTTTGTTTTACATTTTCATCATCATTTTTTTTTTCGCCATTTTCAGCATTTTCATTATTTGTATTGACGTTATAATTTATTAAGTCCCACATTATGAAAATTGTTACAAATTAAACAAAAAATTTCAAAAAAAAAAATAAATATTTCATCAGTTAATTAGGTTAATATTTTTTCTTTATATAAAATTTTCGAATTAACAGACATTATAAAGACAGTTATAATTATAGAAATTTGTTGTAATTCCCCAAAAAAATTAACAAAAACATAGACATTCAAATATCATTTTTTTAAAACAAAATTTAGAAAAAAATTGCACATAAAACTTTGTAGTTTTTTTTTTTAATTTAAAATCTTTACTAAACAAATGTGTTTAAACAAATAATATATAATGTTTTTTTTTTTTTTTTTTTGAATTTAAAATCTTGGAAAAATAAATGGAAAACCGAGTTGTAAAAGAAAAATATATGAGACAAAAAAAAATAGTTACAAAAAGAATATTTATATATTTTTCTCTATTGTGTGCATATTATTATTATGCAAAATAATTAAGGTTATATATATACCATCCTGGTTTGGGTATTAAAAAAAACAGGAATAATATAAATAATAATATAAAAGAAAAAATAAATTTTAAAGATATATATATAAATGATAAATTACAAATTCTTTATAAAAGTTGTGTAATTAGTTTTTAGTTAAATTCAAAATTTTAGTAAGATTTATGCAGTATATTTATTTTTTTTAAGAAATGTATCCACCATGTATTGCAGTAAAAAATTCCAATTGACGTCCCTACATTTTTTCCACTATATATTAACCAGTAGGCAATAATGAAAATTTTCAAGTTTCAAAATTTTGTTCCCATATATATTATTATACATAATATGCATTATATATATTATATATATATACATACGAATATTATTCCTTATATATTGTAAAAAAAACTAGATTGTTTTCATACCTTTATTTTCTGTATATTCAATGATGGTAAGGTTATAACATTTTACATGTAAAATATGAAAAATGTGAAAAAATAAAAAAATACCACATATAATATTAATAATAATAGTAAAATAAAATTCGGATTTAAATGGGAAAATTTTGTTAAATATGTAAAAGTATATTTTATGCTTTTATGTTTCCTATTGAATTTTGATTTTATTATTTTTTATTATTATTTTTTTTTTTTTAAAAAAACCAATGATTATTCAAAGGAAATATTTTGAATAAGTTTAAAAATACACATATATGTATGGCATTTTACATTAATACATTTGTTAATAACATATTTAATGATGATAAATATTGGTTACTTTTTTTAAGAAACCTTTTAGAAATGTAGATATGAATTATGTTTAACCATAGCTACATACAAGGTGTATACATATATATATATATTCCTTTTTAATTTCCATTTTTTTTTAAACAACCTTATGATTTAGTTAACATTTTATTGGTATAATACATGTTTCTTTTTTCTATACAAATAGATTTATGGCCAGCCTTTGTATCTCAAGTAGTTTAATTGTGTGCTCTTGTATTTTTAACGTTTCCTTTTGTATACCAACGACAAAAAGAAAAGCAAATTATGAGAATTGCTGACGAATATATGTCGTGATCATAATACAAAAGCGGAACAGACACAATTTAGTGAAACAGATCAACAAAACCAAAGGCAAACTATATAGCAAAGGTGTGCCGATTGTGGCAAATTGTGAAAAATCCTTTGGAAGGTGGGCATAAATAATAAAGTATAAGTATATATGTGCACAATATGAATGATAGCAAAGACGAATGCACAAGTCAAGACGGTCACAATTTAAATAACCAAAATTATTTAATAAATAGCAATAGTTATAATGCAGAAATGAATCCAAACACTGAATATAAAGAATCGTTAATCAACTTTAACAATTTTGGAAGTAAAAATGGTATCTATATGGGTCATGAAAATGAAACAAACAATAATCCAAATGGGACGAATAACTCCTTTTACTATTCTCAAATAAATAATATTCATAATGACAATAAAAGTAACATTTCAAGAGATAAAACAAATTTGTATGGAAACAATTTTGATAATAATAAAGGATATATAAATAATAATACTGATCAAAATAATAATGCATATATGGGTTACGAAAATATGAATAATCCAAGTATGAGAAAAATGAATAATGAAAATAATTCTATAGACAACGTTACAGCAAATGGCAATAACAATCGAAACGATTTTAATGAAGGCATCAATTTTTATAATCCTTCATTACATGATGGAAAAACAGATTTTGTAAAATTCCAAGGGAATAATAATGCAGGATCAGATATGAATTTACAGCATGGGGGCATACCAAATGGTAATGAAAATTCTGATCCAAAAAATTATCTTAATTTTCGAAATAATTTAATAAATGATGATAAAAATGGGTATAAAGAAAACAACAATTTTAATTATAATATAAATTTGAAAAAAAAAAAAAATGTAACCTTCAATAATGAAAATGATGTATATAATATACCAAACAGAGAAGGAAATCAAAGTAATGCTTCGTATGAAAATGGAAATAACACATTTACTAATGATGCACTGAATTATAATCAAAGAAAAATGGAATATGATCAAAATGAAACACTAAATGGAGGTAGTAACGATAATAATAAGGGGACATACAATTTAATGACTTTAAAAAAGAATAATAATAATTATAATATGAATAATATGCATAATAATTATATTGAATATGATATAAACAATACAGAAAATGGGATCACCCCGGCAGGCAATAATGCAGATGGGTGTGGCACTACCAAAAATGAAAACCCGAATGATATATCAAATTTAAAAAATGAAAATTCAAATAATTTATATAATAATATGCAAACATATGCAAATAAAATTGGGAAAAACGAAAATTATAATGGAAATAATTATATGTCACCCCAATTTAATAATACACAAAATTCGAATATCAGCAATATGACCAGTCATAATTCTTTTAATAAAGCTGAAAATATAGGGCAAGGTCAATTAAACAGAGGGATGGGTATAACCAATCCAAATAACAAAGGGGGTGGAAAAGGGTTTAGGAAAAACCCTTTAGAAAATATTAGTGAAGAAGATTTAAAAAATCATTTTGTTTTTAGATATCTTAAAAATATAGATGAAATATATGAAACAAGAGAAAGAAATGAAAAATATGAAGATAACATAACAACAATTAAAGAGAATGAAATGAATGATAGTATTCATGCATATATTCAAGCGCCTTTTGATGAATCTGATAATTATGTTAATAATTATTATAATATATTAGAACTACTTTACAATTCTAGTAAAAAAAAAAAAAATATGGATGACAAACGAGTTAGGGCATTGTTATATATATTTAAATATATGAAAAATACACAAAGGAAAAAAGTAAAAGCAAAAGGAAAAATAAAAAATAAACAAGCATATTTATTTGATGATACAGAATTAAAAAAACTTAATAAACAAGTTGATTTATATATGGATTTTGTTAAAAATAGGGAATACAAAAATGATTTGTTCACACAATTTAATAATAATTTTGATAAAAAAGAAAGTAAAGATTATAAATATGATGAAACAAATTTTGATAGTTCAAAAGACGAAATGGAAAATTATACAACTACAAAAAATATTGCATCCCATTTTGAAAAAAAAAAATATATAGAAAATTTATTAAAAAATAAATCCAATTTATATTATAAACCTTTAAAAAAAACACAAACACATATCAACAATTTTTATTTTAATCATTCAATAAAAAAAGTTGATTATTTACATAATTTATTAGTATATATAAATTTTATAATTTTAAAATATATTTGTATTTTTTCACCAATGGAATGGAATGCTTTTCTTTTCCAAGACATTGCAAATTATAATTTCCAAAATTGTCATCCTGAAGACGAATCAGTTAATGTGAATGAGCATGCCCAAGTTTCGAGTGCAGACTGTCCTGGCGAAGTTGCAATGAAAATGTGTAACGACGACAATGAAGAGATCAAACAGGATAGTAGTGAAAAATGCGCTAGTGTGGATGGCCAAAGAGAAAGCACAGTTTGTGATGACGATAAAGCAAATGAAGTTCCTACTGAAATAAAAACGGAAGGTGATGAAGTTAAAGAAGAAAATGGCGATGTCAAAAATGAAGAGTTGGAAAACAATTTGAATCAAGGAAATCTTAATAATAGCATAAATGAAAATATTATAAATTTTGAAATGAATGAAAAAGTTGTAGAAAAATTAAATCCGAATTTTCTGAATATAGAAAATATGATTGATATAAATTATTATGAATATATTATTGAGCCTTTTGATTTTTTCTTTTATGATCAAGTATATAATGAAATATTTAATTATTTAGAAGCAATGAGAAATAATAATAGATTAAATAATAATGATCATTTAAATTATGGTTTTAATTTAATTAAGAATTTACCATATCAATATTTTCAATTTATAGATATATTATCAAAGGAAATATTAAATGTTCGAGATTTAATATATCGAAATAAATATATTAGATATATATTTTATTACATTTACAAAAATATTGAAAATAATAATTTATTAGAAACTATTAATAAGACATTATTGATGGAAATTAAAAAAGTTTTATTATATAAAGCTCAAATAAAATTAAGATATAATATATTTATAACTCGATTTTTTGAAAATAATTATAATGTTATAAATAATAATTGTATCGAAGAAAAACATCAAGGTAAAATTAGTTTCATCGATGCAAAAAAGTCATTGTTTAATCAGCTTTTTAATTTATACAATGATCATTATAATGCCTACATGAGGCAAATCAAACAAACTCATGAAACCCGAAAAAGGGTTTTCAATGTTACTGAAGATAAATTTGCAGATATCAGAAAGAAAATGGATATATATCTTAACTATTTGGAATACAAGCAAATTGAAACTGACGAAAATGATGAAACCACTTCTCAAGTCTCTAACAATTTAGATAACAAATCTGGTGACTACATAAAAATGTATAACGAGGAGTTACCAGAAAATGAGCATGAGATGAAAAAATTTCAATTTGATGTGTCAATAAAATATATCCAATTTTTATATGAAAAGAATTATTTACTTATTATAAATAGTGAAAAAAATAATTCTCGTAAATTAAAAGTAGCATATATAATTAAAGATAAATTAAAAGAAAATGATAATTTAGTAATAATAACATCTATATTAAATATAAATAAATGGAAAGATTTATTTTATTCTTTCAAGCATATTTCTATTTATAATAATGAAGAAAATATGATTGAAAATAAAGTAACTAGCTTAGATAGTAATCTTATTATATGTATAGATTTTGTTCCTAAAACTTTACATATACCTTGTGAAAATATAATATTAGATATTTGTCATTTTAATATATTAAATCAAATAAATGTTTTAAATGATCTTCGATTTTTAAATTTTCAAAAAAAAATTATTATACTAAATGATGTTCCCGATAATTGGAATTTTATCTTGGCATTATTCTTATTAAGTGTTATTCCAATCGACAGTTCGATTGCAAACAAATTTGAGACAGCCTATGTTGATGAAGAAGACAAAAGGGTTTTGAGCGCCATCATGAAAAATTTTATAACCAAGTTTTTCATATTTCACCGAGAAAAAACCAAAGTCGCAAATGCTGCAAATGTTGCAAATGGTGCAAGTGCTGTGGATGGCGAAAAGCGGGGGGAGTTTAGGCGATGCTTCCTCATCACCTACATGAGCGGAATTCAAAAAATAATTTATGACAACGTTGAAGAAGCTAATAAAGATAGCACATGTATTCATCCTTTACTTTTGCTAGACGAAGAATGCTTTAATTTAAAAGATTTTAATATATCAGAAAAATTTGATTTACTTAAAAATATTATTAAAAAAATTTCATTTTTAAAAAAGAAAATACTTATTTGTTATTTTGGGGAAGATAAATTAGAAAAGTTAATAAAAATGTTATTATATCTTCATTCCTTAACTGATATTTCCATTGTTTTTGCAAAAAATATAGATATGATTATTGAGACTGTAAATAATGATGCAAACAATTTTGATGTAGTTATTATTATTAATGAGCATACTCAAATTTTAAATAATTCTCAAATAATGGAAAATTTTGAAAAAAGAAAAGTTACTTTATATTTTTTAATATCTGCTTTTACAAAAGAAGAACAAGATCTTACTACAGAAAGTCAATGTATAAATGATAAAGAACTTTTCTTTTTTCATAAAAATAAAATAAAACTAATGGACTTTGAAGAAAATGATGCAGACTTAATGTATAAATATTATATTAATAATATGATATCTGAAACGGACGAACAATTTTTATTATTTAATATTATTGATCAAAAGGAACAAATTTATTGTAATAGTAGTTACAATGAAATGGTAGTTCCCACTTGCTTTGTGGCTAACCTTATCAATTCGGAAACAAACTCCCACCATTCAGGTAGTCCTTTACATCAATATGCTCACCACGTTTTGATTTATTATAAATTGTGGGAAATATTACCCATATGTGTGTATACATATTTTTATGTTTTTTTTTTTTATTTTACAGAATATTGGCAAGATATAAAAAATGCTCACAGCTTTTGGAATTTCAACAATTTTAATAAAGAAAAAATAGCTTTTTATTTAGAAAAAAAAAATACATTATACAATAAGTACAAAAATGAAGTTTACAGCATTTCTGAGAATACCATAGCCCCTCCACAGGTTTGTCACGCACGATATAATCTTGTCACGTATGCATGCATATATGAATTTTTTGTGTCACACATTTCATGATAATCTTTTTTTTATCTTTATTCAGATTTATTACTATCTAAATAACCCGATGAATGAAAAGAACACATTCAACAATTGCCTATCATTGGCATTAGATGAAATGATTGAAGAACTTAACAGAAGAAGAGAACTCATCGAATTTGATGAATTAAAAAAAAATACCTTAATAAGTATTAAAGAAAAAACAAATAAAAAATACTTTTCATCTATGAGAAAAGTAGAAAAAATATTATCTGAATTTTTAAATGAAAATAAGAAGAAATCCTTTGAGGAATTTTTGAAGGTACGCAATAAAATACATTTTTTAATCGTCTTTGTAAATTATTACTTATTCCATTTGTTTGACTTTTTGAATATATACTTTCCAAACTGTCATTGGGTAGTTTGGGAAATGCCCATTCGTCTGTCTGCATATTTGTATTAGCCTATTCATGATGATATTTCCATTTTTATCGTTTTCATATTTTTGTTTATTTTCTACGATCTTATTGTAGGGATGCAAAGGCTATGGACAAATACTAATGAAATGCAAAGAAAAATTATTTGTAACATTTAACAAGTCATACAATATTCATTTTAAAAATTTCGAAAACTTTTGGCTCGATGAAGAAAAAAAAAGGAAAGAAAAATGGAAAGAATTATGGGAGTTAAATGAAAAAAATATTGCAAATAAAGATGATCCAAACAATACTAACATAAACAATATTTTTAATAATGTAAATAAAGATCCAAATGAAATGACAGATAATATGTCAAATGCTAATATAAATAAAATGAAATCAGATATGAATACCCTTGAGAAGAAAAACTTCCGAATTAGACTTTCCTCTCAATTATTTGATGAAAAGGAATTCGATAAGCTTTTTATTGAAAGAAAAAAAATATGCATGTCCACAGAGGATGGCCAAAAAGAAGATAAATCCTTTTCATGTGATGAGAAAAAGGATGCAGACAAAAAAACATGCTTATATATAGAGAGGGAAAATGGTAATCAGGAGGAAGAACAAGCACAAGGCAATGAAAGTTTGGCAGCATAATAATGTATAACAAATAAACTACAATAAACAAATAAATATAAAATAAAATGAAAACAAGGGAACGAACAAATAAATACCAATTTCTTCAAAAAATTATTACTAAAGAAGATTTACAAAAATTTGTAACTACATATGCTGTATTATTTGTGTAATGAAAAAAAAAGTATAGTACATAATTGGGATTGTGCACATGATAAAAAAAAAAAAAAAAAAAGGAAATCCTTTTTGTTGAATATAAAATATTATACATTTTGTTGCTTAAAAAAATAAGCATATAGGATAAATTATGTTATGCATACATTTTGATGCATTATATATAGCAAAAAAAATAATGCGTACAAAGGGAGGGAAAAAATAGCCCCTTTATTTGCAGCATTGTTTATACCCTATAATAATGAATGCATTGCAAAAAAAAAAATATATGTATTACTGCATAATATTTGTAAAATAAATTCAATTAAGCAAAAATAAAGGATTATTTATATTAATGAAATAAAATGTTTATATATAATGTGTGTATATACGACTATATGAACAGCTTTAATTTTATCATTACTTCCCTGTTTTACTTCACTGCATTTTAATTTAATAACTTTTGTTTTTGTGTTTGTTTTTGTTTTTTATCCTTGTGTTTTTTTTAATGGATATAAAAGAAAAAATATATGAATTAAGAAAATTGTTAGAATTACAAACTTTTGGAAAAGATGAATCGAGAGAAAATCTTTTGAAGTTATTAAGAGAACTTTATTTAGTTTTCATGTTCCATATGACTGATGATGTTGGGAACTTTTTAAAAGTATACTATAAGAAAAAGGAAAAAATTAAATTCACATATAATGTATATTATATGACCATGTCATAATTTATTTCGTATTTTTTAAATTAGCTAGCTACTAAGTTAAAAAAAAAAATATTTTAATGTTGCCTAATGTGTGCACATACGTAGGTTCCATTTTATGAAATTATAAAATGGGGTATTAAAAAAATAGCTAGCTAAATGTATCTTTTTTTACATGAACAATCATGTAATTTGTACCTAATTTTTTATTTATACTTTTATATGAGCACATGTATGCTCATTCTGTGTATATTTGTTCGCATATTCGTATTTTTAGCATGGATAAGATAATAATAATGAAGCATTATTTCAATGCCCATTATTATATTGAATTTCATACTTGATGGTGGAATGTTTTATATAAGAAAGCGAAACTAACGAAGCATATATATATTATTTTTTTATTTGTATTATTTTTTGCACACATTTTGTAGAGTATAAAAGACCAAATTAACTCCCTTTTACGACTATTGCTGGTTCATGTAGATAGCGAAAACCACACTCATAATGGAGAAAAAATATTAATGATTAATTTAATCAAACTGATTGATAGCAAAACGAATAAGTTGTTTTCATGCTACCCCGACATATGGAAAGGATATAATTCATCTATGTTTTTTTATATATTACCATTACATTATGAAGAAAAAAGCTTAACTAACACATTCTTATCCATCTTGAAAAATTCAAAAAATCCGCATAAAAATGTTTATATATCATTATTGTTACTTAATTCAAACAATTTTACAACAAAAATAGAAACTTTAAAGCATATTTTTTATCACTATATTTTAATTAATAGAAATGGGGCAAAAAACAAAATTGTTGCTCTTGTGAAGGATAATTTCACAATATTTTTAGCCAACGAAAATAATTCCATAAATGTTGAAAAACATATGAGTGCCCTCTTTTTTTCTATCATATCCGATTTGATAAAACAGGATTACATCACATTAATCAGGGAAAGGTAAAAATAAAAGTTGTAAAAAATAAAACCAATAAATAAAGGAACAAAAATAATATAGAGATGAAATAAGTTGCTGTAAATGCATTGCTCCATATTCTACACATATATAAATCATATATGTCTATATGTTCATCGTTCTAACCCCTTAAAAGCTTTAATGAAATGCCGCTCAAAACATGATATTTTTCTACAATGCATAAAGATACTATTTATATTAGTCTAAGCGCATAACAATAAACTTTATTTCATAACTTTTTTAGGAATACAAAAAATAATGAAACAACTTTGATACGTGTAAAGAATAAAATGGACACCGAAAAAAATGATTACATTAGTACATTAATTCATTATTCATTATGTAAAAATATTTTTCATACATATTTTAATGATCTTGAAAACAATATAATTAACGAAGATATAAAATTAAATGAAAAAAATATAAATAAAAATAATATTTTAGACATAGCCAAAAGTGAAGAAGATGAAGATGAACAAAAAAATAATCAAATGGATATTTTAAAAAATGAAAATATTTATTATGATATGGAAAAAGGGAAAATTGTAATATATGAAATAAAAGATCATTATAATGAAAATTTTTTAAAAGGTATTTTTTTTTATATAAAATATATGGTGGAATATTTTGAGGAAGATATATTAGTAACATCACCCCAAAAAAAAAAAAAAATTATTCCAAACAGTATAAATAAAAGTTATATTTCTTGTTTCTTAATTAACTGTATATCAATTTTAATTAATATATGTTGCTTTAATAAAATATTTATAAATGATTCTTTTAATTTAATAATCAATATCAAAAAAAAATTACTCAAGCATATGAATACAAGTATAGTGATTCCAATGGTAGAATTTGTTTTATTATTTTCAACGGAAGACCAATTTTTTAAAGCGTCTAATTATTTATATATACTATTATCTAAAGAATATAAAAATTATTTAATAGCAATCTCATTTTTTGATTTTATAATGAAAAATATTAATATACTTAAGTCCAAGACATTTTTTTTTGACAAATATTGCTCTATAATTTTGAAAATATATTTTTATCACTATAGAATATTTAAAAATGATTTAGTTTATATATTACCACATTTAATATATGATAATAATTATAAAGATGTTTTTTCTTTTCTCCTATATATCCCCTTATTGATCAATACTGAAAATATGGTAAAAAAATGAAAAGCAAAAAAAAATGCATGGATGTGTGAAACTACATCAGTATGTGAATTAGTATAACAATTTTCCATCATATAACGATGGGGAAATAGGATATACATATTGTTTCTTATATATTTTTTTGTGAAATATTATAGGAAAATGCTTACAATATTATATCCCTCAAGCATGGGCACAAAAAGGACACAATTTATAACCACCTCAAAGGGAAGGAAGAAGGTAAATAAATTATTTCAAGATGATATAATAAATTAAAAATGTGTGTATGCATCATGTTCAAAGTATAAATCTTAATCATGTTTGTAAATGCTTGCTACATTATAGGGGGTGAGAAAACGGCTATTCAAGAGTTAGACCATGCTAATATTTCCAAGTAAAAAATATTTTCTCTTTATATGTTGAATTTACATTTAAACTATGAAATGCATATTTGGCTGCAATTGTTACTATATTTATCTGTCCTTTATTTATATTTTTTCTTTCCCTTTTCAGAGACGTAAAAAACAAAATAAAGGTTAAAGAAATCGTAAAAAATATGAACATATATTTTAGGGTCTATTTTGAAACAATTTTATGGAGCAAAAAAAACGAATGGATATACCAGATTGCAAAACTAGTTTTATATAAATTAAGCTGTTCAGAAGTTCTTGACATGTTAAGTAAGGATTGTATAAAAGAGTTGTTAAAAGGTTTAAATAATATAATACAAAATAACTACAGATTATTATTAATTTTAAAAAATGAATTTATAAATTTATTAAAAAGTAAATCGAATTATTATTATTTAATAAGTAGATATATATTAGATATTATAGCCCATAATTTAGAACGTATGAAAATTACATATGACAAAATTGAAGATTATTATATAACATTAAATTCATTTTTTTCAAAAAATAATTTTACTGAATTAAAATTTTGGATGTCATTAATTCATGCATTTACTAGTATAGCATTATATTGTCATGATTTGTCTAATCGTATATTAGCTACTTATGAAAATTTGATTATCCAAAATAAATATCCCCTTATATTAAAATCCATAATAATTGAAAATATAAATCTTATAAAAAATATATCTTACACTAAAAATATGGTATAGACACATAATAGGTTCATATGGCTACACTAAAGCCAGATCAATAATTTCACTTTTTCGGAAATAGGTAATACTTTTTTTTTGTAATACATTTTTAAAATATCAACTTATAAAAGAATATGTGCATAATAAATAATTCACTTATGTGAAAAATTGTCATGCTTGTAAATTTATTTTATCTGTTTGTTTGTGACTTGTATGTCCATGTTTTTTTCTTTAATAATAACTACAAACAATATGATTATCATAAATCTGTTAAACTTTTAACTCATAAAAATTGTATAAAAATAAATTTTGATGAGAGTTTTTTTTAAAATTGTATATGTGGGCATACACATAGGAGGTGTAATGCGTATATACAAAAATATATAAACCTTTTTAATTTTTAATTAAAAAAATAAAGTAACCATATTGTATATATAGAAACGTGTAAAAAAAATTATAATAAAATAAAATTTTACTAAAATTGCAAAAAATATAAAATGATAGTAACGGCATTTATGAAAATTTTCTTCAAATGCATTAACATATTTGCAAGCTGATTATTTATTGGGTTGATAAAATATATGCTATATATGTCTGCATTTTTTATGGCGAAGCTAAGCTGTACTTCGTACGGATGCAGTTTGGGAATTTTGATTTGCTTCATTCATTTGTTGTCCTCTTTTAATCTGAATATAGTGCTTACATAATTCTATTTCATTTCTTTTTTCTATCAATGTAACTTTAATTTTTTTTATTTTTTCATTTAATTTTTTTATTTTATTATCAAAATATTCTATTGTTTGATCAGAATTTCTTTGAACATAATAATTTGTACCCATGTGTACTAGAAAGTTTTCCGTATCAACAATTTTTCCTTCAAAAATTAAGGCACAAAAACAGAAGAATAAATGAAATCAATTTCTCAAAAATGGCTAATCTACATGATACTATTAATAGTGCATGTTGTAGACAGATATAAAAATGGAATATTTCACAAAATGGCTAGTCACATTTTTTTTATATAGTTTTTTCCCAATTTTTTATGGCTATTTTGTTTTACCTGGTATGTATACTAGAGATGTCAATGGGATATGAATATCCAGAGGTTCGTTTTTTTTTTCTGTATCAGCTTGTTCAGTTTTTTCCGCCTGTTCAGTTTTATTATCAGTGGTTGTATTTTCATTAGTCAATTTTATTAAATCTGATTTTTCTAATTCATTCATAAATGGATTATAATTTTTGCTTTTATATTTTGAAGGGTTTAATTGTTTTACTGAATTTTTGCATTTATCATAAGTTACTATAGCACCTTCTAAGATGGTATAATTTTTTTTTATCAATTTCCATTCCTAAAAGATGGGGAAATACGCATTCATTCTAATAAGTTGATATATCAATTTTTAAGAAAAACGTATGCACACACTTATGTGTAATAAGTTAGGAGTAGCAATGAAATTATGAGACCTAATATATAAAATGCTAGTTAGCAATATTAGAAACTAAAACAGTATGACAATGTAGATATACTTTATTGTTATTTAATTAACAAACCTCTTCCAATTTTAAAGTTAATGAGACTAGCTCGTCAAGTCCTAAGGTATTTAGTTGGATAACTATATTGGGTTTTTCCTTTTCGTTATCTTCAATTTTTTCTATATCACATGCCATTATGCCATATAAAATATAATACAAAAATCAAAGTAACAGCAAACAAAAAATAATTTTTTGTCTATATAATTTTTTTTTTAGTTTTACGTTTATTTTTTAAATAAACAAAATGTTAAGTAATAGAATGAAAATTAATGTTATATATTAAATTAGTAAAGAAATATTTTCTACACGTTTGCATACATATGTTAGCCACCTGCGATAGTACATACGTTACTGTGCTTGTAGCAGCATAATATGAAATAGTACGAAATAAACGAAATAATACGAAATAAACGTGATAAACCTTCTATATTATATATATAACACAATTGGCATGCTTAATAGGAAATCAAAATGTAGGAGATATATAAATATACTTATGAATTATTAATATTATTATATAAAAGAATGCATGTGCTATAAAAAATTAAGTTAAAGTTCTTTCAAGTACTGTGGAAAATTATATGAATAAAACGATGGTTATTCATTTTTATATTCACAAAGGTACTACAATTATATATGAAATAAAATTTCACAAAATAAATCAAACTAAATACGGGAAAAATTGAAAAAAAAAAACATAAAGTGTAATAAAAAATATATTGTATATAATATACTGGCAATTTTCGTTTTGCATATAATTTCACCATGTTGTGATAAGGAATAATATAATTTTAAAAAAATAAAATAACCACGAATTAATAATATGCATATAAAATATTTTCTTTTAAAATTTTTTTTTCACATTTTCAGATTTCTTATTTTCAATAAATATTTTATAAAACTGTCATATTAATTTATAAACATATGTAAATATAAAAAGTGACAAAATATAAATAAGTACCATCAAAAATTAAAGTTATAAAATTCCTACTTATAAACATTACTGATATAATTTGATATACTCATATCTCATTCACATTTATTATTTCATATATACTATAAGTCATATTATAAGTAACACATCAAAATGCAACACCAAGATCTTAAGCCAGTTATATGGACCAAAAATGACAAAAAAACGAAACCAAAGAATATTGACGAGGCTCGTAAATTAGGTATGGATGTTGAAGTGGAAAAAAAATTCTTAGGAGGTAAAAATAAATCATGTAAAGGAAATTTAATAATAGAAAATAAAGCGAAAATTGAACAAGAGACGGAAAATTTTAAAATCGATAGAGTTACACCTGCTTTTTCAAGAGCTTTACAACAAGCTAGAATGGCTAAAAAATTAACACAAGTCCAATTAGCAAGACTTGTCAATGAACCTGAAAGTGTTATTAAAGAATATGAAAATGGTAAGGCAATACCAAATAATATGATTATTCAAAAACTAAATAGAGTACTAGGTGTTAATTTACCTTCTCCAAAAAAAAAATAATATGACCAAAAAGTATTAGGAAGAAATGAATAGGGCATAATTAATTGTGCATATAATTTTGGAACCTATTGAACATGCCGAATGGATATGGAGTATGACCTATTCCACAAGCTAGCCAAACATCATCATATAAAAAATGTCGTGTATATACAACTTGTAAACAAACACAACAACGATTTTGCTTATTTATATAATTCAGACATAAACATATATTTTAAAATAGCTATATATAATGCATAATACAAAGATTATGTATTATTATATAAAAAAACTGATTTTGATTATTTTAAATTATTATATATAATTTATAAAATCAGGATTTTTTTTTTCATTCCTTAATTTTTAGCAATCATATTTATGTCTTATCATTATTATGTTAATAAATATTTACTTTTAATTTTTTGTATTTTTATTTTTTTAATTTATAATATTTTGGAATATTTTATTATTTTTTATTTAAATTAAAAAAAATATATATATGATGATGTAAATACATAAAATATGATGGTCGTATTAAATGTTAAGTTTTTCAATGTTTTGTAATTTTAATTGTAAAATGAATTTTCGAAAAAAATAAAATAATAATAAAATATATCCAATCATTATTTATATATGTACACACACTAGTGTCTCTCAAAACATGTATGTGTATCCAGGGGTATCCAAGTTTGTGTCATACTGAACTGGACCTACATATATGTAACTATCGTTGTAAGCCCACTGCAACAAAAAAAAACAAAAATATATACATATATATGTACATGCCCATTTTATATGGATTAACTAGACATGCTATGATCATAATTTTTTATCTACATTTTCATTTTTGTCAATTTTTGGCTTTACCATATTTGCATTGTACTTGATCGTTACCATTTGGCATGACTTCATTGATATGGGGACAGGGGAAACGTAGTGGTACTAAAGGGGAATAAGCAAACGCGTGCATGTGCAGGTGCATATATATTTACACGTACATACACAATATATATACATATGTATATTTTTTTGTGGGCCAGCTTTTGCTACCTTTTTGAACTTCTCCAAGTCGTTTTGATTGTTTATAAAGTAAAACCCGGGGTACAATGAGCTGCTCCAATTTTGTTTGCTCAAGCTTAACTGCCTAACGGATGTTACATAATTAACCAAATTATTTTCGACAGCTATTCCTGCTAACAAGCCATGTGAAAAAGCCAATGAATTATCAAAATGTGTAGGTATAGAACAATTAATTTCTTTGTCAATATTTTTAACTATTGTATTAAAATAAAATAAATAATTAATATCACTATATATTTTAATATTCTTTTCTGTTATTGTATTTGTTAAATTATTCATATGATTTTTATAGGAATATATTAAATTATTATTTTTATTTTTATCCATTATATTTTTTATATATTTTTTAATTTCATTTATTAGTAATATTTCAAAATCTGAATCTATATCTTCATTTAACCGTTTCTCTTTTATCAACAATTTTTCTTTAACTGATTTGGTGCAGATCTTAAGCACCTCGATGCTCTCTTTGGTCAGCAGCTTTTCGAGTCTGCAAATTGGGGGAAGTGAAAAGTGTAAGTGAAAAATGTAAGAAGTGAAAGGTGTAAGAAGTGAAAAATAAACATGCACACAGTTCATGCAGAACTAGTCAAAGAGAATATAATTGCATTTTATTTTTCGGATTACTGATCAGAAACAAGCTCCTGGTTCACAATCTGTGCGACTTCCATTTCCGTTTTCACATTATTATCAACATCTTTGCATAAGTCATCAAATTCTTTAATACAAAATAACAAATTTGACGTTAACAAAATAACTCCATAATTTTTCTTCCTATTTATTCGCTCGATAATAACTAAAGACATGTATTCAATTATGGTAAATAAATTTATAAGATGACCTACTACTACTGGTTCACCAATACAACATATATTACAATGAGTTTCCAATTGAATAGATAATAATAAGGAAGAGGATATATTGGCTGGTATTTTAACAATATAATAATATTTATTTAAATTAATAGAACAGCGTTGTATGTTACTAACTATGTTGCTAATGATATGAACTGTTGTATGATATCCTATACTACATTCAATTAAATTTTTATCATAACTGTTATAAATAGATATAGGAACTGTTATTATTTTTATATTAATATTTTTTTTTATAAATATTTCATTAAGTATATTCATAGTTGATATAACTTTTTCATCACCAATAAAAACTAAATTAATTATTTTATTATTTTCACATGTCTTTATAATTTTATCTATATTATCTGATTTAAAGAGATTATAAATATGTGCAACTTCATTCTCAGTTGTATTGTAAGATGGTTGACTTCCTAATAATGGGAACCCACCTAAATTTATTGAACTCTTTATATTATTATCATTTATTATGCATATTTCATTATTTAACAATCCTTTTATTCCTTTTATAAAACCAATTAATTTTAAATTATTAATAGATAGTCGTTGATGTAATCCAACTAAAATATTATTCACTCCTGGAACTACATGAGATAGCATAACAACGCCAACACTTTTACAAAAAGGTTGATAAATATTATCATTTCGATTTGTGTAACTATAATTATTAGGATATTTGTTTGTTATATTTTTTGGCATCCCTTTTGATATCATTTTTGTGTTTATTGAATTTTCAGCTATGATATAAAAATCAGTTATTTTGTTAATATAATTAAAGGTATCACAATTTATTTTATTTCCAAAATTGTTCTCTATAACATCAATAGTTGTATTATGTCTTATTAAATTTGTATTAAATTTTATGACACCTTTTGTTAATATATTTTCAATTTTTGATAAACTATTTAAATGTTTATAATAATTACAATTAAATGTTTGTTCATTGTTTTTATTAAAATTATGAATATTTATTTCATCTGTTTTATCATAATTTTCTATATCATTATGTATACCAGTTATTGTAAAATTTATTTTGTTGCATATTTCATTTTCCATTTTAGATTTATAGATTAATATATTATCATTAGTGGATATTTTATTTCCTGACTTGTAATAAGAAAATAACTTTTCATGTTCATCTTTTGCGTAATAATTATATTGTATCCCACTTAATATTCGATAGTCATCATTTTCCAAATATCTTTGTCTCAAATCTTTATACTTTAAGAAGTATTCATCATTGAGGTTTACTTTTTTTGTTTTTGTTTTTATTTCTATATTTTGTTTTTCCATAAAAAATTTATTATATTCATAATGTTCACAACAACTTGTCTTTTCTTTTTTTCCTTCCTTTACAACTTTAACAAACTTGTAAATTGGAATTCCAACAATTTTAATCTTGTTTACATTAGAAAGTATATGTTTCAAATTTGTCACAGCACACATATATCCATTATATTTATTTATCACCATTTCGACACATCCGAATCCTAGTATATAACTATAAGCACAGTCAAAATTTGTTGGTAATGCACTTGTAACTTCATTTCCATAGCAATGAGTCACAAATTCAACCTCTTCAATTTTGTCATCAATTTGGTTTTTAACTAAAAAGGCCAATAGCTCTTCAACCCCCAGGTTGGTGTACTAAGCAGGTCGAAAAGGGAAAAAGAAAAAAAAAAAAAAAAAAAAAAACATAAAATTATTTGAATTTATAAATTTTTAAAAATGAGTTCACTTTCCACGGATGGTGAACTAACTTGGTGAACCCCTCACAAGCAAAACAAAACACAAGTGGCTCCCACAAATGAACAACACATGCATAAAACAAACGAAATAAAGACAGAACTTAATTTTCATTTTTTTGTAAAGACTTACTTGAAAATTGTTTGAAAGAATTTCTACTAAAAATTGGTTTTGAAAAAATAAAGGAAAAGATTGAAAAAGATTTAAATTTTCTTTATCCATATTAGTATGAATATAAGTTTTAAATGTGTTTATAATTTTGGAAGAAGGGGAATAAATATATTCTAAATTAGAATTGCAATCTTTGTTATTTTCATTTTTAATGAATTCTGTTTTAAAATGTAAAAACAAATTTACTAATTTTTTAATGTCTTGAATATTTTTTAAAATACCTTCAGGAATTATTATAATACCATATTTCTTCTCTCCATTTTTATATCTTATTTTTATAGAATCAGTAATAAAATTTACCAAATCATTTAATGTCATTTTTTTTTTTTTTATTTCTTCTGATATTAAAACAATATTAGCTTTTGTTTGAAGAAAACATTCTAAAGCTATATGACTTGATTTATTACCAACGACTTTAACAAAATGATATCCTTTTTTATATGTTTGTATATATGACATTAAATAACTTATATATTGACATGTAGTAAAAATGGTTGTATCAAAACCTAAGGAACATTCAATTAGTTCGTTTTCTATTTCATTATGTATACTTTTCGGTATACTAATTATTTGTGTTTTTTTTTTAGTTCGTCTAATTTTTTTAGGATGTTTTTTTTTAACTTCTTCATCACTTATATCACTTACAATAGTATATGTACTATCTTGATGATCTATATATTCATTATTTTGATTTTCTATAAATATGGATGAAGATAATTTATTTGTATTGTCATTTGGAATATTACATGGGTTAGTTATAGATGATATATCTACTTCATTCTTTGTAAAGGTGTCTAAATTGTTATTATTTGTTTTTACAGAATTATGAACAAACTCAAAATATTCAGATAATATAGCTACTTCTTTATTAGTGTTTGTACCCCCAACTATTATTAAACCGTTTAGATCTAAATGTCTACATATTTTAAAACATCTTTTTATATTTACATGATTTTCTTCCATATTATTAACACCTTTATTTATCATATCAAAACCACCACTATTTCTAAACATACTTATGTATTCGTTTTTTAATTCCATAAAATTATATTCATTAATTCCTTCAAACCCATTTATAAAACCATATAATATATTTTTTTTATTTTTTTTTTTTAAACAATCTAAAGTCCCACATATAACATTATGCCCCCCTGGGGCTTGTAAACCAACAAATAAAATTCCTAGTTTTATTATATCATCATCATTATATATATTTATCATTTCTTTAATAAATGAGTTTGATGTACTATTGCCTTTAGAAATCGGATCCGATATATTTGTTGACATTGTTTGATACCAACGTAGTTCATTATGATTTTCCAAACTTGTATTATCAATTTCCAATGTTATTAAAGGGTTTTTAATTATATTAGGAAAATACTTTTCTAACCCCTTTTCATTATTATTTAAGATTATATCATTTTCTTTTATTATTATTTTATTTTTTAGAATACTTGGTAATGCTATTTTATGTCTTCGTCTTTCTTCTTGTAGTTCACTTAAATGTATCTGCGCATTTTCTATGTCCATTATTTCTTTAGCTGAATCTGGAAATGCTATATTTTATACGGAATAAATATACCACTTAAGAACAGGGAAGAAAAAACAGGCATAAAAACAAGTCGGCAACTTTATCTTCCTGAATAATTATTAATACATAATAATTGAGAAGTAACTACCTTAAAAGGGGTTCATGCCTAATTGATATGTAAAAACATATCTAAACAAGACAGAAACAAATTAAACATGTATTTCAAACTAAAACTGGGATAGATCAATGCATAAGCATACACATACACTATGCCGATTGAATTTTTAAATTTTTCATTTGTATGTCTTATTTTGCATAATGTTAAACTAATTAAAAAAATGTTTTATTTTATATTTTGTAGCATACAAAAATATAATGTTTTTTATTGTATAAATGAATAGATTGTGAAAAAAATATAAAACACATGTATAATAATATAAGGTGTATGCTTATAAATGTAATAAAAAAAATAAAGGTAAAATATAGAAATTACACAAATTTATAGATTAGTATTTTTATATAATAAATTTTTTATGTAAAAAAAATTATATGTATAGTGCCAATTATATATGTGTGCATACAAGTCTTACATTTATGTATCATACACACAATTTAATGTAAATACACTAAATTTCCATTTTTCCCATCACAATCTATTGAAATATAAAATGATGGATAATATAGGATTAAAAAAAAAATAAAAAAATTATGCACCTGTAAATAATATATCCATTATGTACTTTAGTACATACTCTATGCCTGTATAAAAAAAACAAAAAAAATATATACATATATAAAGATACAAAACAACAGTCGGGGTGTGTAGAAAATTGATTTGGCTAGCTTTATATCATATATACCTTCATGCTGTAGCTTGCTTATAGCGCTAAAAATGGAAATAGAAAATGATAAATAAGTAAATAGGCAAAAAAATAAACAAGTAAATGTGTTTATTGAAAAAATAATTGCACACGCCACAAGAGGGTATATATATACAGATTTACGCAATTTATGACCAAATGTATATACACATAAATATTATATATAAATACAAATGAGTTAATATAAACATTTTGTAAGCTATTTTTTTTTTTTCTTTCATTTTTTTACTTTATTATTTTTTCCTTTTGGGCTTGTTCATATTTATTGTAGTGCTCTTTAATATTATATTTCTCATATATACTATCAATAATTTTAACACTTGCTACATTATTTTTTCCATAATTTTTTATTATTTTTTCCTTATCCGATTCGGAACATAATTCGAAGGCCTGGAAAGGGGAAAATATGTTTTGCAAAAAAAAAGAAATAAGAATTGCTCGTTTAATAGAAAAATCAAATTCATGTAATTATATATGTATACATTTGCATGCACACCTTTACTAATAGCCAAGTTAATTTATTGTTTTGAATGTCCGATCCTATTTTTCCCGTTTGGGTGAAATCTTCATAAACATCCAAGTAGTCATCATGTGCCTATAAAATAAGGGGAAATTTTATTAAAAGTGTAAAAAAAATATGAACAAATTAATATAAAAAAAAATTATAAGAATAAAAACAAACTTGGAAATATTCCCCCATCATAATAGAAATGTCTTCAATCTTTTTGTATAGTAAGTTATCCATCGCAATTCCAGATAAGTGCATACCTATTGTAGATAATAATTATAAAATTCAGGAGTATATGTTATGTAGTTATATTGTTTTCTAACTATTTTTTATGAATATTTAAAGCCATTGCTTATCTAACCACAGGAAATTGGCAAAAAAAAAGAATAATATGCAGTTTTATGAACAACGACATTTTTGTAAACGTCAAAATTGATCATCTTGGTATTTATCGCAGCTTGCTCTGGAACGGTAATATTATTTATGTCAACCCCATTGTTTGGGTCTGCATATTTATTAGAAAATATATTCGTATCAAGGTGTTGGCCAATTATTGTTTTTAAAACTGTATCTCTAAATGCTGCAATTATATTATTATAGCATGCATCATTTCCTAAGTATATTTCAATAATTCTGTAAACAATCAAAAATAAAAATATTATTTATCAAAGGGTGGGTTAGTATTTCCAATTGATATTGTGCAACCACTTTGTATATACTCGAATTCGATCTATGCTTACTTGTAGATGGCATTCGACAAAAGAAGGCAATCATTTACTGCGTTTTTTGTCTCAACATCTTTTAAAAGGTACCTATAACCCAAACAAAAATAGGAACGAATATATAAAATGAAAAAATAAACTTATGCTGTAAAATATGTAATAATTTTCCATACCAGCAATGTTTATTTCTCCTGGTTTCTCCTTTATCCATAATATCATCAGCAACTAAGAAAGATGCTTGTAATATTTCTATACACCAAGCTGAATAAAAAACAAATAAGAAAAAGAAAATATTGAAAAGTTTCTAAAATAGTTAATTTGCTGTATTTAAAAATTATAAGTATTAACCTAAACATGCTGCTTTTTCCCACTCTGAATTATTAATGTCTCTATTTTTCACATACTCATAAATTAATATAACTAAAATGCCTCTATTATTTTTGCCCCCTGATAAAATAAAAACGGGAAGCATTTTTGTAACTATATTTATCATGCCTCTCTACAGATATATAATCATACGGTCATATACACACATTCAAAGCGAATCATACCTAAACAATTATAATCAAATAACACTTTGTAATATTTTAAAATGTGTTGTTTTATGTGATCCTCTAATACAAGTTCGCCTATATGTTCAAGGAATGCATCTCTATACTTATCATACATCTGTTTGGGGGAGGTAAATAATTATGTGGGTGTGTTATATGTATATATGCATAATTTAGAGACACTGGATGGGTTGGAAATATGAACAGTTTGTTATAAAACAAAAATAATGTACTTTATAATTTTTCACTTTATCATATTATACATGCTTATTCTTACACTTCTAAAAAACTCTAAGCCGCTATCGGCTTCATCTGCTACTGTTTCTTTTTCCATACTTTCCTTTTATATATATAATTTTTTTTTATTATATAGTGAAATATAAATATGCAATTTTATTTTGAATTTCGATTTACACTTCAATTGAGCAAGCACACATAGTTTAAAATATCAATCGAATTATAGTTATCATTTCAAAAAAGTTCGAAAAAATATTTAAAGTGTGACCCTTTATATATATAAATAATTACATTTTGTATGGGAATATGATAATATTGTGAATTTTTTAACTTTTCTTTTGTTTATATAATTAATTTTAGAGAAATGGCTATGTATATCATAAATATGCCATATGTTGTTTTGTGTATCCTGTTCTTTATAGTAATAGCTATTTAATTCAATATTATTTTTTAGAGTCGTGGTAAAAATATTACCCAATTAGTAATGAATTAATTCCATGTTTGTTACGAAAAATTTATTCATATTGCATATCATTTCAAAAAAAAAAAAAAAAAAAAAAACATAATAGCATAACAAATAATAAAATTATATATACATATTTGAATATGCAAACGAATATATATAAACCCTCAAATTTTATACAACTGAATAAATAGCATGGGGTAAATACACTTATATATTATGTTCTGGAGAAGAACACGAAATTTCTGCAATGTTAATTTGAGAAAAAAAGAATAAGCATATCTCGTTTTTTTTTTATGATTGATTCAAATCCTTTCGTTATATAATATAGCTAACAATATGCTAGAAGAAAATAATATATATATACGTGTTCAATATTAGGGGTAAATATTTAGGCATCTTTATTTGTTTGTAGTGTATTTGATTAAAATGGATAGCGACATAATTGATGAAGAATTTGTATATGGAAAAGATATAGAAAAAATAAAAAAAAAAAAGGAATTAATTTTAGATTGCTTAAAAGAAATAAATGATCCAGACCTAAAAAGGAATATAGTAGAACTAAATTTTGTTCGTAATTTAAAAATAAAAGAAAATAAAAATGGAAAATATAATGTCGAATTTGATTTAAATTTGACAACCCCTGCTTGTCCTGTCAAAGATGAATTAGTATCAGAGTGTAAACAAAAACTTAATGCATATGATTGGATCGAAGATATAAATATTAACATTACATTTTTTAGTTTTACCGAAAATGATCGAAAGAAAAATATAAAGAAAATTGAAAATATTATATTGATATATAGTTGTAAAGGGGGAGTAGGGAAATCATTTTTTTCTGTTAATTTTGCTTATTATTTAAAAAAACAAGGAGCAACGGTTGGACTTTTAGATGCTGATATTAATGGCCCAAGTTTACCAACACTGCTACCCTTTGATCATACATATGCTAAATTTAAAATTCATAAAAAAAAAAAAAATGGTGTGAATAGTAAAATATTTTATGAACAGGAAAAAGTAAACGATATAATAAACGAAGATAAAAATCATACTTTTTTAAAAAAAGAAAGTTATCAGGAAAATTATTTTTTTGATACAACAAAGAATGGGATGAAAAATATGAGCAATGCCAAGCTAGTAGAAGACAACCACGATGAAGATTTAATTTCAACGAATAGTAATTGTAATCATAATGGTGAAAAAAAAAATAATAATAAAATATATAGCGGTTTATTTGAATCCTATACAAATGAAGAAATTGAAAGTGAAGGCAAAAAAAATGGTATTGCCGATAGTCAAAAAGAAGAGAGAGATGATTATAGAGAAGATGATGAAGAAGAATTTGCAATACCATTAATCGAACCATTGATATATAAAGATGTAAAATTGATGTCATATGCATATATAAAAGATAAACAAAAGTTGGGTTTCGCTTCTTTTAGAGGACCAATATTAAATGAATTAATTAATGAATTTGTTCATAATGTAAATTGGGGAGTATTAGATTATCTAATTATTGATATGCCTCCAGGTACTAGTGATATACATTTAAATTTATTTGAATCTGAACGCATTGATGGTATTATTATGGTTACTACCCCAAATGATTTATCTATTAATGATGCCGAGAAAGGAATAAATATGTCTAACTACTTTAATATTCCTATTATCTGTTTAATTATAAACATGAATTATTTTATTTGTGATAATTGTGATAAAAAACATTATATTTTCAACAATTGTGATATTAAATCTTTACAAAAAAAAATAAGTAAAATATATGAATTCCCATTTCATCCCCTTGTTCCAAAAAATGTATATTTCAATACTGATTGTGATAATATAGAAAATAAAGATAAAGAAAATGATCGTAAATTTCCATTTATACTTTCCTTTGAGAAACATTATTTAATTGAAAAACTCGAAGAGATATTTGAAAATGCTACAAGAGAAATTTCAATTATAAAATATAATCATACCTTAAATTTACCATCTATACAACTTTATAATAAATATTATATTCAATTAAGTTTTGATTCAATTCAAAATAAATATGTTTTTTCAGATGATGTATTAACTTGTAATTGTAAGGATATACGTTTAAAATGTGCTTGTGATATATGCACAAATTTAAAAAAAAATAATACACAAAAAAAAAAAAATCTAAAAAAATATATTTTTAATCATAATATATATGTAAAAGAAATAATCAAATTAGGCGCATACAATGTTAAATTTATTTGGTCTGATGATCATGTTTCTATTTATTCATATTCATATCTAAAACACATATTCCAAAAAAAAAAAATAACGGGCCCAATCCCATATTGCAGCTCTAACAATATATCCAAATATGATTGGTAAGTAATGAATTATCGTTTTTTTGTGCTTCTTAAAAAAGTCTAATTATTCTTAAAATTGTGTGTCTACACATTTTAATATGGAAAGATGGGATTTCTATCTCTCTGTAATTTTTATAAGTTTGATAATCCACTTGTTTGTTCATCATATTTTTCGTTTTCACATTATTTGCATTTTCCCACCATCATCATTATTATTATTACTATTATTAATTTTTTCTTGATATTTTAACAATTTGTTAAACCCATATTTGCATTTATTTAAACACATTAATATTTGTCATATACATACTTGAGATAGCATGATGTTATTATCACATGAACACCCATGTGAATTTGTTTGATAATCGATTGTCACTTCGTTCTCAAAAGTATGAATAGGTTCATTTTTCTATATTAATAGCAGTGGAAATTCAAAATGGGCATATAAAAAATGAAATTAAATTCGGTTGGTTATACTCTATGTCAGTATATTTTATAGATTCACCACCCATTTTATTTTACGCAATAAGCAAAAATGGGTTGTATGATAAAATACGTTAATTTTGTATAGGATATAAATATTTTTTTACATAAAAACGGGATGTTTATTTTTTTCATTTTTTATGGAAAGAAAGGCGCAAAAAATATATATAATATAATGAAAAATTGACGTATTTATTTCAGGTATAATAACCCATATACACAATTCTTACACGTATACTATTGTACATGTATATGCGCTTATTCTTCTTCCAAGTCATAATATAAATGAACACTTGATAAAAGAAAAAAGAAAAAAATAACGAACAAAAGATAAACTTCTACATAATGAAAGAGGGGAAAATCAAACATGAAATAAAATGCACACACATGTGCATATTCCATAAGACAATTAAAAATTATCAAAACGGATTTTCATAATAAAAAATAACTATAAAAATGGCAACAAAACGAATGTGGTTTTCCACAATAATTTTTATTTTAAGGACTAGCTATTTTGATCATCTATAACATACATATAACAATGTATTTTTGATATATGCACATGCATAGGTATGCATAATATATAATCCGATTTAAAGACAAAATATGATTAGGCTATAGTAGCATGTCCTTTGGATATTAGGACTCTCTATTGGAGATTTTTTTTTATATTTTTTTATTAAGGTGAATTAGGAATATTTATATTGTTGGGTTGTGGTTCATAAGCAGGTGGAATATTAGTTGAATTATTTTGCTGAATATTATTATAGTAAGATTGTATTTTAATTATTTCTTCAATAGATTTTGTTATTTCATCAACATTCATTATATCTTTTGGATTTAAAAAATTATTATAATTCTTTTTTGACCATGTACTTGGATCGAAATAAATCCAAGATGAACATTTTTCTATTTGTGTTAAATTATTAGTAGTATTAGGAGTAAACCATTTTTTATATCTAATATGATATAACCATTTTCTTATGTATAATTCAGAAGCTGCATAAACTTGTAAAATATCTCTTGGTAAATTATAAAAAATATAGAATAATGTTTCTGTTTGTAATTTTAATAATAAAGATAAACGGACTTGAAATTGAGTATTCATATATGATTCAGGTCTTACAAAATAATCATCTTTCATAGTTGGATTATCTGATATAGGGGATGTAAATGAAGGGAAGATAAAATCTGGAGAATTTAAATTTAATCCTAGTGTTGTTAAATCGGTTCCTAAAGATAGTTTATTTAAATGAGAATCATTTGCTTTTATTGATTTTAGTATACCTAAAATACCATAATTATTTCTATTATATATTTTTGATCTTTCTGTTGTTTCGTACAATATTTCTTCCAATGGTAGATCGTCATTATTTTCTATATCAGAGGTATTTTCTTTTTTTCCGTTTGTTTCTACACTATTTGAAGAAATATTTATTTTATTTTCATTATTATTTTTTTTTTTCGTTTTCTTTTCTGTATGTGTTTCTTTTTCTGAGGTTTGTCTACCACCTGCTTCTTTCTGCACATTTGCAATTTTTATGCCATTTTCTTTGTTATTATTTTTTTCGATATTTGTTTTATTTGATTCTTTTTTCTTTATATTTTTATCATTATTCCCTTTTGTATTTTCGACTTTTTTATTCACGTTTGTATTTACTATTTCATTTTTATTTTTCGTATAATTATAATCGTTATTACTCGTAGGGCTCGCACTTAATGATGAGTTTAAATTATGTTCGTTTGTTTTTGCAGATTTTTTATTTTTTTTTCCCTTTGTATTTTCATTGCTTATAGTATTAGAATTTTCAGGTTTGTCTGCAATTTTATCTTGCTTATTTTTATGATCATCATTATTATTTTGATTATTTTCATTTTCATTTTTTTGTTTATTCTTATTATTTCTATTTTCCGAATGTGTCTGATTTGGATTATTTTTCATATGTTTGATATTGTTATCTTTTATTGTATTGGTTTCTGAATTTGAATTTTGTTCATTCTTATCATTTTTTCCTTTTCCTTTTGTTTTTTTTTTATTTTGATTTTTTTCAATATTATTATATTCGATACATGACGATTGTTCTTCACTTTCCCCTGGAGCAATATTACTTGGATCAGAAGAATTACCTATTTTTTCATTGATTTTATTTTTATCATTTTTTGCATTCTTTTTCTTTTTATCATTGTTTGCATTTTTTTTTGTTTCCTTTTGTTCGATAGATTTATTATGAGTTAAGTTTGATTTTGCACAAGTTGGTGAAGAGGGAATTTCACTGTTTTTATCGGTATTCCAACTTTCATTCATATTATTAGAATGTTCTACACCAGATCCAGAATTTTTATTTACAACGTTCGTATTATTTTCTTTATTTTCATTATGATTTTTTCCAAGTTCTTTAGAATTTGTATTCAAACTGTCTGTCACATTTTCACTCGTTTCATTGTTAAGGTTTTCTTTATTTTCATTTTTCTCATTTTCAGCTACGTTTTTTTTTTTCTTCTTTTTAAATAAATTTAAGAATGTTTTGGTTTTTTCCTTTGAATTTTCGTTATTTTCTTTATCCATGCTTTTTTTTTACTTTTTATTTACCCTATACGCATATGTATGTGCATCTATGTATACCCCTATATGTATTGTGTGTATACTATGCTTTCATACCTTATGTATACGTATTAATATAAAGTATGTTAATTATTATGTACACAAAACAAATGATCAAATATTAATTTTAGTATATTATCTGCATATATCTTACATTATTTGTTTACCTAAAAAATGTATAAATAAATCAAAGATCCATGCATATATGTAGATGCATAATTCTTGTATACTTATACACGTGTATATATATTTTTTTTTTTACTTTTTTTTTTATATGTATATCATTTATTTTCTATTTATAATGTATAGCTCGTTATTTGTTTTATCGGAATCATTGTATTTATTTTATTTATGCATATGTGTACAATATTATATATTATTTTTTTCTTTGCATTTATTGGAACGTCAAATATTACACATATATGATAGCCAATTTTTTTAAGATATGCATATTTTGTTTCTTCGTTTTAAAGTGTATTATATTTAGTTTTTTTTATTTATAAATTATTTATAATTTATAAATTTTGTAAAAATACGCGATAAAGCAATGACCTTTTTATATTCATGCATTATATAATTAAATAACTGTACGCCTACGTTATTATAGGTATATACATTAAGATTGCAAAATCGTAGATAGTGTAATTTGTTAAATTATGGTTCATGAAAAAAAATATAATAAATAAAAAAAGTACATAAACGAGAGAATTATTATGCCATACATATATAGGAATAAATAGATGTGTATAATTGCTTGTTTCAAAGTACTTGGAAATAGCGAATTCAAAAACATAATAGAAATATTTTATTCCTTTAATATGCTTGATAAACAAGGGTATATATATATAAAAGAAAAATAATCTTATAGTAAATACAAAGTAAACAATAGATTGAGCATTAAGGTTTTTTAGCTTTTCTATTCGCTAGTTGCCATCATGATATAACTATATTTAGGGTATAAGGGAAAAAAATGAAAAAAAAAATTTAAATAAAATAAATTATAAAATGTTTCTTGTAGTTTATATTGAAAAAGCAATGAGTTTGACTTTATTAAATTGCTTACATATATTACACATTAGCTATTTTGAATATGTAAACATTTTTCAAAAAATAACGAAAATAGTGATATCACATTATATGTGTATTTTTAGCCTTATCATAAAAAAATATAAAGATATATATGTCTGCTATAGGTATTTTTTAAATAACCTAAAATTTGTTTTATTCCAATTCATAATAATACAGTTGTATTTGGAATATTGTTAATGTTTAAAAAAGAAAAAAAAAGAAATTCTAGTACTATTCATGATCATTTAACAATATATATATATTTATTTCCATTCTTTCTTATAAATTGTTTTTTCCTTTGTTGCTATATAAAACAGAGGTGTTTCTATATTTGATTAGCAGCTGGGGTATATGCTATATATTATATACATATGTGTGTGCAAGTGAAAATGTGTATGTAAATATATGAAGAATAATTAAAAGGCAACCCATTAATGGGTGTAGTAAATACTTAATTATTCAATTAAAAAATTGTTATTTTCTTTTACTATTTGATAATATAACTTTTGAATTTTATTTCATTTATTTTGTAACATTTATAATGTGGGCTCGTACATTATTTCCCATTTCAATGTTTCGTAGAAAAAGTTAAAAATAAGAAGGACAAAAAACGAACTTAGTTTGGTCAAGCATTTACGAATTAAACATTGTATTATTAATAAAGCCTTTATTATAATTACAATTTTCGGTTAAAGATATATAGAATATATGATTATTTTATTCTTTACATAGCTAAAACTTTATAATAATTGGAATATATTCAATATATTTTTATATTTTACAAACCTTAAATTAATAAAAAAAATGCAGCTAATATATTTTTATCAATCTTTTATGTGAACGAAAAAAAAAAATGTGGCTTGGAACATGTTATGAAAATTTTTGAATATTCGTAAATATATAATTTTGAGCATACTAAAAATTTTATTACACTTTTTATTTCCCACACGTTAAAGTAAATTACAATGACGCCCTTTAATTGAAAATTAATATTATATCGTTATTAATTCTTGTTTTATTTTTTATGTTTGCTTTTTTTATCTATTATTTGTGTTGACAAAATAATGCAAAAAATAAAATATACGAGTGTGACATATCTAATTATGGTTCATGCATTTATGTAAAAAATTTTAATAAGCATTTATTTATTCCTTATAAGGTATTCAAATTAATAACTTAAGGACAATTTTCTAAAAGGCCATAAAAAGAAATTGGAAGAAATACAAATTGACAAAACACATGTAAAAAAAAGACGATAAGAAAGGAGTTACATATACAATAATATGAGAAAAAAAACAAGACGGAAAAAAAGGTAATACATTATTATACTTTCTAAAATGGAACTAAAAATAGGGATAGTTATATATTTATTGGTAGCAATAAAATGTGTAATTGGATCAATTTATTTTTCGGGTGTAGACATAAAAAATATGAAAAGTAAATATGATGAAATAAAAAATAGTAATAATAAAAAATATGTAAACGAAATATTATTAAAAGAATTAAAAAAAAATAATTATATTAATAGTAATGTTATAGCATTAAGTACATCAAGACATTATTTTAATTACAGACATACAGCTAATTTATTAATTGCATATAAATATTTAAAAAATAATGGAGATATTATAGATAAAAATATTTTACTTATGGTACCATTTGATCAAGCTTGCAATTGTAGAAATATTATAGAAGGTACAATTTTTAAAAAATATGAAAAATTTCCAAATGAATATCTTAATAAAAATATGGAAGAAAATTTATATAATAAATTAAATATCGATTATAAAAATGATAATATAAATGATGAACAATTAAGAAAAATTATAAGACATAGGTACAACAGTTTTACACCTTCTAAAAATAGATTATATACTAACGAATATAATGAAAAGAATTTATTTATTTATATTACAGGGCATGGTGGAATAAATTTTTTAAAAATTCAAGAATTTAACATTTTAAGTTCTTCTGAATTTAATTTATATATTCAAGAATTACTTATAAAAAATATATATAAAAACATTTTTGTAGTAATCGACACATGTCAAGGTTATAGTTTTTATGATGACATACTAGCATTTATAAACCAAAATAAAATAAAGAATGTTTTTTTATTGTCATCATCGGATAGAAATGAAAACAGCTATAGCTTTTTCTCAAGTAAATATTTAAGTGTTTCAACGGTAGACAGATTTACTTATAATTTTTTTGATTATATGGAAAACATCCATCAAATGCAATCAAAAGAAATATATAAAAATTTGAAATTATTTTCATTACAAAATATATTGAATTATTTAAAAACAAAAAATTTAATGTCACACCCCTCAATAAATAATTCAAAATTTAATGTATCATCATTTTTACATGATCAAAATATTATTTTTTACGATTCAAGTATGTTGTTTCCAAAATTTTTTATTAGCAAGCTTAATAATACAAATGATTCCAACAACAATCATGATAGTGTTCATTCCGAGCATGCATGCTTTGGTTATTTAGGTATATGTGGTCATATAAAAAGTCAAATATATTTAAATATGGAAAGTTTATATCATGATCGAAGTTATTACAACAACGACGATGTGCATAATAGTTATGAAATTTATTTCACTGATATAGGCTTTAATTTTAAATATTTTGATATATATTATATGATAACATTTTTGATTTTGTTATTTTTTATTTTACTTTTTCTTACACTATTTGTATTAAACTAATTTGTGTGTGCACATTGGAATATATGCATTAACCTGTTTTATACTTTACATTTTATCAAATTTATAGCATATACTTCATTATTATCAACGAATAGCATAATTGCCTTTTTGTTATCATTTTTTTGATATGTTGATTTGTTTAGTTTCTTCTTTTTTCGTAATTTTCATTAAAGAGTAGAAAGACGCATTCTTTGAGCATAATTTATATGATAAATATTTTTTTAAAGGTATAAAAAAAATAACTATATATATATGTTTATATTTATAGACATACAAAAATAGAAAACAAAAACTGCATATATATGCCCATTTTAATATTATATTTTTCAGGAAATACAAATTTAAATATATATTTTAATCCACATTTGTATAATAATTAGTTGTGCTATTCATGCACTATTCTAAATTAGTATTAAAATGCGGGTATTTTTTTTATGCATATAATATAATATTTTTTAGTATAAATCAAATATATTGCATAGTTACAAAAAACAATTAAATGGGCATCATAATATATTTATCTGCATACATATATTTAAATAGCAATGTTATAAATATACACATTCCTTAATTTTTTTATATTTATTTTGTTCTTTAAAAGTTGGAAAAATTAAATAATCACGATATTATTTATATATAGTATCATGTAAAGTTAATGAAAAATACTACACTCAAAATATTATATGTTTAAATGGAATACAAATAATAACAAATGTTTTAAAATTACACATTTAGAAAAATTTAATATATGCAACAAATAATTGCAGATTTTATATTTTATTTGATATATATTATACCGTTTTATTATTTTTTTTTTTTTGTTTGGTGGTATTTTTAATAAAATACACAAAAACCCCCGTCTATAAAAATTAATTAATTCCGAAATGCATCAACATAATTTTTAGTTTTTATTTGTCAATGTGTAAATGCATACATATATGTATTTGGATATATATAATTCATAATTTATACGTTATATATATATATTGGATTTCATTCCTACAGTTTGTATAACAGTATTTATAAGTGCACGAATTTTTCCGTCTGATTTCGTATGATATACGTTTGTTGTTTGTTTTTGTTTGAAGCATCAGCTTGAAATATACACATTTTAATATAACTAAATAATTTGACTATTATATTTGTTACTTATCTTATGCATATTGAAATCGTCAGAACAGGAAAATGAATATAAGACACGTAGACGGCTGTGAATATAACGAAAAAGAAAATGATAAAGAATATAAAGATGAAATTAAAAGGGTTACGGAAAATTTAATAAACGAAAGGAAAAAACATTTCCAAGAGCAAGATAATTATTGTAATAATACACCGATATCTGCATGTCCTAATATTTTTTGTAATATATATACAGATTTATATAATTGGTTTGGATTTAAAAATTGTAAAAAGATAGATACAGAATCTTTAAATACATGTTTTACGGATATAACAAATGGGGGTGTAGGATATTATGAAAAGTTGATTGTATTAGGAAGTAGAATTTTAGAATTATATAGTGAATTACATTTTTTTAATAAATACAATTATGAAAAAGATAAAGAAATTGTTCAAGATTTACATAAAAGTCTTACACCAATCAAAGATGTCGTTTATCATTATTTATATGTTCAAAAAAGAAAAAATCGTATAATATATAAAAATAGTTTATATTTATTTGGATATTCTTATTTATATACACCTCTATTTTTTAATAATAAAAATTCTATTATAAAATATGTTAAAGCATGTATAGCA
Source organism: Plasmodium chabaudi chabaudi (assembly GCF_900002335.3). Taxonomy (NCBI): domain Eukaryota; phylum Apicomplexa; class Aconoidasida; order Haemosporida; family Plasmodiidae; genus Plasmodium; species Plasmodium chabaudi. Next base: position 936,532 of record NC_030109.2, read on the forward strand.
TATTCAGTTAAATTTAGTGGAGGAAATATTTTTTCATGGATGCCAGTTTTAATAGAGCATATATATTATTCTCAAAAATTAAAAATTTCAGACATAGAAGAAGAAAATGAATTATTACAAGACTTGCAAGAATATTTTGGTTATCAGTTTGATTATATATTACCTAGAATAGCTGAATGTTTTAGTCATCACAATCTGTATATTAAAAATTCACATCTAACAGGATTACATATTATTCGTATCTTTGCCAATGACTATTTTTCCCTTTTAGCTGATGTAAGCAAAATCGATAAATATGCATTCGCGTGCTAATTTTTATGACCTAGTATTTTTTTCCTTCTTAGTTGCACAAACAAATTTATAATGCATTACTACGAATTCATAGAATTGCACATGCATATATGCATATAATTTATTAACATTTTTTTTTACGTTTTTTAGGACGTAAACATTGAAGGAAAGGAAAAATCTATATGGGTGCGAGAAGAAACCGATGCATTTTTAAATTCCATGTGCATAGAAATATTTAGTGGGTGCATGGTATCGTTAAATAAATATTTAAATGAAAAAAATGTGAAGATATCTAAAATAAGAGATATTTTTGAGATGATAGTATCATCATGTTGGGTTTTAGGAAATGAAAAAAGAAATAAAATATGGGTAAGTGCATTAATACAAAGATTAAGACAAGTTCAATTGTTAACTCAAATAACTACAATAGAACAATGGTCTTATAGTATAAAAAAATATAATGATATGAACATAAATAATTTTGTAAAAGATATTTACAATTTTAATAACATAAATGGAAATATATTATCTCCCTTCCAATTACAAAATCTAAATATTTATTTACCTCCTAAAGAGACAAATATTAAACAAATCCCATATTATACAACATTATCCGATAAATATAAAAATCGATTTAAACAAGGCACTGGTCAAATCGAGCAAGAACATCCAAATGGATGCAAACTTTATGATGTTTTAAGTAATATTACAAATAATATACAAAAAAGTTTTAAATCTAGAACCCCAAAACATTTCCAAACAACAATAGTAAAAAAATCTCTGACTCCAAATCAAGCAACTAATTTTCCAGGTAAAAAAATACAAATAAAAAGAAAAAATAATGAAACAATTTTTACACAAAAATATCCTTTACTATAAAAAAAATACATATATATCCATACATCTTTATAAACACAGGTATGCAATTTAGTAATTTTAAGACAGAAGTGACTTTTAATGAAGTTCCAACGAACATTATTAGCACTGGGCATTTAGACCATTTAAAGTATAGCCAAGAAAATAACAAAAGTGTTTCAAAAAACGAAAATAATAAAATTCCCGTTAAAATAAAATATATTAAAGATTCAAAAGATGATGATAAATCAAAATATGTTATAGAAATCCCAAAAAAGGAAATAAAAGGAAAGAATAGCAAAGATCATATAAAAGCTGGTTAGAACAAATCAAATAAATAATTTCATGTTAATAATTTATGGGAACATAAAATTATTATTTTGAAAAATACATTTACTCCATTGCATCATAAATTTTGGCATCACAAAAAGTTGTTTTTTTTCCTTTGTATATGATGTCATCGTGTATATATTTAATTATGTATACATGCATATCTAATATCTGTTTCTTTTTTTTCAGTGTTATGGGGGAATCGCAACAAAGGGTTAGAAATTAAGCTTCCCGTTGAGACAAACAAAATAATATAAAAGCGAATTAAAGGATAAGTAAAAAATATGGCATGCTCCATAATTCTTTATAATAGTATACCGTTTAATATATGTATAAAGTTAAGAGTAAATTATATATTCCAGACTAATTCATATTATAAATATGATTTTTGTAAAATAATAAATTATGTACTATATTATACGTATATGCACAACATAGTTGTATTTATTTTTTTCACACTTTTTTTAAGTACTGTATTTTAATATTTGTTCTATCCATATATGCATACATGTCTGCATATAATTTTGTGTTATCCCTAAATTATAAACATTATTTTTTACATAATTCATATATATGTTTTTTTCGAATGATATAAGAAAATCACCATAGTATCGATTTGTTATTATTTTTAAGGATGCTAAATTTTCCATTTTATATATAAAAAAAAAACAATAACATAAATATATGAAGTTATAAAAAAGGATAAAAGTCTCATCTTTTTCATTTATATAATATTGTGCCATCATATGTTTAACAAATCATAAAAATATAACGACATAAATTGTGGTCATTTCAAAATAAATACATAAATATTTCTGAACAAAAGAAAAAAAATATATAATAGTAAATGGTGCTACTAAATATAAGAATGCCACTGTTTTATTTTTTTTCTTTATTACTTTTATTAAAAAACAAATAAATAAAAATAATTTTTGGAAATGTATTATATGAAAATTAATACATATATAATATTATGGTAAGGGATATATATATGCAAGCAAAAATTACGAAAAAAAAAATATATTATAGAAAAAAAATCGCTATAAAAATAACAGTGCCATATTTTTCATTCGTATGCAGGCAAATTTTAATGCTATATGCATGGGGGAAAAACAATAAAAAAAAATATTAAATATGCATATAATAATATTTATGTTATAAAATATTAAGGCATAAAATATTATGTTATAATTAAATAAATAAAAGATATTTTTTTTAAAAGAACCATACTAATTTTATATATATTTTTAGATATAAAGTTATGTAATTAAAATATAACATCCATATATATAGAAGTAATTATTTTTTTAGATTGGTGATATTACTGTAATAGTGGAATAAATCAATATAATGGAAACATAAGTATTTGCATACAATAATATATATTATATTTTTTATTTATTTGATTTTTTTTATTAATTTGTTTTTTATTCAAATATTATAGCGTAAGGAATATTAAAAATATTAAAAAAAGAAAATATACAAATAGTATTAAAAAAAAAAACAAAAACAAACAAAATGGATAAGCTCATGACAAATAATAAAGTTGCATTGTCAATTGTTTTGGTTGGAGGTCTATGCTCTTTAGCATTATATCAGATGAAAAAAGGTTTAAGCCTTAGGCATTTTTTATTTTCAAAAAAATGGTTTAGTGAATTTTCTTTAATGTGGCCCGGCCAATCATTTAGTTTGGAGATTAAAAAAATTTTATACCAAGGAAAGTCAAAGTTTCAGGTATGATTTATTTCGCATTTTTTATGTTTTATGACTATATGCATATATGTATTGCATACTTGTTTACGCATTGAAAGTGTAGTTAATTTGGTTAATGCATACTTTACGAAATGATGTATTTTGCCTTATCACTTATTTTTATTGCCCATTGCTATTTTTATAGAATGTTATCGTGTTCGACAGTACAACATATGGAAGAGTACTAATTTTAGATGGTGTTATACAACTCACTGAAAAAGATGAATTTGCATACCATGAAATGATGGCACATATTCCTATGAATGTAGGAAAGGATGCAAAGAATGTTCTGGTCGTTGGAGGAGGAGATGGTGGTGTAATCAGAGAACTATGTAAATATAAACATATCGAAAATATAGATATTTGTGAGATTGATGAAATGGTTATTGATGTTTCAAAAAAATATTTTAAAGATATAAGTAGTGGCTATGATGATAAAAGAGTAAATGTATTTATTGAGGATGCTAGTAAATTTTTGGAAAATGTAACTAATACTTATGATGTTATAATTGTAGATAGTTCAGACCCTATCGGACCAGCTGAAAGTTTATTTAATCAAAACTTTTATGAAAAGTTATATAATGCTTTAAAACCAAATGGATTTTGCGTATCTCAGGTATTCAAATTTATTCCTATTGTTTCTTAGTTGTGCATTATACATATTTCGCGTCGATTTTTATTTCTACGTAATGTATAATACATTTTAAATTTTCTATTACTAATTCGTTTTTTTCTTTTCTTTTCTTTTTTTAATAATTCCCCCTTCCCCGAATAATAGTGCGAGTCTATGTGGATACACGTTGGAACAATAAAAAGCATGATTGGATATGCAAAAAAATTGTTTAAAAAAGTTGAATATGCAAATATTAGTATTCCCACGTATCCATGTGGATGCATAGGTAAACTATGTTTTACAAAAAAAAAACACAATAATTTTATTCGATTATATGCATTTCTTTTGTTTGATTCCTTTTAATAAATTAAAACAGCATAATTAATTATACTAAGTGTTTTGTGAATTGATATATATTTACATATTTTTTATTATCCTTTTTTCTTTCCCTAGGATTATTATGCTGCTCTAAAACTGATACGGATATGTCAAAACCAACCAAAAAAATAGAATCCAAAGATTTTGGTACTTTGAAGTATTACAGTTATGAAAATCATTCTGCCGCATTTAAATTGCCCGCATTTGTTTTAAAGGAAATTGAAAATGCATAAAAATATGTTTATTTATTATTATATTTTTTTATATATAATACTATTATGCCAAGACACTAATATATATTAATATTTTTCGTTATATATTGTCAATATAAAGTAAAAACCTTTTGAAAGCCTACATTTCTACACACCAAGATAAGTATATATGCTATGTTATGTACACCATATATACTAGATTTGTACAGTTATAATATATGCACTTATTTATGTAAACATTTATGTGAATTTTAAAAACTTTTCTATAAAAAAATATAAAGCTAATTTTAATTAAAGTTTTTTTATATGCCTACGCAAAAAAAAATGCATATTAAAAAATAGGGTTTCTCACACAATTTTGTGTAGATAATAACATGTAATTCGTAAAAATAATAAAACAAATTAAATAATAAACTATACATATTGTTAAAAGTTTTTGACAAAATTGTTATGAAATATGTCTGCTGGTAAGCAATTTTTAAAACAAACACAGAAAACTCGCATTGAGTTTTCATTTAAACTAAAAACAAATTTTAATAAAATTAAAAGTTAGGGTACAAATTAACATATTTGTGACAGTAAAATTATGGATTTTGTATACGATTAGCAATTGATTCAGCAACGTCAGGCTCAAGAAATTTTAAATCGTGATCACAACTTCCATCATTTTTACTTATATTTATATCGAAATAAAGACATTTATGTTTACATAAATCCGTATAGTCTTCATCTCTTGTTTTAATAAAATAACCTTTAAAATTTATAGCTGAATTATTTACAAGCGCTTTAAAAGTCTTTTTTGCCTTCTCATGAAACTCTCTATCTTCTGGTCTTAGTTCGTATTTTATTAAGTCTAGTTTTAATTTTTTGTCAAATTCATCATATATCATGGCTTTTAAATCTTTAGTTAATTTCCTTATAGTGGCATAAGGCCTTTTTTTAAAATTATATTTATGCATATATTGTGAAACTAAATATTTAATATTATCCTTTATATAAGCTATAAAATATTCTGAACCTTTTATTAATCCTTCGTGACCTTTTTTAGATAATTTTTTTTTCAAGAGTCGAGAAGAATTATCTATGGATATATCAAAGTCTGTAATAATCCAGTGGTACTTACTACCTTCATATGCATATTTTATGTTTTCTGATTCATCATGAACAATATTATTAATTATATATAAATATTTATTATCCCTTTTTTCACAATGTGAGAATGTTGCAGTTGGTTGAGCTACTGAAATATATCTAATCAACTGTGGTCTTCTATTATTTGCACCTTGAAAAGTTGCAGCCTTAACATTTGAAAAAATTACTAGTATGAAAAATGATAATATAATATTCATCATTTTCATAAATAATAAAATATGCAATCTTAAAATACGAGTTTAGTATATATACATATTTAAAGGCTTATATTAAAAAAATAATTATTTTTATTTACAATTATTTTATAATATTAAAAAAAGGCTTGTGTTTATTTTTATGTAAGGAAATAATTAAAATATGCATAAGCATACTTCAATTTGAATAATAAAATAAACATATAATTAGAATAATTTTTCCTATTTTAATATCAATAAAAATTAATCACTATATTTAGCAACATCGTAGTTGCATTATTATATATTGCTAACATATATGTAAATATATTCTAAATATATTTATAGATATTATTAATATATAGATAAATACAATGTATTGCAATATTATCGTTTTTTTACGCTAGTTTTACTGAGGATAACTAAATATATATTATGTGGCATCAGAATGAAAAATATATTTTAATTTTTCATAAGTTAATTTTAAAACAACATCAAAAGTCATACTCTTCCAATAATATATGTTATATGCATATTATCATTTAATGAACATATATTAATGTAATAAATGCAAATAAATATCTACATTGGTACTTATATATTTTTTATTGTTCTTTTTTCTTTCCCTATTATTATGCTGGCCTAAAACTAATATAGGCATGTCATAACCAAACAAAAAATTATAATTCAAAGAGTTTGATAATTTGAAATATTACAGTTATGGAAATCATTTTGTCGTATTTAAATTGGCAGCAATTGTTTTAAGAATATTGAAAATTCATAAATTTATGTTTATTTTATTATATTTTTTTAATATATAATACGATTCAAGACAGTAATATATACTAATATTTTTCGTTGTATATTGTCAATATAAAGTAAAAACATTTTGAAAGCACAAACTCTACACACCACGACAAGTATATATGCTATATAGAGCCCTATATACTATATTTGTACAGTTACAATATATTACTTATTTATATAAACATTTATATGAATTTTAAAAAAAAAATTTTTTTAAAATATAAAACAAATTTTAATTAAAGTTTTTTTTTATATGTCTATGCAAAAAAATTTGCATATTAAAAAATAGGGTTTTCTCACACCGTTTTGTGTAAAAAATAAGATAAAATCGTAAAAATAATCAAACAAATTAAATAGTAAAACTATATATATTGTTAAAAGTTTTTTACATAATTGTTATGAAGTATGGATGTTTATATGCAATTTTTAAAGCAAATACAACAAACTCTCATTGACTTTTTATTTATTCCTAAAAATACACTTTAATAAAACTTTAAATTGGTTAAGCATTAATATATTTGTGACAATAAAGTTATGGGTTACTCATAAGATTAGCAACTGATTCAGCAACGTCAGGCTCAAGAAATTTTAAACCATTATCATATTTTGAAACATCTTTACTTATAAGTATATTAAAATAAAAACTTTTATTTTTACATAAATCCGTATAGTTTCCATCATTTTTTGTTTTAATAAAATAACCTTTAAAATTCAAAGCTGAATTATTTACAAGCAATTCAAGATATTCTTTTGCCATCTTATGGAACTTTTCATTTTCTGGTCCTGTTTCGTATTTTATTAAGTCTTGTTCTAATTTTTGGTTAAATTTATCATAAATCAAATCTTTTAAATCTTTAGTTAATTTCCATATATTGGCACAAAATTTTTCTTCAAAGTCATATTTATGCATGTGCTGTGAAATTAGATATTTAATAATATCCTTTATATAAGCTATAAAATATGATGAACCTTTTATTAATCCTTCTTTACCATTTTCAGTTAATTTTATTTTCAAACTTTGAGAAGAATTATCTATGTATATATCGAAGTCTGTAATAATACAATGATAATTGCCACCTTCATATGTATATTTTATATTTTTTGATCCATCACGAACAGTATCATGAACTATTTGAAGATATGGAACATGGTTTTTTTCGACATGTTCGAATGCTATAGTTGGCTGAGCTACCGAAGCATATGCAATCGGTTTGTGATTGTTATTGTTTTCATCTTGAAAGGTTGCAGCCTTAACATTTGAAAAAGTTACTAGTATAAAAAATGATAATATAATACTCCACATTTTTATAAATAATAAAATAAGAAATTCTAAAAATGCTAATTTTAATATATATATATATCTAAAGGTTTATATTAAAAAGGTAATAATTATTTAAAATTAATTTATTTTATAATATTAAAAAAAGTCTTAATGCATTTATTTTAATATAAGGCAAATAAGTAAAATTTACATAAGCATACTTCAATTTGAATAATAAAATAAGCATATAATAATAATAGTAATAATAGTAATAATAATAATAAATTTTCCTATTTTAATATTAATAAAAATTAATCACTATATTTAGCAACACTGTAGTTGTATTATTATGCATTGCTAGCATGCTCATAAATACATTATGTATATTTTTTTATTATATTATTAATACATAGATAAATGCAGTGTATCGCAATATTATCGTTTTTTTACGCTATTTTTACTGAGAATAACTAAATATGTATTAATAGCATTAGAATGAAAAATAAATTTTTATTTTTTATAAATTAATTGTAAAACAACGTCAAAAGTCATACTCTTCCATTAATATATGTTATATACATATTATTATTTAATGAACATATATTAATGTAATAAATGCAAATAAATATCTACATTGGTACTTATATATTTTTTATTGTTCTGCTTTCTTCCTTTATTATTATGCTGTTCTAAAACTGATACAACCATGTGAAAACCAAACAAAAAATTTGAAACCAAATAATTTGATAATTTAAAATATTACAGTTAAGTAAACCATTATGCCATTTTTCTTTTAAAGGGAATTAGAATGATAAAATTATGTTTATTTATTATTATATTTTTTTATATATAATACTATTATGCCAAGACACTAATATATATTAATATTTTTCGTTATATATTGTCAATATAAAGTAAAAACCTTTTGAAAGCATACACTTCCACCACCAAAATAAGTATATATTCTACGCTATGTACAGTCATATATACTAGATTTGTGCGCTATAATAATGTCTTATTTATATAAACATTTATGCAATTTTAAAAACTTTTCTATAAAAAAATATAAAGCTAATTTTAATTAAAGTTTTTTTTATATGTCTACACAAAAAAAAATGCATATTAAAAAATAGGGTTTCTCACACTGTTTTGTGTAGATAAGAACATGTAATTCTTAAAAATAATCAAACAAATTAAATAGCAAAACTATATATATTGTTAAAAGTTTTTTACAAAATGTTATGAAATATAACTATTAATAAGCAATCTTTTAAAGCAAATACAAAAAACTATCATTGACTTTTTATTTACTCCTAAAAATACACTTTAATAAAACTTTAAATTGGTTAAGCATTAATATATTTGTGACAATAAAATTATTATTTTTTTAATGTTTAGAAACTAAATCAACAGCATATCTGATAGGAATTTTTAATTCATACTTAGCATCTGTACCATTTTTATTTATACTGATATCGAAATAAAGACTTTTATTTTGACTTAAATGTTCATAGTTTCCATCCTTACTTATTTTAATAAAATAACCTTGAATCTCTATTTCTGAATTATGCATAAGTTCATAAAAAGTTTGCTTTGCACTATCACGGAGCTTTTTCTTTTTTGGTTCGTTTTCGTATCTTATTAAGTCCTCTTTAAAATTTTTTTCGAATGAATCATATATCAAAGTTTTTAAATCTTTAGCAAATATATTTAAATTGTCATCATAGCTGCTTTCAAAATCATATTTATGCATGTATTTTGAAAATAAATGGTTAATGTTTGCATTTATATAAGTCATAAAATAACTTGCGCCTATTTTTAATTCTTCAGTTTTATTTTTAGAAATAGATTTACTTAAATATGGAGAAGCGTTATCTATGGATATCCTATAGTCAGTAATAATCCAATGATAATTGCTACCTTCATATCTATATTTTGTAATTTCCGGGTCACGTAAAAATTTATTAATTTCGTCTAGACATGGAATATATTTTTGATTAAATTTTGAGAATTTTGCAAATGGTGGATATACTGAAACAAGTCCAATCGATTTGGGGTTGCTACTACTACTTGCACTTTGGAAACTTGCGGCCTTAACATTTGAAAAAATTACTAATATGAAAAATGGCAATATAATATTTATCATTTTCATAAATAATATAATAAGCAATCCTAAAAATAATAATTTTAATATATATACATAATATTAAAGGTTTATATAAAAAAGGTAATAATAATTATCTACAATTATCTTATTTTATAATACCAAAAAAAGTCTTAATGCATTTATTTTTTTTTAAGAAAAATGAATTAAAATTTATATGAACATATTTCAATTTGAATAATAAAATAAGTATATAATTAGAACGATTTTTCCAATTTTAATATAATAAAAAATTTTTTATTTTACTTAGCAGCGTCGTAGTTTTATTATTATATATTTCTAGCATATGCATAAATATATATAAATATATTTATAGGTATTATTAATATATAGATAGATACAGTATAATATATGCATGTTATCGCCTTTTTTTATGATAATTTTATTGGGCATAACTAAATATATATTATATTGTATCAATGTGAAAAATGAATTTTTATTTTTTTTTAAATTTATTGTAAAACAACATTAAAAGGCAAATATGCCCAATAATTTATATGTTATATGGCTATTATCATATAACGGCCACGTATTAATATAATATAAATAATTATATTACATTTATATTCATTTATGCATATTTTTATTTTTTTTATTTCCCTATTATTATGCTACTCTAAAACTGATACGAACATGTGATAACCAAATCAAAAATCATAATTCAAAGAATTTAGTAATTTTAAATATTACAGCTATGAAAATCATTCTGCTACTTTTGTTTTAAAGAAAATTGAAATGATAATGTTATGCTTATTTTATTTTTTTAATATATGATACTATTTAAGACAGTAATATATATTAATATTTTTCGTTTATATTGTCAATATAAAGTAAAAACATTTTGAATCATAACCTTCTCTACACAAAAATAAGTATATGCGCCATATACAACCATATATACTAGGTTTAGGCATTTGTAACACATGCACTTGTTTATATAAATATTTATATGAATTAAAAATTTTTTAAAAAATATAAAACAAATTTTAATTAAAGTTTTCTTTTATATGTCTATGCAAAAAATTTGCATATTACACAAATAGGGTTTTCTCGCCCTGCTTTGTGTAGATAATAACATAAAATTCGCAAAAATCATAAAACAAATTAAATAATAAACCATACATATTGTTAAAAGTTTTTTACAAAATGCTATGAAATATAGCTGTTTATAAGAAATTTTTTAAAACAAATACGATAAGCATGTACTGATTTTTCATTTACTCTAAAAACGTATTTTAATAAAGCTTTAAATGGGTTAAGCATTCATATATTTGTGACAAAAAATTATGCATTTGGTGTAAGATTAGTAAGGAATTCAGTAACCTCAGGTTTAAGATATTTATATCTATAATCAAATTTTGCATAATTTTTATTTATATTTATATCGAAATAAATATGATCCGTTTTACATGCATCCATATAGTTTCCATCTTCTCTTATTTTAATAAAATAACCTTTAAACCTCATAGACGAATTATTTACAAGTACTTCAAGAAATTCTTTTGCCATCTTATGGTACTTTTCATTTTCGGGTCCTATTTCGTATTTTATTAAGTCTTGTTTTAAATCATTGTCAAATTCATCATATATCAAAGTTTTTAAATCTTTACCTAATAACTTTAAATCGTTATAATAGTTTCTTTCAAAGTCATATTTATGCATATGCTGTGAAATTAAATATATAATATTATCCTTTATATAAGCTATAAAATATGCTGAACCTTTTATGAATCCTTCTTTACCTTTTTCAGTTAATTTTTTTTTCAAACTTCGAGAAGAATTATCTATGTATATATCAAAGTCTGTAATAACCCAATGGTGATTGTTACATTGATAAGCGTATTTTATATTTTCTGATTCATCCCGAAAAATATTATTAATTATATCTAAATATTCAGTATGATTTTTATCACGACGTTCGAATATTACAATTGGTTGAGCTACCGAAGCATATGCAATCGAATGTGGGTTGTTATCATTTGCATCTTGAAAGGTTGCGGCTTTAACATTTGAAAAAATTGCTAGTATGAAAAATGATAATATAATGTTCCACATTTTCATAAATAAACAATCCTAAAAATGCGAATTTTAATATATATACATATTAAAGGTTTATATTAAAAAAATTATTAATCATTATATACAATTATTTTATTTTATAATACTAAAAAATGTCTTAATGCATTGATTTTTTTTTAAGAAAAATGTATTAGAATTTATATGAGCATATTTCAGTTTGAATAATAAAATAATCATATAAGAATAATAATTTTTTCCTATTTTAATATTAATAAAAATTGATTATTTTATTTAGCAACTTAGTAGTTTTATTATTATATATTACTAGCATATGCATACATATATTTATAGATATTATTAATATATAGATAAATACAGTGCATATGCAAGTTATCACTTTTTTTTTACGATAATTTTATTGGGCATAACTAAATATGTATTATATGGTATCAGTGTGAAAATTGAATTTTTATTTTTCATATGTTAATTGTAAAGCAACATCAAAAAGCAAGTATTCCGATTAATCTATATGTTGTACCCTTATTATCATATAACGACCATATATTAATATAACATGATATAGCATAAATAAATATCTACATTTATATTTATGCATTTTTTTCTTTTCCTTTTTTATTTCTCTATTATTATGCTGTTCTAAAACTGATACAACCATGTGAAAACCAAACAAAAAATTTGAAACCAAATAATTTGATAATTTAAAATATTACAGTTAAGTAAACCATTTGGCCATTTTTCTTTTAAAGGGAATTGGAAATGTATAAAATTATGTTTATTTATTATTATATTTTTTTAATCTATAATACTATGCAAGACAGTAATATATATTAATATTTTTCGTTGTGTATTGCCAATATAAAGTAAAAACCTTTTGAGACCAAAAAATTATAAACACCAAAATAAGTATATATGCTATATAGAGCCCTATATATTATATTTGTACAGTTACAATATATTACTTATTTATATAAACATTTATATGAATTTTAAAAAAAAAAAATTTTTAAATATAAAACAAATTAAATAGTAAAACTATATATATTGTTAAAAGTTTTTTACAAAATTGTTATGAAATATAACTGTTAATAAGCAATTTTTTAAAACAAACGCGATAAATTTGTAATGATTTTTTATTTATTCTAAAAACATATTTTAATAAAACTTTAAATTTTACTTAAAAAAATTTTTCAAATTAGGGTGTAATAATTAACATATTTGTGACAATAAAATTATGCATTTGTTGTAAGATTAGTAAGTAATTCAGCAACTTCAGGTTTAAGGGATTTAAAAATATAATCAAATTTTGCATAAATTTTATCTATATATATATCGAAATAAAGATTATCATTTTTATTTAAATCCATATAGTTTCCATCTTTTCTTATTTTAATAAAACAACCTTTAATCCTCATAGATGAATTATTTACAAGCACTTCAAGAAATTCTTTTGCCATCTGATGGTACTTTTCATTTTCTGATCCTGTTTCGTATTTTATTAAGTCATTTTTTAAAACTTGATCAAATTCATCATATATTAAAACTTTTAAATCTTTAGATAATATCTTTAAATCCTCATGATAGTAGTTTTCAAAGTCATATTTATGCATGTGCTGTGAAATTAAATATTTAATAATATCCTTTATATAAGCTATAAAATATGTTGAACCGTTTATTAATCCTTCTTTACCTTTTTCAGATAATTTTCTTTTCAAATTTCGAGAAGAATTATCTATGGATATATCAAAGTCTGTAATAACCCAGTGATGATCGTTACATTGATAAGCGTATTTTATATTTTCTGATTTATCATGAAAAATATTATTAATTATATCTAAATATTCAGTATGATTTTGTTCATCATGTTCGAATGTTACAATTGGTTGAGCTACCGAAGCGTACGCAATCGACTGTGGGTTGTTATCATTTGCATCTTGAAAAGTTGCAGCCTTAACATTTGAAAAAATTGCTAGTATGAAAAATGAAAATATAATATTCCGCATTTTCATAAATAATAAAATAAACAATCCTAAAAGTACTAAGTTTAATATATATACCTATCTAAAGATTTATATTAAAAAAATTAATAATAATTTACAACATTTTATTTTATAATATTAAAAAAAGTCTTAATATATTTATTTTTTTTTTTTTAAGAAAAATGAATTAAAATTTATATAAACATATTTCAATTTGAATAATAAAATAAAAATATAATTAGAACAATTTTTTCAATTTTAATATTAATAAAATTTATTATTTTACTTAGAAGCGTCGTGGTTTTATTATTATAAATTGCTAACATATGCATAAGTACATTCTATATATTTTACTATATTGTTGATATATAGATAAATATAATATATATCTAATGTTATCATTCTTTTACAATAATTTGGTTGAACAAAACTAAATATGTATTATATGGCATCAGAATTAAAAAAATATTTTTATATTTCATAAGTTAATTGTGAAACAACATCAAAAAGCAAATACTCCTATTATAATATAACGATCATATATTAATATAATATGATATAATATAAATAAATATCTACATTGATATTTATGCATTTTTTACTGATATTTTTTGTTTCCCTATGATTATTATGATGCTCTAAAGCTGATAAAGATATACCAAAACCAAAGAAAAAATTATAATTTAATGAAGTTGATAATTGGGAGTATTAAAGCTATGAAAATCATTATGATACTTTTGTTTTAAAGAAAATTGAAAATGCATAAAATTATGTTTATTATGTTGTTGTATTTATAGATATATATAATACTGTTCCAAGACAGTAATATATATTAATATTTTTCGTTATATATTGTTAAATAAAGTAAAAACCTTTTGAAAACACAAAAATAAGTATATATACTATGTCCAATCATATATACTAGGTTTAGGCAGTTATAATGTATGTCTTATTTACATAAACATTTATGAGTTTTAAAAACTTTCCTATAAAAAAACATAAAACAAATTTGAATTAAAGTTTTTTTTATGTCTATCCAAGAAATTTCACATATTACACAAGTAAGGTTTTCTCACCCTGTTATATAGATAATAACATAAAATTCGTAAAAATAAGCCAAAAAATTAAATAGTAAAACTATATATATTATTTAAGGTTTAAAAAAAATGGTATTATGAAATATAGTGTCTATAAGCATTTTTTTAAAGCAAATACGATAAACTTGTACTGATTTTTCATTTACTTTAAAAATATTTTTTAATAAAACTTTAAATTTTACTTAAAAAAAGATTACAAATTAGGGTAAATATCTAATATGTATACAATACAAAATGCATATAGAGCATTTCTATTTTTTATCCGTTCTTATTAATTCTCAACTTAATTAACAAAAAATTCTATCAGTAGACTCCATTGCATTTTAAAAATATTAATTATAGAGGCAACCATTAATATGTTTGGGACAAAAAATTATTGTTTTCTTGTAAGGTTAGTAACTAATTCAGCAACTTCCGGATTAGGATATTTTAAATCATAAGTATAACACGATTTATTTTTATTTATATATATATCGAAATAAAGATTATTATAATCGCATAAATCCGTATAGTTTCCATCTTCTTTTATTTTAATAAAATAACCTTTAATCTTCATAGATGAATTATTTACAAGTACTTCAAGAAATTCTTTTGCCATCTTATGGTACTTTTCATTTTCTGGTCCTATTTCGTATTTTATTAAGTCTTGTTTTAAATCTCGGTCAAATTCATCATATATCAAAGTTTTTAAATCTTTACTTAATTCATTTAAACCTTCAAGAAAGCGGGTTTCAAAATTATATTTATGTATATATTGTGAAATTAAATATATAATATTATCCTTTATATAAGCTATAAAATATGCGGAGCCTTTTATTAATCCTTCAATTTTTTTATTAGATAATTTTCTTTTCAAATTTCGATCAGAATTATTTATGGATATATCAAAGTCTGTAATAACCCAATGATAATTGCCATTTTTATATCCATATTTTATATTTTGTGATTCCTCGCGAACAATATTATTAATTATATCTAAATATTCAGTGTGATTTTTTTCATCATGTTCAAATGTTACAGTTGGTTGAACTACTGAAATATATCCAACCGGTTTGGGAGTGTTATTGTTTGCGTCTTGAAAGCTTGCAGCCTTAACATTTGAAAAAATTGCTAGTATGAAAAATGAAAATATAATATTCATAATTTTCATAAATAAGCATTTCTAAAAGCACTAAGTTTAATATATATACCTATCTAAAGGTTTATATTATAAAAATTTGTAATAATTATTTACAATTATTTTATTTTATAATATTAAAAAAAAAAGTCTTAATACATTTATTTTTTTTTAAGAAAAATGTATTAAAATTTATATAAGCATACTTCAGTTTAATAATAAAATAAAAATATAATTAGAATAATTTCTCCTATTTTAATATTAAAATAAAATTTATTATTATACTTAGCAATGTCGTAGTTTTATTATTATATATTGCTAACATATGCATAAATATATTCTATATATATTTATAAGTATTATTAATATATGATGTAAAAATGAATTTGCATACAAATTTATCACATTTTGTTCGTTTTATTTTTTTTTTTTGTTTATTTATTTTTACGTTAATTTGATTGGGTACATTTAATTATGTATTATATGCATAAGAGTGAAAAAATATTTTTATTTTTTATAAATTAATTGTAAAACAACATCAAAAGGGAAGTATCCCCAATATTTTATATGCTATATACCTATTATAACATAACAGCCATATATTAATATAATATATATAAATATCAATGTAGATATTTATGTATTTTTTATTTTCCTTTTTTCTTTCCCTATGACTATTATGATGCTCTAAAACTGATACAGATATGTTAAAACCAAACAAAAAATTATGATTCAAAGAATTTGGTAATATGAAATATTACAGTTATGAAAATATTCTGATACTTTTGTTTTAAAGAAAATTGAAAATGCATAAAATTATTTTTATTTCTTATTATATATTTTTTATATATAATACTATGCAAAGACGCTAATGCGTGTTGAGGTTTTTCGGTGTATATTATCAATATCAAATAAAAGCCTTTTAAAAACATACATTTCTACACATCGAAATAAGTATATATGCTATGTACATTATGTATACTAGATATATGCAGTTATAATATATGTCTTATTTACATAAGCATTTATTCGAATTTAAAAACGTTTATAAAAAAAAACATAAAACAAATTTGAATTAAAATTTTTTTTATGTCTATCCAAGAAATTTCACATATTACACAATTAGGGCTTCCTCGCCCTGTTATGCAGATAATAACATAAAATTCGTAAAAATAATCAAAAAAATTAAATAGTAAAACTATATATGTTGTAAAAAAGTTTTTTACAATATTGTTAAGAAATATAGCTATTGATAAACAGCTTTTTAAAGCAAATATGATAAACATCTACTGATTTTTCATATACTCTAAAAACATATTTTAATAAAACATTAAATTTTACTTAAAAAAAGATTACAAATTGGATAAGCATTAATAAATTTGTGGTCATAAACTTTTGATTTTTTTAAAGGTTTAGAAACTAATTCAGCAACTTAAGCCTTAGGGGGTTTAAAATCATAATTAGCATTTGCATTATTTCTACATATACTGATATTGAAATAAAGACTTTTATTTTGGCATGAATCAGTATAGTTTCCATCCTTTCCTATTTTAATAAAATACCCTTTAATCATCATATTTGAATTATGTACAAGCGCTTTAAAAAATTCTTTCGCCTGATTGTGGAATTTTTTATTTGCAGTTTCGCCTTCGGAGCATATTAAGCCTTGTCTTAAATCATAGTCGAATTTATCATATATCAAAGCTTTTAAATCATTAGCTAATTTCTTTAAATTGTCATCATAGTTATTTTCAAAATCATATTTATGTATGTGTTGTGTAACTAAACATTTAATCTTCTCCTTTATATAAGATATAAAATGTGATGTACCTTTTATTAACCCTTCCTTTTTATTATAAAAAATTTTTTTTTTAAAACATCGAGTAGAATTATTTATGGATATATCAAAGTCGGTAATAACCCAATGATAATTATTGCATTGATAGGCATATTTTGTATTTTCTGATTCATAATTTAAAATACAATTAATTATATCTAAATGTTGAATATGCTCCTTTTCATCATGTTCGAATGTTACAGTTGGGTGGTCTACTGGATTATACGCAATCAATTTTGTACTGTTATTATTTGCATCTTGAAGAGTTGCAGCCTTAACATTTGAAAAAATTACTAGCATGAAAAATGATAATATAATATTCCGCATATTTATAAATAATAAAATAAGCAATCCTAAAAATGCAAATTTTAATATATATATATATATATCTAAAGGTTTATATTAAAAAAATTAATAATAATTTACAATATTTTATTTTATAATATTGAAAAAAGTTTTAATGCATTGATTTTAATATAAGGCAAATAATTAGAATATATATAAACATATTTCAATTTGAATAATAAAATAAATATATAATTAGAAAATTTTTTCCTATTTTAATATTAATAAAAATCTATTATTTTTCGTAGAAACGTCGCAGTTGTATTATTAGATATTTCTAACATATGTATAAACATATTCTAATACATTTTGATTATATTATTAATACATAGATAAATACATTGTACATGCAATGTTATCGTTTTTTTTTACAATAATTTGGCTAAGATAACTAAACATCTATTATTATATGGAATAAAAATGAAAAATAAAAATTTATTTTCATAAATTAATTTTAAAACAACAAATGGAAAAACGCCAAATAATTTATATGTTATATACCTATTATATTTTAACAACCATACATTAATATAATATAAATAATTATGTTGCATTGGTGCCTATTAATGTATTTTTTTTATTTTCTTTTTTTATTTACCTATTATTATGCTACTCTAAAATTGATACAGACAAGTTAAAACTAACAAAAAAATTATAATCCAAAGATTTTGGTAATTTGAAGTATTACAGTTATCAAAAACACTTTGCTGCATTTAGATTGCCAACATTTGTTTTTAAGAAAATTGAAAATGCATAAAATTATGTTTATTTTATTATTATATTTTTTTTAGCATATAATACTATCCAAACACAGTAATATATATTAATATTTTTCGTCGTATGTTTCCAATATAAAGTAAAAGCATTTTGAAAACCCCCAAATAAGTATATATACTATGTCCAGCCATATATATTAGGTTTAGGCAGTTATAATATATGAACTTATTTATATGTATTTTAAAAACATTTCTAAAAAAAATATAAAACAAATAAATAGTAAAACTATATATATTATTTAAGGTTTAAAAAAAATGGTGTTATGAAATATAGCTGTCGATTAGCTATTTTTTAAAGCAAATACAATAAACTTGCAAAGATTTTTCATTTCCTCGTAAAAACATATTTTAATAAAAAAATAAATTAGGGTAAGCATTAATATATATGTGGCATAAACTTATGGTTTTCTTAAAAGTTTAGCAAAAAATTCACCAACTTCAGATTTAGGAAGTTCAAAAGTATAATCAGCATTTGCATTATTTATATTGAAATAAAGACTAACATTGTGGATTAAACATCTATTCTCACTATCCCATATTATTTTAATAAAATACCCTTTCATCTTCATATCTGAATTTTGTACAAGCGTTTCAAATTTTTTCTTTGCCCTCTTTTTGACCTTTGCATCCTTTGATTCGCTTTCATATTTTATTAAGCAATGTGTAAACTCGTACTAAAATCTATCATATACTGAAGCTTTTATATTATGAGCAAAATCCATTAAATCTACAGGATGGTTGTTTTCAAAATCATATTTAAACATGTGTCACAAAACTACATCTTTAAACTTCTCCTTTATATAAGCTATAAAATGTCTTATGCCTGTTTATAATGATTTAGTTCAATTTTTAGAAATTTTTTTTTTCAAATATCGACAATCATTATCTATGGATATATAAAAATCTTTTATAGCGAAATTATAATTGTCATCTTTATATATATATTTTGTATTTGCCGATTGTTCACATAAAGTATCATTAATTAATTTAAATGTTGATTATGCTTTTCTTTAGTATGTATAAATTTTGGAATTGGTTGCGGTACCGAAATAAATCCAATCGATTTGGGATTGCTATTATTAGCACTCTGGAATGTTGCAGCTTTAACATTTG
This sequence comes from Plasmodium chabaudi chabaudi, assembly GCF_900002335.3. Taxonomy (NCBI): domain Eukaryota; phylum Apicomplexa; class Aconoidasida; order Haemosporida; family Plasmodiidae; genus Plasmodium; species Plasmodium chabaudi. Next base: position 956,821 of record NC_030109.2, read on the forward strand.
CAAATATTACTAGTATGAAAAATGATAATATAATGTTCATCATTTCATAAGCAAACAATCCTAAAAATACTAAGTTTAATATATATACCTACCTAAAGATTTATATTAAAAAAATTAATAAGATGGATTTATTGTTAGAATTAATCGTTTATTTAATAATATTAAGAAAAAGGCCTAATACATTTATTTTTATGTAAGACAAATATATTAGAATTTATATAAACATGTTTAATTTGAATAATAAAATAAACATATAATTAGAACAATTATTTCTATTTTAATGTTAATAAAAATTGATTATTTTATTTAGCAGTTTCGTAGTTATATTATTATATATTGCTAGCATATGTATAAATATATTCTAAATATATTTATAGGTATTATTAATATATATATAAATAGTGTACATGCAATGCTGTCGTTTTTTTACAATAATTTGGTTTAGAATAACTAAATATCTATTATATGGTGCCATAGTTAATAATTGTAAAACAACATCAAAAGGCATACCCATCCAATAATCTATATGTTATATACCTATTATAATCTAACAATCATAGATTAATATAATATAAAAAATTATGTTACATTGATGGGTATTATGCTTTTTTTATTTCCCTATTATTCTACTCTAAAACTGATACGGGTATGCCCAAATAAACCAAAGAATTAGAACCCCAAAAATTTGAAAAATTGAAGATTATACCTATGAAAATCATTCTACCGTTTTCGTTTTATAGAAAATAGGAAATGCATAAAATTATGCTTATTATATTATTATATTTATTTAATATATAATACTATGTCAGACAGTAATATATATTAATAATTTTCTTTTATATTGTCAATATAAAGTAAAAACCTTTTGAAAGCATACACTTCTACACATCGAAATAAGTATATATACTATGTTATGTATACCATATATACTAGGCATGTGTATCTATAATATATACACTTATTTATATAAACATTTATTCGAATTTAAAAGCGTTTATAAGAAAAAATGTAAAACAAATAAATGGTAAAACTATATATGTTGTTAAAAGTTTTTTACAAAATTGGTGAGAAATGTACCTGTCTATAAGCAATTTTTTAAAGCAAACACAAGAGGCATATACTGATTTTTCATTTATTCGTAAAAATATATTTTATTAAAACATTAAATTTTACTTAAAAAATATTATAAATTAGATAAGCATTAATAAGTTTGTGGAAATCAAATTATGGTTTTCCTGAAATATTAGCAACTAATTTAACAACGTTAGGGATAGGAATTTTTAAATCATGAGTAACATTTACATTCTTTTCATTTATGATGATACGGAAGTAAAGGCTTTTATTTTGACTTAAATGCGCATAGTTTCCATCCTCACTTATTTTAATAAAATAGCCTTCGATCTCTATTTTTGAATTATGTACAAGCGTATAAAAAATTTGCTTTGCACTATCACGGAGCCTTTCCTTTTCGGGTTCGTTTTCGTATTTTATTAGGTCTTGTTCAAATTTCGTATCGAATTTATCATATATAAAATTTTTTAAATCATTAGATAATATATTTAAATTGTCATCATAATTGTTTTCAAAATCATATTTATGCATGTTTCGTGAAAATAAATGTTTAATATTCGCCTTTATATAATTTATAAAATAAATTGTGCCTATTTTTAATACTTCAATTCTATTTTTAGAAATAGTTCTGTTCAAATATGGAGAAGAGTTATCTATGTATATATCAAAGTCTGTAATAACCCAATGATATTTGCCACCTTCATATGCATATTTTATATCTTCCGGTTGTTCACGTATAAATTTATTAATTCCATCTAAAAATTGAATAAAGCTTTCATCAAATTTTGATAATGTTACAAATGGACCAGCTAGCGAAATATATCCAATTGATTGTGATCTGCTATTATTTGCATCTTGAAAAGTTGCAGCTCTAACATTTGAAAAAATTGCTAGTATGAAAAATGATAATATAATATTCATCATTTTCATAAATAATAAAATATGCAATCTTAAAATACGAATTTAATATATATACCTATCTAAAGGTTGTATTAAAAAAATTGGTAATATTATTTACAATTATTTTATTTTATTTTATAATATTAAAAAAAGTATTAATACATTTATTTTTTAAGAAAAATGTATTTGAATTTATATAAGCATACTTCATTTTGAATAATAAAATAAAAATATAATTAGAATATTTTCTCCTACTTTAATATTAATAAAAATTGATTATTTAATTTGGCAACTTCGTAGTCGTATTATTAATACACAGATGAAAAAATGAACCTGCATGCAAAGTTAACATTTTTTTTACAATAATTTGGTAGAACATAACTAAATATGTATTATATGATATCAGAATGAAAAATAAATTTTTATTTTTTATAAATTAATTGTAAAACAACATCAAAAGGGAATTATGCCCAATAATCCACATGTTATATACCTATTATCATTTAACGGCTATATATTAATATAATATAAATAATTATGTCACATTTATATCCATTTATGCATTATTTTATTTATTTTTTTATTTACATATTATTATACTGCTCTAAAACTGATTCAGACATGTGAAAATCAAACAAAAAATTATAATTCAAAAATTTTGGTAATATGAAGTATTATAGTTATGAAAATCACTCTACCTATTTTTTTTAAAGAAAATTAGAAATGCATAAAATTATGCTTATTATATTTTTACATTTTTTTTAATATATAATACTATTCAAGATAATAATATATATTATATTTTTCGCTGTATATTGTGAATATAAAGTAAAAACCTTTTGAAAGCACAAAGTTCTAAAAATAAAAATAAGTATATATGTTATGTACAACCATATATACTAGATTTGCACCATTATAATATATGTCTTATTTATATAAAGATTTATTCGAATTTAAAAATGTTTCTAAAAAAAAAATATAAAACAAATATTAATTAAAAATTTTATTATCAGTAAAGTTCCTCTGTATTTTGGAAATACTTAGTGTTAAAAAATAAATTGAAAATATTTTAAACTTAGGTAAATATTAATATATTTGTGAATAAATCTACAGTTTTCTTAGAGGTTTAGAAATTAATTGAACCGTTTCAGGTTTAGGAAATGGAAAGTCATGAGTAACATTTGCATTCTGTTTATTTATATCTATATTGAAATAAAGACTTTTTTTTGTCTTAAATGCATATAATCTTTACCATTTCTTATTTTAATACAATAACTTTGAATTTTTATATTTGAATTTTCTACAAGCACTTTAAAAAGTTTCTTTGGCCTCTTATTGAGTTATCATTTTCTGGGCTATTTTCATATTTCATTAAGCCGTTTTAAAATTCTTGTTCAAATTGATTACACATGGCAGCTTTTAAATCATTAGCGAATTCCTTTAAATCGGCATCAAAACTATATTCAAATCATATTTATCCAATTATCGTGTGTCTAAATATTTAATATCATCCTTTATATAAGATATTAAATATGTTGTGTCTGTATGCAATTCTCTAATTCTATTTTTAGAAATAGTTTTTTAAAATATCGATGATCATTATCTATGAATATATCAAAATCTGTTATAATAAATGATAATTGTTGCCTTCAAATCCATAACTTATATTTTTCGATTGTTCACATAAAATATCATTAATTGCATCTAAATATGGAAAATACTTTTCTTTATGATTTGTGAATGTTACAGTTGCTTGAGATACTGAATCATATTCAATCGTTTTGGGACTTTTATTATTTGCATCTTGAAAAGTTGCAGCCCTAACATTTGCAGAAATCACCAACATGAAATATGATACTATAATATTCATCATTTTCATAAATAAGCATTTCTAAAAGCACTAAGTTTAATATATATACCTATCTAAAGATTTATATTAAAATAATTAATAGTAATTATTTACAATTATCGTATTTTATAATATTGAAAAAAAAGTCTTAATGCATTTATTTTTTTTACGAAAAATGTATTAGAATATATATAAACATGCTTCCATTTGCATAATAAAATAAACATATAATTAGAATAATTTTTTCTATTTTAATATTAATAAAAATCAATTATCTTATTTAGAAACTTCGTAGTTTTATTATTAGACATTGCTAACAGATGTATAAACATATTCTAAAAATATTTGTAGGTATTATTAATACATAGATAAATACAGTATATATGGAATAATATCGTTTTTTACATTAATTTGGTTGAACCTAGCTAAACATGTATTATATGACACCATCATGAAAAATTCATTTTTATTTTTCATAAGTAAATTGGAAAACAGCATCAAAAGGGGAATACACACAATAATCTACATGTTGTATACCTATTATCATTTAATGACCATATATTAATATAATATAATATAAATAATTATGTTACATTGATGTGTATTTATGCTTTTTTTATTTCCCTATTATTATGCTGCTCTAAAACTGATATAGACATGCTCATATTAACCAAAAAATTAGAACTCCCAAAATTTGATAATTTGAAGTAATATAGCTATGGAAATTATTCTGCCGATTTTGTTTTAAAGAAAATTAGAAATTCATAAAATGATGTTTATTATATTGCTGTATATATATATTACTATGTCAGACAATAACATATATTAACATGTTTTGTTTATATTGTTAATACAAAATAAAAACATTTTGAAACAAGCGCTTCCATACACCAAAAAAAGTATTTATTCTACGCTATGTACACCAAAAAAAGTATTTATTCTACGCTATGTACACCAAAAAAAGTATTTATTCTACGCTATGTACACCATATATACTAGGAATGCGTAGCTATAATTATCTACATATTTATATAAACATTTATTCGAATTTAAAAACGTTTATAAAAAAAAATATAAAACAAATAAATAGTAAAACTATATATGCTATTTAAGGCTTTTTAAAAAAATGATTATTAAATATAAGTGTTTATAATCAATTTTTTAAAGCAAATACGGTAAGCTTGCACCGATTTTTCATTTATTCGTAAAAATATATTTTATTAAAACATTAAATTTTACTTAAAAAAATATTACAAATTGGATAAGCATTAATAAGCTTGTGGCAATAAACTTATGATTTTCCTGAAATGCTATTAACTAATTTAACAACGCTAGGGATAGGAATTTTTAATTCATACTTAAAATTTGCATTCTTTTCACTTAGTCTAATATTGAAATAAAGACTTTTATTTTGTTTTAAGTGCTCATAGTTTCCATCTTTAGTTACTTTAATAAAATAGCCTTCAATCTCTATTTCTGAATTATGTACAAGCTCATAAAAAGTTTTCTTTGCACTATCACGGAGCTTTTTATTTTCTGGTTCATTCGTGTATTTGATTAAGCCTCCTTTAAAATTCTTGTCGAAGGGATCATATATCAAAGTTTTTAAATCATTAGCTAATACATTTAAATTTTCATCATAGTTGCTTTCAAAATCATATTTATGCATGTATTTTGAAAATAAATGGTTAATGTTTGCATTTATATATGTTATAAAATAACTTGAGCCTATTTGTAATTCTTCAGTTTTATTTTTAGGAATAGATTTACTTAAATATGGAGAAGAGTTATTTATGGTTATAACAAAGTTTGATATAACCCAATGGTAATTGGTACCTTCATATGCACATTTTATGTCTTCCGATTGTTTACCTAAAAATCCATTAATTTCATCTAAAATTTGATGATAGTTTGGACTATATTTTGTTACTGTTACTATTGGTTGGTTTACCGAAATAAGTCCAATCGATTTGGGGTTGCTACTACTTGCCCTTTGAAAACTTGCCGCCTTAACATTTGAAAAAATCACTAATATGAAAAATGATAATATAATATTCATCATTTTCATATGCAATAAAATAAGGAATTCTAAAAATACCAAGTTTAATATGTATACATATTAACGGTTTATATTAAAAAAAGTAATAATAATCATTTAAAATTATTTTATTTTATAATATTAAAAAAAAGTCTTAATACATTTATTTTTTTTTTTAAGAAAAATGAATTAAAATTTATATAACCATATTTCAATTTGAATAATAAAATAACCATATAATTAGAATAATTTCTCCTATTTTAATATCAATAAAAAAATATTACTTTTCTTTGAAACGCCATCATTTTATTATTATATATTGCTAACATATGTATAAATATATTCTATATATATTTATAGGCATTATTAATATATGATGAAAAATGAGCCTGCATGCAAAGCTATCATATTTTATTCGTTTTTTTTTTACGCTAATTTATTAAGCATAGCTAAATATGTATTATTATAATATGGTATCAGCGTGAAAAATTAATTTTTATTTTTCATAAATTAATTGTAAAACAACATTAAAAGGCAAATATGGTCAATAATATATATGTTATAAGCCTATTATCATATAATGACAATATATTAATATAATATAATATAATATAATATAAATATATATCAATGTGGGTATTTATTTATGTATTTTTTATTGTCCTTTTTCATTTCCCTATGATTATTACGCTGCTATAAAACTGGTACAGACATGTGAAAATCAAACAAAAAATTATAATCCAAAGAGTTGGGTAATTTAAAGTATTACAATATGTAAATCATTTTGTCGTTTTTGTCTTAAAGAAAATTGAAATGATAAATTTGTGTTTATTATATTATTATATTTTTTATATATAATACTATTCAATATAATAATATATATTATATTTTTCGATGTATATTATGAATATAAAAAGTAAAAACCTTTTGAAAGCACAAAGTTTTAAAAATAAAAATAAGTATATATGTTATGTGCAACCATATATACTAAATTTGCACAGTTATAATATATGCCATTTTTACATAAGCATTTATATGAATTTTAAAAACGTTTCTATAAAAAAATATAAAACGAATTTTAACTAAAGTTTTTTTTATATGTCTATGCAATAAATTTTCCATATTACCAAAATAGGCTTTCTCGCCCTATTATATAGATAATAACATATAACCTGTAAAAATAATCAAACAAATTAAATAGTAAACTATATATATATTGTTGAAAGTTGTTTGCAAAATCTTATGAAATATATCTGCTGATAAGCAATTTTTTAAAACAAATACGATAAACATGTACTGATTTTTCATTTACTATAAAAATATTTTAATAAAACTTTAAATTTTACATAAAAAAAATTTCAAATTATAGTAAGCACTTAATATGTATAAAATACAAAATCCATAAAGAACATTTGCATTCTTTATCCATTCTTATTAATTCTCAACTTAATTAAAAAAAAAATTATCAGTAAATCTCCATTGCATTTTGAAAATATTCAATTTAAAATGCAAATTGAAAATATTATTTATAGGAGCAATTATTAATATATTTGTGACAATAAAATTATGGTTTTCTTGTAAGATTAACAACTAATTCAGCAACTTCAGGTTTAAGAGATTTATAATAACAATCATAATTTTCATAATTTTTATTTATATATATATCGAAATAAACATGATCATTTTCACATAAATCCATATAGCTTTCATCTTCTCTTATTTTAATAAAATAACCTTTAATATTCATAGACGAATTATTTACAAGTACTTCAAGAATTTCTTTTGCCATCTTATGGTACTTTTCATTTTCTGGTCCTGTTTCGTATTTTATTATGTCATTTTTTAAATCATGGTCAAATTCATCATATATCAAAACTTTTAATTTTTTAGCTAATTTCCTTGAATCATCATAATAGTTTCTTTCAAAGTCATATTTATGCATGTGCTGTGAAATTAAATATTTAATATTATCCTTTATATAAGCTATAAAATATGCTGAACCTTTTATGAATCCTTCAATTTTTTTATTAGAAAATTTTCTTTTCAAATTTCGATCAGAATTATCTATAGATATATCAAAGTCTGTAATAACCCAGTGATGATTGCTAAATTGATAAGCATATTTTATATTTTTTGATTCATCCCGAAAAATATTATTAATTATATCTAAATATTCAGTATGATTTTTATCATCATGTGAGAATGTTACAATTGGTTGAGCTACCGAAGCATATGCAATTGATTGTGGCCTGCTATCATTTTCATCGTGAAAAATTGAAGCCTTAACATTTGAAAAAATTGCTAGTATGAAAAATGATACTATAATATTCATCATTTTCATAAATAACCATTTCTAAAAGCACTAAGTTTAATATATATACCTATCTAAAGATTTATATTATAAAAATTAATAATTGTTATTTACAATTATTTTATTTTATAATATTGAAAAAAAGTCTTAATGCATTTATTTTTTTAAGAAAAATGTATTAAAATTTATATAAACATACTTCATTTTGAATAATGAAATAAAAATATAATTAGAATAATTTTCCTATTTTAATATTAATAAAAAAATATTATTTTTCTTTGAAACGCCGTTATTTTATTAGTATATATTGCTAGCATATGCATAAATATATTATAAATATATTTATAGGTATTATTAATACATAGATAATATAGCATATATGCAAATTTATCGTTTTTTTACGTTATTTTTACTGAGCATAACTAAATAATGTATTATATGGCATCAGAATGAAAAATAAATTTTTATTTTTTATAAATTAATTGTAAAACATCAAAAGTCATGCCTGCCCAATAATCTATGTTGCATGCATATTATCATTTAACGGCCATATATTAATATAATATATATATATATATATACATTGATATATATGTATTTCTTCATTTTACTTTTTTTTCCATTCTTCCTTTCACTATAATTATTACGTTGCTCTAAAACTGGTACAGACATATGAAAATCAAACAAAAAAATATAATTCAAAGAATTTGGTAATATGAAGTATTATTGTTATGAAAATCATTTTGCTGATATTTTTAAAGAAAATTAGAAATGTATAAAACTATGTTTATTTTATTATTATATTTTTTTATATGTAATACTATTCCAAGACAGTAATATATATTAATATTTTTCGTTTATATTGTCAGCATAAAGTAAAAGCCTTTTGAAAACACAAACTTCTACACAGCAAGATAAGTATATATGCTATTATATGTGATCATATATACTAGATTTGCACAGTTATAATATATGTCTTATTTAAATAAACATTTATATAAATTTTTAAAACTTTCCTATAAACAAATATAAAACAAACTATAATTAAAGTTTTTTTTATATGTCTATACCAAAAATTTTGGATATTAAAAAATAGATGTTTCTCATCCTGTTATATAGACAACATAAAATTCTTAAAAATAATAAAACAAAATAAATAGTAAAACTATATATGTTAAAAATTTTTTACAAAATGGTTATGAAATATATCTGTTGATAAGCTATTTTTTAAAGCGAATAGACCAAACTCTCATTGATTTTTCTTTTACTCTAAAAACGCATTTTAATAAAACTTTAAATTAGTTAAGCATTAATATATTTGCGACAATAAAATTATGGTTTTCTTGTAAGATTAACAACTAATTCAGCAACTTCAGGTTTAAGAGATTTATAATAACAATCAGAAATTTCAGATTTTTTATTTATATGTATATCGAAATAAATATGACACTTTTCACATAAATCCATATAGTTCCCATCCTCTCTTATTTTAATAAAATAACCTTTAATCCTCATAGATGAATTATTTACAAGCACTTCAAGAAATTCTTTTGCCATCTTATGGTACTTTTCATTTTCTGGTCCTCTTTCGTATTTTATTAAGTCTTGTTTTAAATCATAGTCAAATTCATCATATATCAAAACTTTTAATTTTTTAGCTAATTTCTTTGAATCCTCATAAAACTTTTTTTCAAAGTCATATTTATGCATATGCTGTGAAATTAAATATATAATATTATCCTTTATATAAGCTATAAAATATGCTGAACCTTTTATGAATCCTTCAATTTTTTTATTAGATAATTTTCTTTTCAAATTTCGATCAGAATTATCTATGGATATATCAAAGTCTGTAATAATCCAGTGATGATTGTTAAATTGATAAGCATATTTTATATTTTTTGATTCATCCCGAAAAATATTATTAATTATATCTAAATATTCAGTATGATTTTTATCATTATGCTTGAATGTTACAATTGGTTGAGCTACCGAAGCATATGCAATCGGCTGTGGGCTGTTATTATTTTCATCTTGAAAAGTTGCGCCCTTAACATTTGAAAAAACTACTAATATAAAAAATGACAGTATAATATTCATCATTTTCATATGTAATAAAATAAGAAATCCTAAAAATGCGAATTTTAATATATATACATAATATTAAAGGTTTATATAAAAAAGGTAATAATAATTCACAATATTTTATTTTATAATATTGAAAAAAGTTTTAATACATTTATTTTAATATAAGTCAAATAATTATAATATATATAAACATATTTCAGCTTGAATAATAAAATAAAAATATAATTATAATATTTTTTCTATTTTAATATCAATAAAAATTAATCACTTTTTTTAGAAACGTCTTAGTTTTATTATTATGCATTGTTAACATGTTCATAAATATATTATATATATATTTTTTATTATATTATTAATACATAGATAAATGCAGTGTATTGCAATATTATCGTTTTTTTACGCTAGTTTTATTGAGTATAACTAAATTTGTATTAATAGCATTAGAATGAAAAATATATTTTAATTTTTCATAAGTTAATTTTAAAACAACATCAAAAGTCATACTCTTCCAATAATATATGTTATATGCATATTATCATTTAATGAACATATATTAATATAATAAATATTAATAAATATCTACATTGACATTTATGTATTTTTTTATTTTTTTTTTATTTTATTTTTTTATTTTCCTATGATTATTATGATTCTCTAAAACTGATCAAGACATGCCAAAACCAAAGAAAAAATTATATTCAAAGAATTTAATAATTTGATGCGTTACTGTTAAGAAAATAATTTTGACGCATTTAAATTGGTAGCATATGTTTTAAAGAACATTGGGAATACATAAGATTATGTTTATTATATTATTATATTTTTTATATATATAATACTATTCAAGACAGTAATATATATTAATATTTTTCGTTGTATATTGTCAATATAAAGTAAAAACTTTTTGAAAGAATATGCTTCTACACACCAAGATAAGTATATATTCTATGTTATGTACAGCAATATATATATTAGGTTTGTACAGTTATAATATATACACTTATCTATGTGAATTTTAAAAACTTTTCTAAAAAAAAATATAAAGCTGATTTTAATTAAATTTTTTTTTATATGTCTATGCAAAAAAATTACATAATACACAAATATGGTTTCCTCATCCTTCTGTGTAGATAATAACATATAATTCTTAAAAATAATCAAACAAATTAAATAGTAAAACTATATATATTGTTAAAAGTTGTATACAAACTTGTTATGAAATATAGTTATTGATAAGCAATTTTTAAAACAAATACAACAAAATCTCACTGATTTCTCATATACTCTAAAAACGTGTTTTAATAAAACTTAAATTAGGGTAAGCATTAATATATTTGTGAAAATAAAATTATGATTTTCCTATAGGTTTAGAAACTAATTTAGCAATATATGGGGTAGGAAATGTAAACTCATGAGTAACATCTGCATCATTTTTATTTATATTTATATTGAAATAAAAACTTTTATTTTTACATAAATCTATATCTGTTCCATCCTTTCTCATTTTAATAAAATACCCTTTAATCTTCATATCTAAAATTTGCATAAGCACATTAAAAAGTTTCTTTGCCCTCTTATTGAGCTGATCATCTTATGGTTCGTTTTCGTATTTTATTAAGCCTTGTCCAAATCTTTTTTTGAATGGATCATATATCAAAGTTTTTAAATCTTTAGCTAATTTCCTTAAATTGTCATCATATTTGTTTTCAAAATCATATTTATCGATGTATTTTGAAAATAAATGGTTAATGTTTGCATTTATATAAGTTACAAAATAACTTGTACCTATTTATAATTCGCTAGTTCTATTTTTAGAAATCATTTTTTTAAAATATCGGTTATCATTATCTATGAATATATCAAAATCTGTTATAATAAATGATAATTGTTACCTTCAAACGTATATTTTATATTTTTCGATTCATCACCTAAAATATCATTAACTGATTTTAAATGGAGGATATGGCTGTTTGTATTATTTGCAAATAGTATAGTTGCTTGAGCTATCGAATAATATGCAATCGGTTTGGGACTGCTATTATTTGTACCTTGAAAACTTGCAGCCTTAACATTTGAAAAAACTACTAGTATGAAAAATGATAATATAATATTCATCATTTTCATAAATAGTAAAATAAGGAATTCTAAAAATACAAGGTTTAATATATATACATATCTAAAGATTTATATTATAAAAATTAGTAATAATTTACAATATTTTATTTTATAATATTGAAAAAAGTCTTAATGCATTTATTTTAATATAAGGGAAATAATTAGAATTTATATGAATATGTTTCAGTTTGAATAATAAAATATGAGAATAATAATTTTTCCTATTTTAATACCAATAAAAAACAATCACTACATTTAGCAACGTCGTAGTTTTATTATTAGACATTGCTAACAGGTATATAAACATATTCTAAAAATATTTGTAGGTATTATTAATACGTAGATAAATACAGTATATATGGAATGATATCATTTTTTTACATTAATTTGGTTGAACCTAGCTAAGCATGTATTATATGACACCAGCATGAAAAATTAATTTTTATTTTTCATAAATAAATTGGAAAATAACATCAAAAGGGGAATATGCCCAATAATATATATGTTATATACATTTATTATTTAACGACCATATATTAATATAATATTAATAAATATCTACATTGGTATTTATGTATTTTTTTATTTTTTTTTATTTCCTTTTTTCTTCCCCTATGATTATTATGATTCTCTAAAACTGATCAAGACATGCCAAAACCAAAGAAAAAATTATAATACAAAGAATTTGGTAATTTGAAATATTACTGTTATGAAAATAATTCTGCCATTCTTGTTTTAAAGAAAATTAGAAATGCATAAGACTGTGTATTTATTATTATATTTTTTTTATATATAATACCATGTCAGACAGTAATTTATATTAATAAATTTCGTCGTATGTTGTCAATATAAAGTAGAAACATTTTGAAAGCATAAATTTATACAAGCAAAAATAAGTATATGTGGTGTCCAATCATATATAGAGATTTGTACAGTTATAATATATGTGCTTATTTATATAAACATTTATGCAAATTTAAACAAATTTTTTTAAAAATATAAAGCTAATTTTAATTAAAGTTTTGTTTTATATGCCTATGCAAAAAAATGCATATTAAAAAATAGGGTTTTTCACATTGTTTTGTGTAAATAATAACATAAAATTCGTAAAAATAAGCCAAAAAATTAAATAGTAAAGCTATATATATTGTTAAAAGGTTTTGACAAAATTGTTATGAAATATGTCTGCTGATAAGCAATTTTTAGAGCAAACACAGCAAACTCGCATTGATTTTTCATTTACACTAAAAAAATATTTTAATAAAACTTAAATTAGGGTAAGCAATAATATATTTGAGACAATCAAATTATGTGCTACTTATAAGATTAGCGACTACTCTATCAACACCTTTCTTAAGAAATTCAAATTTATAAATAGCACGTACATCATTTTTACTTATATTTACATCGAAATAAATGTTCATATCTTGGTTTAAATTCATATAGTTACCATCCTCTCTTATTTTAACAAAATAACCTTTAATATTCATCGATGAATTATTTACAAGCGCTTTAAGAACATTTTTTGCCTTCTTATGGTACTTTTCATTGGTTAATCCTGTTTCGTATTTTATTAAGTCTTGTTTTAAATTTTGGTCAAATTCATCATATATCAAACCTTTTAAATCTTTAGCTAATGTTTTTACCTCATGATAGTTGCTATGGAAGTCATATTTATGCAAGTGCTGTGAAATTAAAGATTTAATATTATCCTTTATATATGCTATAAAATATGCTGAACCTTTGATTAATCCTGCCTTACCTTTTTTATAAAATTTTGCTTTCAAACTTTGAGAAGAATTATTTAGGGACACATCAAAGTCTGTAATAACCCAATGGCAATTTCCACCTTGATATTCATATTTTAAATTTTTTGATTCATCACGAAAAATGTTATTAATTATATCTAAATATTCAGTATATATTGTTTCACGATGTGTGAATTTCGCAGTTGGGTGTGTTACCGAAACATATCCAATCGGCTTGGGGCTGTTATTGTTTGCATCTTGAAGAGTTGCCGACTTAACATTTGAAAAAATTACTAGTATGAAAAATGATAATATAATATTCAGCATTTTTATAAATAATAAAATAAACAGCCCTAAAAATATGAATTTTAATATTACACTTATTTAAAGGCTATATTAAAAAAAGTATTAATGCATTTATTTTTTTTTAAGAAAAATGTATTAAAATTTATATAAAATATTTCAATTTTAATAATAAAATAAACATATAATTAGAATAATTTTTCCTATTTTAATATCAATAAAAATCAATCACTTTATTTAGCAACGTCATAGTTTTATTATTATACATTGCTAGCATATGTATAAATATATTTATAGGTATTATTAATATATAGATAAATACAGATGTATACAACTTTATCGTTTTTTTTTTACAATAATTTGGGTAAGATAACTAAACATCTATTATTATATGGCATCAGAATGAAAAATATAAATATATTTTTCATAAATTAATTTTAAAACAACAAAAGGAAACACACCCAACAATATATATGTTATATATCTATTATAATTTAACGGCCATACATTAATATAATATAAAAATTATGCTACATCAATATTTATGGATTTTTTGTCTTATTTATTTTTTCCTTTTTTCTTTTCATATTATTATCCTACTCTAAAACTGATACAGACATGCGAAAATCAAACAAAAAATTATAATTCAAAGAATTTGGTAATATGAAATATTAAAGTTATGGAAAACATTTTGCTGATATTTTTTAAAGAAAATTAAAAATTTATAAAATTATATTTATTTTTTTCTTATATTTTTTTATGTAATAATATTCCAAGACAGTAATATGTATTAATATTTTTCGTTTATACTGTCAATATAAGTAAAAACATTTTGAAATCATAAACTTTTCCACACCAAGTATATGTGCTATGTGCAACCATATATACTAAATTTGTACAGTTATAATATATGCCTTATTTATACAAACATTTATTCGAATTTAAAAACGTTTATAAAAAAAATATAAAACAAATTTGAATTAAAATTTCTTTTTATGTCTATGCAAAAAAATCTGCATATTACACAAATAGGGGTGTCTCGCCCTGTTATATAGATAATAACATAAAATTCGTAAAAATAAGCCAAAAAAATAAATAGTAAAACTATATATATTGTAAAAAAGTTTTTTACAATATTGTTAAGAAATATAGCTATTGACAAACAGCTTTTTAAAGCAAGCACAACAAACTTGTACTGATTTTTCATTTACACTAAAAACATTTTTTAATAAAACATTAAATTTTACTTGAAAAAATATTACAAATTGGATAATCATTAATAAATTTGTGGCAATAAAATTATGATTTTCTTGAAATTTGCGCCATTAATTTAGCAACATTAGGGGTAGGAACTTTTAAATCATGAGTAGCAGTTGTATCATCTCTACCTATACTAATCTTGAAATAAAGACTTTCATTTTGACATAAATCCGTATAGTTTCCATCCTTTCTTATTTTAATAAAATAGCCTCTAATCATAATATTTGAATTATCCAGAAGCACTTTAAAAAATTCTTTTGTCTTATTCCGGAACTTTTCTTTTTCCTTATCCGGGGACTCTTCATTTGAGGTTTTTCGTTTGAAACATTTTAAGAGATATACTAAGATACATTTAAAATGATTGCGTGGGTTCTCATGTACCAAGCCTCTTAAATCATTACCAAATTTATCATATATCAAACCTTTTAAATCAGTCATTAATTTATCATATATCAAACCTTTTGAATCATTATCGAATTTATCATATATCAAACCTTTTAAATCATTAGCTAATTTCTTTAAATTATCATCATAGTTGTTTTCAAAATCATATTTCTTCATGTGTTGTGTAACTAAACATTTAATACTCTCCTTTATATAAGATATAAAATGAATTGTACTGTTTATTATCACTCTAGCTTTATTAGAAATAAATATATCATAAAAATTCCGAGTATTATTATTTATGAGCATATCAAAGTCTGTAATAACCCAATGATAATTATCGCCTTGATAAGCATAATTTGTATTTTCTGATTCATAATTTAAAATATAATCAATTGTATCTAAATATTCACGATATTCCTTCTCAAACTTGTATAATTTTATATTTGGGTGAGCTACCGAAGCATATGCAATCGGCTGTGGGTTGTTATTATTTGCATCTTGAAAAGTTGCAGCCTTAACATTTGAAAAAATCACTAATATGAAAAATGATAATATAATATTTATCATTTTCATAAATAATAAAATAAGCACTCCTAAAAATACAATTTTAATATATATACATATTAAAGGTTATATTAAAAAATTAATAATAATTATTTACAATTATTGTATTTTATAATATTGAAAAAAGCCTAATGTCTTTATTTTTATTAGAAAAATGTATTAGAATTTATATAAACATACTTCAATTTGCATAATAAAATAAAAATATAATTAGAATAATTTATCCTACTTTAATATTAATAAAAATTGATTATTTTATTTAGCAGATTCGTGGTTGTGATATTAATACATAGATGAAAAAATGAACCTGCATGCAAAGTTATCATTTTTTGTTCGCTTTTTTTTATTACGATAATTTGATTAAGCATAACTAAATATTTATTATATGACATCAGCATGAAAAATGAATTTTTATTTTTCGTAAATTAATTTTAAAACAACACCAAACGGAAAAACGCCAAATAATCTATATGTTATATACCTATTATTATCTAACGGCAATACATTAATTTAATATAAATAATTATATACATTGGCATCTATTTGTGACTTTTTTTTCTGTTTCTGATATTATTATTCTGTTCTGAGACTGATGCAGGCATATCAAAGCTAACAAAAATTTATAATTCAAAGAATTTGGTAATTTGAAATATTACAGTTATTAAAATTATTATGCCGTTTTTGTTTTAAAGGAAATTTAAATGATAAAATTATGTTTATTTTATTTTTATATATTTTAATATATGTTACTGTCTTGGGATAATATTATATATTCATATTTTTCGTCGTATATTGCCAATATAAAGTAAAAGCATTTTGAAAACCCCAAAATAAGTATATATAGTATATCCAACCATATATACTAGGTTTAGGCAGTTATTATATATGAACTTATTTATATAAACAATTATATCAATTTTAAAATGTCTTCTAAAAAAATACAAAACAAATTTTAACTAAAGTTTTTTTATGTCTACGTAAAAAATTTTCATGTTACACAAATAGGGTTTTATCATTCTGTTGTATAGACAATAGCATATTGGTCTTAAAAATTGGCAAATAAATTAAATGACAAAACTATATATATCGTAAAAAACTTTTTTACAATATTGTTAAGAAATATATCTGTCTATAACCATTTTTTAATGCATATACAACAAATTCGTATCGATTTTTTATTTACTGCTAAAAATTTATTTTAATAAAATTTTAAAATTCGGGAACCATTAATAAATCAATGGCAACAAAATTACGTTTTCTTAAAGTCTTAACAACTTGTTCAACAATTTCAGATTTAGGAAATTCAAAATCATAAGTAGCATTTGCATTATTTTTATTTATATTTATATTGAAATAAAAACTAACATTGTGGGTTAAACACTTATTCTCATTATCCCATATGACTTTAATAAAATGCCCTTTCATCTTCATATCTGAATTTTGTACAATAGCTTCAAAATGTTTCTTTGCCCTCTTTTTGACCTTTGCATCCTTTGGTTCGCTTTCATATTTTATTAAGCCGTGTGTAAACTCGTACTCAAATCTATCATATATCGAAGCCTTTAGATTATTAGCAAAATCCTTTAAATCGTCAGGACAGTTGCTTTCAAAATCATATTTATACATGCATCGTGAAATTACATCTTTAAACTTCTTCTTTATATAAGCTATAAAAAATGTTGTGCCTGCTTGTATTGCTTCAATTCTATTACTAGAAAAATATTTTTTCAAATGCCGAGAAGAATTATCTATAGATATATCAAAGTCTGTTATAACCCAATGATAATTGCCGCCTTGAAATGCATATTTTGTTTTTTCCGATTCATTACGAAAAATATCATTAATTGCATCTAAATATGGAATATACTTTTATTTACAATTTGTGAATGTTACAGTTGGGTGATCTACTGGATTATATCCAATCAATTTTGTACTGTTATTATTTGCATCTTGAAGAGTTGCAGCCTTAACATTTGAAAAAATTACTAGCATGAAAAATGATAATATAATATTCATCGTTTTCATAAATAATAAAATAAGCACTCCTAAAAGTAATAATTTTAATATATATACATATCTAAAGGTTATATTAAAAAATTAATAATAATTATTTACAATTATTGTATTTTATAATATTGAAAAAAGCCTAATGTCTTTATTTTTATTAGAAAAATGTATTAGAATTTATATAAACATACTTCAATTTGCATAATCAAATAAACATATAATTAGAATAATTTCTCCTATTTTAATATTAATAAAAATTTATATTTTATTTAGCAACTTTGTAGTTGTATTATTATATATTGCTAACATATGCATAATACATTCTATATATATTTATAAGTATTATTAATATATAGATAAATACTGTATATATGCAAAGTTATCGCTTTTTTTACGATAATTTTATTGGGTATAACTAAATATGTATTATATAACACCAGAATGAAAAATGAATTTATATTTTTTATAAATTGATTGTAAAACAACATCAAAAGGGGAATGCACACAATAATCTATATGTTATATGGCTATTATCATCTAACGACAATAAATTAATATAAATAAATGTTACATCGATATCCATTATGCATTTATTTATTTTTTTATTTCCCTATTATTATGGTACTTTAAGGTGATGCAGACAGGTTAAAATAAAACAAAAAATTGTAATTCAAAGAATTTTGTAATAATGAAGTATTATAGTTATTAAAAACATTACGTTGCCTGCGTTTTAAAGAAAATTAGAAATTCATAAGATTTTGTTATTTATTATTATATTTTTTTATATATAATACTATCTAAGACAGTAATATATATTAATATTTTTCGTTGGATATTATCAATATCAAATAAAAACTTTTTGAAAGCATGCATTTCTACATATAGAAATATGTATACATGCTATGTTATGTATAACCATATATACTAGATTTGCACAGTTATAATAAATGTACATATTTATATAAGCATTTATTCGAATTTAAAAATGTTTATAAAAAAATATATAAAGCAAATAAATAGTAAAACTATATATATTGTTTAAGCTTTTTAAAAAAATATATTATTAAATATAGGTGTCTATAAGCAATTTTTTAAAGCAAACACAAGAGGCATATACTGATTTTTCATTTATTCGTAAAAATATATTTTATTAAAACATTAAATTTTACTTAAAAAATATTATAAATTAGATAAGCATTAATAAGTTTGTGGAAATCAAATTATGGTTTTCCTGAAATATTAGCAACTAATTTAACAAAGTTAGGGATAGGAATTTTTAAATCATGAGTAACACTTACATTCTTTTCATTTATGATGATACGGAAGTAAAGGCTTTTATTTTGACTTAAATGCGCATAGTTTCCATCCTCACTTATTTTAATAAAATAACCTTGAATCTTTATTTCTGAATTATGTACAAGCGTGTAAAAAATTTGCTTTGCACTATCACGGAGCCTTTTCTTTTCGGGTTCGTTTTCGTATTTTATTAGGTCTTGTTCAAATTTCGTATCGAATTTATCATATATAAAATTTTTTAAATCATTAGATAATATATTTAAATTGTCATCATAGTTGTTTTCAAAATCATATTTATGCATGTTTCGTGAAAATAAATGTTTAATATTCGCCTTTATATAATTTATAAAATAAATTGTGCCTATTCTTAATACTTCAATTCTATTTTTAGAAATGGATCTGCTCAAATATGGAGAAGAGTTATCTATGTATATATCAAAGTCTGTAATAACCCAATGATATTTGCCACCTTCATATGCATATTTTATATCTTCCGGTTGTTCAGGTATAAATTTATTAATTTCATCTAAAAATTGAATAAAGCTTTCATCAAATTTTGATAATGTTACAAATGGACCAGCTAGCGAAATATATCCAATTGATTGTGATCTGCTATTATTTGCATCTTGAAAAGTTGCAGCTCTAACATTTGAAAAAATTGCTAGTATGAAAAATGATAATATAATATTCATCATTTTCATAAATAATAAAATATGCAATCTTAAAATACGAATTTAATATATATACCTATCTAAAGGTTGTATTAAAAAAATTGGTAATATTATTTACAATTATTTTATTTTATTTTATAATATTAAAAAAAGTATTAATACATTTATTTTTTAAGAAAAATGTATTTGAATTTATATGAGCATACTTCAGTTTAATAATAAAATAAAAATATAATTAGAATAATTTATCCTACTTTAATATTAATAAAAATTGATTATTTAATTTGGAAACTTCGTAGTCGTATTATTAATACACAGATGAAAAAATGAACCCGCATGCAAAGTTATCACATTTTGTTCGCTTTTTTTTATTACGATAATTTTATTGGGCATAACTAAATATGTATTATATAACACCAGAGTGAAAAATGAATTATTATTTTTTTATAAATTAATTGTAAAACAACATCAAAAGGGGAATGTACCCAATAATTTATATGTTATATGCCTATTATCATATAACGACAATATATTAATATAATATAAATAATTATGTCACATTTATATCCATTTATGCATTATTTTATTTTTTTATTTCCCTATTATTATGGCACTTTAAGGTGATACAAACAGGTTAAAATAAAACAAAAAATTGGAATTCAAAGAATTTGGTAATAATGAAGTATTATAGTTCTAAAAACATTATGTTGCCTTTGCTTTAAAGAAAATTAGAAATTCATAAGATATTGTTATTTATTATTATATTATATATATATAATACTATGTCAGACAGTAATATATATTAATATTTTTCTTTTATATTGCCAATATAAAATAAAACCCTTTTGAAAGCATACAAATTTGCACACCAAGATAAGTATATATGCTATGCTATGTACAACCATATATACTAGATTTGCACAGTTATAATAATGTCTTATTTATATAAACATTTATACAATTTTAAAAACGTTTCCCAAAAAAATATAAAACAAATTTGAATTAAAGTTTTTTTTATATGTCTATGCAAAAAAAATGCATTTTAAAAAATTGGGTTTTCTCACCCCGTTGTGTAGATAATAACATATAACCCGTAAAAATAATCAAACAAATTAAATAGTAAACTATATATATTGTTAAAAGTTTTTTACAAAAGGTTATGAAATATAGCTGTTGTTATGCAATTTCTAAAGCAAATACAACAACCTCGCATTTATTTTTTATTTACTTCTAAAAATATATTTTAATAAAACTTTAAATTTTACATAAAAAAATGTTACAAATTGGGTAAGAATTAATATATTTGAGACAACAAAATTATGGTTTTCTTAAAGGTTTAGCAACTGGTTTACCAACATTAGATTTAGGGTGTAAAAAATCATGAGTAGCATTTCCTTTATTTATATTTATATTTACATTGAAATAACGACTAACATTTGGGGTTAAACGGGTACCCTTTTGATCCTTTCTTATTTTAACAAAATAACCTTTAATCTTCATATCTGAATTTTGTACAAGCGCTTTAAAAAATTTCTTTGCCTTCTTTTTGAGTTTTTCATTTTTTGGTTCTCTTTCGTATTTTATTAAGTTATTTTTAAAATTGTTGTCGAATTGATCATATATCAAAGCTTTTAAATCATTAGCTAATTTCTTTGAACTCCCATCATAGTTGTTTTCAAAATCATATTTCTTCATGTGTTGTGTAACTAAACATTTAATTTTTTCATTTATATAAGATAGAAAGTATGTTGTACCTTTTAATAACCCTTCAATTTTAGTAGTAGAAAATTTTTTTTTCAAATATGGAGAACGATTATTTATGGATATATCAAAGTCTGTAATAACCCAACGATAATCGCCACTTTCAAATGCATATTTTATATTTTCTGATTCATCACGAAAAACATCATTAATGGTATCTAAATATGGAAAGTACTTTTGCTTACCATTTGTGAATGTTACAGTTGGCTGCGTTACTGGATTGCGTATAACCAATTTTGGGCTGCTATTATTTGCACTTTGAAAGGATGCACCCTTAACATTTGCAGAAACCACTAATATGAAAAGTGATAATATAATATTCATCATTTTCATAAATAAAAAAAATAAGCACCCCTAAAAATGCTAAGTTTAATATATATATACCTATCTAAAGGTTTATATTAAAAAAAAAATAATAAGATTTATTCTTACAATTAATTATTTGATTTGATTTTATAATATTAAAAAAAAAGGCTTAATGGATTTATTTTTATATAAGGTAAATATATTATAATTTATATAATAATGTTTCAATTTGAGTAATAAAAGAAACATATAATCAGAATGATTTTTCCTATTTTAATATTAATAAAAATCAATTGGTTTATTTAGCAGATTCGTAGGTGTGTATTAATACATAGGTGAAAAAATGAACCTGCATGCAAAGCTATCACATTTTATTCGTTTTTTTTACGCTAATTTGATCGAGCACAGCTAAATATGTATTATATGACATCATCGTGAAAAATGAATTTTTATTTTTCATAAATTAATTTTAAAGCAACACCAAAAGCCAAAACGGCCAATAATTTATATGTTATATACCTATTATAATCTAACGGCTATGCATTAATATAATATAAATAATTATGCACATTGATATTTATGCATTTTTTTCTTTTCACTTTTTCTTTTCCTACTATTATTCTACTCTAAAACTGATACAAACATGCCAAAACTAACAAAAAAATTATAATTCAAAGAGTTTGGTAATTTGAAATATTACAGTTATGGAAATCATTTTGTCGTATTTAAATTGGCAGCAATTGTTTTAAGAATATTGAAAATTCATAAATTTATGTTTATTTTATTATTATATTTTTTTATATATAATACTATTCAAGACAGTAATATATATTAATATTTTTCGTCGTGCGTTGTCAATATAAAGTAAAAACATTTTGAAATCATAACCTTCTCCCCACAAAGATAAATATATGTGCTATGTACAACCCTATATACTATTTTATACAGTTATAATATATTACTTATTTATATAAATATTTGTGCAAATTTAAAAATGTTTCTAAAAAAAATCTTAAACAAATTTTAATTAAAGTTTTTTTTTATATGTCTATGCAAAAAATTTTCATGCTACACAAATAGGGTTTTCTCACCCTGCTATGCAGATAATAACAAATAATTCGCAAAAATAATCAAACAGATTAAATAGTAAAACTATATTATTTAAGGTTTAAAAAAAAATGTTATTATGAAATATAGCTGTTTATAAGCAATTTTTTAAAGCAAACATAACAAACATATACTGATTTTTCATTTACTTTAAAAATATATTTTAATAAAATTTTAAATTATGGTAAGAATTAATACATTTGTGATAATAAATCGTGTTTTCTTAAAGATTTAACAAATGATTCAGCAATTTCAGATTTAGGAGATTTATAATAACAAGTAGCATTTGCATTATTTTTATTTATATTCATACTGAAATAAATGCTAATATTATGGGTTAAACGATTATTCTCACTATCCCATATTATTTTAATAAAATGGCCGTTCATCGCCATATCTGAATTTGGTACAAGCGCTTTAAAAATTTTCTTTGCACTCTTTTTGACCTTTACATCCTTTGGTTCGCTTTCATATTTTATTAAGCCGTGTGTAAACTCGTACTCAAATCTATCATATATCGAAGCCTTTAGATTATTAGCAAAATCCTTTAAATCGTCAGGACAGTTGCTTTCAAAATCATATTTATACATGCATCGTGAAATTACATCTTTAAACTTCTTCTTTATATAAGCTATAAAAAATGTTGTGCCTGCTTGTATTGCTTCAATTCTATTACTAGAAAAATGTTTTTTCAAATGCCGAGACGAATTATCTATAGATATATCAAAGTCTGTTATAATCCAATGATAATTGCCACCTTGAAATGCATATTTTGTATTTTCCGATTCATTACGAAAAACATCATTAATTGCATCTAAATATGGAATATGCTTTTCTTTATAAATTGTGAATGTTACAGTTGGTTGAGATATTGGATTATATCCAATCAATTTTGTATTGTTATTATTTGCATTTTGAAAAGTCGCAGCCTTAACATTTGAAAAAATTACTAATAAGAAAAATGATAATATAATATTCATCATTTTCATAAATAAGAACTCCTAAAAATACAAACTTTAATATATACACATATTTATAGGTTTATACCCAAAAAAAAATAATAAGATTTATTAGAGTTAATCATTTTATTTTATAATGTTAAAAAAAAGCTTAATACATTTATTTTTTTTTTAAAGAAAAATGTATTAGAATTTATATAAACATATTTCAATTTGAATAATAAAATAAACATACAATTAAAATAATTATTCCTGTTTTAATATTAATAAAAATCTATTATTTTATTTAACAACACTATAGTTGTATTACTATAATTGTTAACATATGCATAAAAATATTCTATTATATATATACACACATACTTATAGTTATTATTAATATATATGAAAAAATTAACTTTCATGCAAAATTGTCGCATTTTGCCCGTTTTTATTTTTTTTATTTTTATTATTATTTTATTATTTTTATTTTTTTTGGTCATTTATTTTTACAGTAATTTGACTGGGCATAACTAATTACGCATTAATTGCATCAACGTGAAATTTAATTTTTATTTTTCATAAATTAATTGGAAAGCAGCACCAAAAGACAATATACCCAATAATTTATACGCTATATGCCTATTATCACCTAACGGTCATACATTAATATTATATAAATAATTATGTTATATTGATGCCTATTTGTGCATTTTTTTTTATTTCCTTATGATTATTGTGCTGCTCTAAAACTAATACAGACATATCAAAATAAACCCCAAAATTATGGTTCAAAGAATTTGGTAATTTGAAATATTACAGTTATGAAAATCATCATGCCTCTTATGTTTTAAAGAAAATTGGAAATTCATAAGATGATGTCTATTTATTATTATATATTTTTTATGTATAATACAATCCAAGACAGTAATATATATTAATATTGTTTGTTTATATTATCAATGCAAAGCAAAAACGTTTTAAAAGCACAAACTCTACACACCAAGATAAGTATATATGTTATGTTATGTACAACAATATATACCCAATTTGTACAGTCATAATATATGTACTTATTTATATGAATTTTAAAAAATTTTATAATAAAAAGTATAAAACGAATTTTAATTAAAATTTTTTTTTATCAGTAGAGTTCCATTGCAATTTGGAAATGTTAAATATTAAAAAGTAAATAAAAATATTAATTATAGGATAAATCATTAATCTATTTGTAGTTATAAGATCGTAATTTTTTTAAAGGTGGTGAGCCATCGTGAACAACTTCAAATTCTGGAAATCCAAAATCATAAGTAGCATTTACACGAAATGGAGCTATAGCGACAGTGAAATAAAGACTAGCATCTTGGCTTAAGTACATAAAACTTTCATCCGTTCGTGTTTTGATGAAATAACCTTGAATTCTCACAGCTGAATTTTTCATAAGCGCTACAAAAAAATCCCTTGCCTTCTCTCTGAGCTTTTTATCTTCAGGCTCATGTCTGAATTTTACAAAGTTGTGTTTATACTCGTATGCAAATCTATCATATACTATAGCTTTTAGATCATGAGCAAACTCCATTAAATCGGAAGCATAGTTGTTTTCAAAATCATATTTATACATATAGTGTGAAGATATATATTTAAGTTTCTCCTTTAAATAAGCTATAAAAAATGCTGTTCCTTCTTTTATTATTTCAGTTCCTTTTTTAGAAAAATGTTCGTTCACATAATGAGGCTCATTATCTATGGATATATCAAAGTCTGTTAAAACCATATGATAATTACCACCTTCAAATGCATATCTTGTATTTTCTGATTGTTTGCTTAAAACATCATTAATTAAATCTAAATATTTATAATGTTTTGTCTCCGGGTATTCAAATAATGCAGTTGGGTGAGCTACCGAATCATATGAAATCAATTGTGGTTTATTAGGATTTCCACTTTGATAACTTGCAGCCTTAACATTTGCAGAAATTGATAATATGAAAAGTGAGAATATAATTTTCATCATTTTTCTAAATAACCAGTCCTAAAAATACTAAGTTTAATATATATACCAATCTAAAGGTTTATGCTAAAAAAACAGTAATTATTATTTACAATTATTTTATAATATTAGAAAAAAGACTTAATGCATTAATTTTTATATAAGACGAATATATTTAATATGTGTGTATTTGTTATATCTCTAATAATATTTCACTTTTTTTTAAGAAAAATGAATTATATTTATATGAACATATTCAACTAGAATAATAAAATAATAATAATAATAATAATAATTTTTTTATTTTAATTCCAATAAAAAATTAATTATTTTATTTAGGAACTTAGTAGTTGTATTATTATATTTCCTAGCACCGAAGTGTGTAAATGTACTCTCATATTTTTACTCATTAATCAAAGATAAAAATACAGTGTATATGCAAGGTTATCGTATTTTTTTATTTTTTTTGTCAATTTTTTAGAACAGAATCAACTATTATATATCAATTCGGGGAACATAATTTGCCACATATATTTTTTATGAGATTAAATATAAAGTAGCATTAAAAAGGATAAGCCCAACTGTTCGTGCTTATGGTCTTATTAATATATCACTAAAAAAATAATTAAAGCCCAAAAAATAAAAAAAGAGCACTTCTTTATTTTCCTTTTTTGTTTACATTAAAATTAAAGTTTTTTTTTTATTTCCAAGAAATATCTTTTTACTATTTTGAGAATAAGATGATACAAAAATAAAAAAATGAAAAATATTAAGTATGGGCATAAAGATTATGCATTTATGACTAAAAATCAAAATCTTGACAATTATTTAGTTGGTTTGATTAACTAGATGAAATTTCAAATTTTATTGATTTTACACATTTATCGTAATTGAAAGAGGCACTAAATAAAATCTTTTGATAAGTTTTTATTCCATCATTTCTTTAATACAATACGTTTCAATATTAAAAACAGAGATATGTAAGTTTTTTTTCATTATTTTTTACTTATATTTATGTTTTTGTTTTTATTTAGTTCCTATTTCATATGCTTCAGTTTGAGATAACAATTTATCATGCTCGAAAAATATGATTTATTTTCATATTATATAAATATATGCTTCGTTAATTTTTTTTACTTATTATTTTTTTATTCATAATATATATAATTACCTTCCTTTCCCCAACACATCTTTACCAATCTCTTTAATTAACATAACATTTTCAGACACATCATTTATGTCTGTATCAAAGTTTTATATAATAAAATAATAAATACCATTTTCATATAAAAGTTTATTCATTTTTATAGTTAGCAATAATGACTAAGTATTGTATGTGTATTTATTTTATTTTATAACATTTTCAGTGTGTTTAATATAATTTCTTATTTGAAGTCACTGTACTGTACTTAATATTTTTAAAGACTGCCAATCAAAATAGTAATGACACAGTATAATCATTTTAAAATTAAACTACAATAAATACTAACATGTGTGTATGTATATAAATTTCGATTTTAGAAAAAGTATAAAGTATTAATAATTTATATTTCAATTATATATTTTTTTTATGTGAAGGTATATTAAGATATATATATGAATAATTTTATTTATATTTCTAAATATTAAAAAAATATAGCATGCTAAGATTCTCTATATATTTATAGTATTATTAATACATAGATGAACAGTGTATTTGCATGCAAAGTTATCACCCTTTTTTTTTTATTTTTTTTACGTTAATTCGATTGAACATAACTAATTATGTGTTATATGGCATTCGCCATGACAAATGGATTTTTATTTTTCATAAATTAATTGTAAAACACCATTAAAGGCAAATATGCCCAATAATCTATATGTATATACCCTTATTTATCATATAACGACCATATTACTAATTAATATAAATAATTATGAACATTGACGACATGTTATATTATATTATATATACTACTTATAATGTTATATTGCTAGGACTGTACTTATAATTTTTAAAAATGTTATAAGTGAATATTATTGTATGTACTAATTTTAGGTGCACTCAAATAATATCGATTATTTATAAATGCCAATTATTATCTATACTATAATAATATTTATACAAATATAATTAAAAAATATAAGCCATATATTTATTTTTATAATTTGCATTTATATTAAATTAAATAATTTATAGCAATTCGCACTTGCAAAAATTAAAAAATGAATATAATTTAATAATTAAAAATAAATAAAATAAAAAAAATTAAAAAAAATATATATAAATTAAAAAAAATATTTTCTTTATTTAATAACTACAATTTTAGATAAATTTAAGTTTTAAGTTTTTATAAGAATATATATTACATATATATATATAAACAAATTTAACATAAATTAATATAATTTAAAATTTTTTATATGCATATTATTTAAAAATGATGATTAAGGTAGCATTAGCAATTTTCTTATCCCTTATCCCTGCATACGCTATTAAAGCTAAAGCAGGAAATGAAGTTATTGACATTCCTGATGAAATAAGTCATATGAATGCTGTATATTATTCAGGAGCAAACAATGATAGCTATATAGATACAATTAATGCAGTTTTACAAAAACCCGAAGAAAATTTTAAATTTTCAATTTCAAATGATGTACATAAATGCTATTTTAGTAAATTTGATATTGAAATTAATGACGAGCATAGCGCAATTCGCAAATTATTCCGTGACGAAAATAAAACAATAATAGAAGATGCTATAAAGGACTACAAATCATTGTTAATGCTTAATTTAGATGAGAATGCTAAAAAGGAAATAGATATGACAAAATTACCAGAACATTTTCAAGATATGGGAGTAAAATATTTTGGTTCAATAAGGCCTTCATTTTTCCATAAAAATTCCTGTAATGGAAATAAAATTCCAACGAATAATGGAGTAGAAATCGATTATGATAAAAATGAACTTAACCTATTAAGAAATGGAAGAAATCAAAATTCCGATTTATCTAAAGCTAACAATAACGAACCTAATAATGACAAATTAAGAAAAAATATGATTATATCATCACAACAAATTATAATACATAATAAAAATGGAAATGATGAAGTCGGAGAAGCAGCAAATGAAGAATATTATAAGAATATGAATAAAGAAAAAGCTTTAGAAATATTTATGAAAAATACAAATTTAAATATGGTTGGAATATGTACTACATTAAAAGATAATGAAAATGAATATATGGGTCAATGCGTAGCTAAAATGAATAAACATTATAGTTCAATTGCTTGCAATTCCCATAAAAGCAATTTTTTAAGACATGATCAAAAAAATAATGAATTATCTCCAGAAATGATCCATGAAAAATTAAATAGTAGAATGTCTGAGATGGCTAAATTTTTTGAAAACCCAGAGGAAGCTACTGGTATGTTATTATCTGCTTTAAGTAAACCAGGATTAATGGGATCGATAAATTCTTTAGATATCGTTTCTCATCTTAATTCTGATCAATCTCATAAAGCTATGACCCCAGAAGAATTATTCGATTTAGATAATAACGTCATCCCAAATAAATCCATCGATGACATCGATCAAGATAAAACTAATTAAGATAATTCAATAATAAATTAACATATTCCGCACTTTTGTATTAGTACTAATTCATTCATCGTGAGCAAATTATATGCGTTGCATTTTTACATGTTTCTTGTATACATATAATACGTAGTTGATAATACATGTATCGTATTTTTTTTTTAATATGATTCATTTTTTTAATAGTATTTCATAGAAGGAAGTAATTACATAATATATACATGCTTATGAATAAGTAATAATAGGTTTTTATTTTAATGATTTTGTGAAATTTTTATACATGAATGTAAAAATATATATTGCATACATTTTTAGCTCGATTACATATCGTATATATTATATAAATATACGTCCATATTTCTTAAAATACTATTTTAATTTTTTTTATTGTAATAACTGATCTGTATATGCATATAATATGCTTAACGAAATTAATCACCGTGATTTTTTTCTAATAATCACCAGCACAGAATATGTGCTAAATATAAATATCAGTTTTAACAGTCGTTGCTCGTATATATTTTTTGGGGGTCGAATCGGCATATTCCCCCCAAAAAATGTGACTGTAAATTTGGTTTCATATTTAAATATTCTTAAAGGGTTTATAAATTATGTACAAAATACATATAATAATAAAATACAATTTTGTTTCTTTATGTGATGATTGAGGGTAGCAAAACACCAAATTATCATAACAATAATCATTCTGAAAATTTAATATATAATACATTTACTAATACTAAATTTGTATATCACACATAGGTGAATTTAGTTTGTTTAGTTCGCTATTTGTTTTCAAAATGATTAAGAGGTTGCATTATTTCTTTATTGCCCATCTCTACTAGATTTGGTAGTGCAAGGAATTTCTCAAAATATGGTTCATCATATAAAACCAACTGCAAAATTACAACATCTAAATGCTGACGACGTTTCATACTTAACCATTCTTTATAAACCTATACAAATGGAACATGCAGGACAACTTCAACAAATTATGCATTCACAAAAGATAATTTTAATTTTACTATACCAAAGTTTGATATAACTTAGATAGCAACTTTAATGAAGTTAAAAAGTTTTTTATGCCCATCAATTTGTTATAGTGTTTCATATATTTGCATACAATGCATTTTTTCATAACCTATTAGAGTATTTTAATTTTTTTTTTTCATTATACATCCTAAATATATAGACTTTGTAAACTTCCATTACACATAAAAATAGTATTAGCATATATATTAATGTGGTATTGCACTTATAAATGCTAAGCAAGTGCTTATATAGTTATAACTGAAAACCTATGGTTAGGATTACAGAACTTTTAAAATAGATTAGTGTTTCCTTTAGGTGTTATATATACACACCTATTGAACATTGTAGGGGCTTTGATTTAAGAAATGGCCTTCCTCTAAAACTTCATGTACTTATATTAAGGTTAAAACCCGCTCATTATAAAAGACGAACGAATTCATATATTTTAAATAGTGAAGAAATAAGATATAGCTTTGAAACACGATCCAGATTGAAAATGTTAGAAATAGAATGAATGGATAAGCATATGAAAATGTGTATTATATGCATGAGGTTGTTTAAATAACCATCTTCAGGTTTATGCCCTTAAAAAATGGATAAATAGAAAACTTTATAAAATTAAGAAAGCTACAATAAAAAAAATATAAGCATGCATGTAGATCATAACACATATTTTCGAAGTTATAATTCGCCCTAAAATTTATAAACTATAAAAAATCATATATATAAATATTTTGTAAAAAAAAAATTAAAATTTATATATCCTCTTTTTAATAAATATAAAAAATTGAGATATGTATATGTTTCTTTATGTGTATTTATAAGTTTATATATTTACATATGTAGTGTATAAAATATCTGCTAATATATTTTATTTACCCTTTATGAGAGTTGGCGTAAAGTTTATCCATAGTATGCAGCACAAATAATGAAGCCAGGATTTTATATAAGCACTGGGATTTTTTATAAAAAAAAAAAAAAGTTAAAAAAAAATATGGAAAAATATAAATAATAATAAAATTATATAAGTATGATGAAAAAAGGAAAAGCCAACTAAAAGCAAACAGAAAATTAATAAGCCTAATCTTTGCTTACCTTATATATATTATATAAATTTTTTAAATATCTTATTACATAGTAATACTAAACTGAGGTTATAAAATAAACACACTATCACACAAAGATAATACAAGATGGAAGAATTTAAAGAAGATAGCAGCGAAGAATGTAAACAAAAATATCCAAATTTTTATTTGGCAGATTTGTTTTATACTTTACAATTATCACATTTATCAATAGATGAAAGAAATGAAGCATTAAATAAATTACTTGAAGAAATAAAGAAAAATAACATGTATCCATATTATAGCTATGTATGTGGAGAATTAAATTTAGATATGGATCAGGAACTTTATAACACTTTAAAACAAAAAGCAGATGAAGAAATAAAAGAAATAGAAAACAAAATTCAAGAGGCATCTGAAAATTTCGATTATGTTGATACAAAAAATGATATATTGCTTAAAGCAAATTTTTATTGCAAAATAGGAGATAAGGTAAGAGAAATTACATTTAAAAATCAAATAAATGCATGAATCCATTTTTCAACATTTGCTCTATATACATCTAATGTGCATATTATGTGTGCACAGTTTAGTGTTAAATATATACGTATATATTCCCTTAGCTTTTATAAATATGGCACACATAGTAATTTCATATTTATTACTAACATACATATATTGCTTTGTTACTATATTTTCAAGGAAAACTCTTTTAAGGAATATGAAGCGGTATACGAAAAAGGGATTGGTATTGGTGTCAAGCTGGATATTTTACTTACAATTATAAGAATAAGCATTTTTTTTAATGATATAAATAGTACAAAGAAATATTTGGAGAAGGCACGAGCCCAAATGGAAAAGGGAGGAGACTGGGAAAGAAAAAATAAACTTAAAATTTATGAAGCACTAAATTATATTATGATTCGAAAATTCCCAGAAGCTTCCAAAATATTAATAGATGCAGCATCTACATTTACAGCTACTGAAATAATATCCTACGAATCAATTATATTCTATGTGATTATTTTGGGAATAGTAATATTCATAAAAAATAAAACGAACAAATGCATAAATAACACGCATAACGCTTCATCCTGAGGATGTTTACGTGGATCCACTATTTTTAACTGAATTATGCCCCCAGTTTATAAGCTACATATATGTTGTGATTCAAATTGTTGTAAAATTATTAAAATATATAATTTTTTTTTAATTTTTTTCATATACTTTTACGTAGATGACCGAGGAAAGGACTGTATTAGATAAAAATATATTAAACAGTTCTGTTATTTTACAAGTTACAAGTTCCGATGAAGATTTATACAATTATATTTATTCATTTTATCATTGCGATTATCGTACATTTATGGAAAAAACAATAAAAATAGCATTAAGAGTTAAGAAAGATAGATATTTAGGAAGACACTATAGATATTTTATTAGAAATACAAGAGTTAGAGCATATAAACAATTTTTAGAACCCTTTAAAAGTGTTACCCTTAAAAATATGGCATATGCTTTTGGAGTAAGTGAAGATTTTATCGAAAAGGAAATCTCATCTTTTATTGCAAATGGAAAATTAAATTGTAAAATCGACAAAGTTAATGATTCCATTGAGAGCAACCAACCAAATGAAAGAAATACGGTCTACCAAGACACCATAAAAAAGGTTATTCCACACGCCATAGTGCTATGCATATATTATATATATATATATATATATATATATATATGTATGTGTGTACATTTTTACTTTGTGCTAATATGTTTCTAAACTTTTTTATCTTGTGCTCATATGCAGTGTTTACAAAACCGATTTTAAAGTTATTTACTTATTGCTACCAAATTAATTTTATATTTTTTTTTATAGGGTGACATTTTACTAAACAGAATACAAAAGTTATCAAGAGTAATTGACATGTAATTTTTTTTAAATGACTTTACATATATAGGGAAACGCTTTTTTGCTATTACGCATTTCCTCGTTTCGTCTCTTTTCATTCTTTATTTTTTCATTGTTTCATTTTTTTTTTTTGATAAAGCAATGTTTATATATTAACATAAATCCTATGAAGGTATACAAATCTTCAATTCATAATGCACATATGTGTACATGATTTAAATGGTGCTAAATTTTAGCCCATTCTTTTTATAACAAATTTTACGAAAAAAAAAAATAATAATAATAAATATATTTTGAAAAAGGAAAAATATGAAATATGTCAATAAAAATATCGGAAAAATAACATTATAGAGAAATAAAAAACACTATATGGATCTCAAATTAGAGGTAACACGGGATATGTATTGAAGATAGACAGTCTTCAATAAATATAAATCTTTATAAAGATCAAAATGAAATTTATGTATAGATGTAGTGCT
Source organism: Plasmodium chabaudi chabaudi (assembly GCF_900002335.3). NCBI lineage: Eukaryota > Apicomplexa > Aconoidasida > Haemosporida > Plasmodiidae > Plasmodium > Plasmodium chabaudi. The sequence continues at coordinate 991,587 of NC_030109.2, forward strand.
AAATGGGTGAAGTCTAAAAGGTTTAAAAATGATTTGCAAAATGTTATTTTCTGTTTGAGAATTTAAAATTGATGAATGGCAATCCTCTTTAAATAGATACAAAAATGTTTTTATATTAAACATTGAATATTTTATAATTAAATCATTTGTTAATTTATATAAAATTAAACTCATGTTATAAGGAACTAATGTGTCCTTCTCACCATGTATATAATCTATTTGAAAATTATAAAATATATCATATAAATATTTATTTTTTTTAAAATCATTTATTATTTTAAATAATTCTTTTAAAACCATTATATTATCCCAATGAACATACTGACATTTTTTGTTCATAATAAATGAACTTAATAAAAATAGCATACTATTGTTTAATATACCTTTTACTAATTTTTGAGTATTTGTAAATGGTGCAACTAAAATAACTTTATCTACTGTTATTTTGAGATTATCAATTTGTTTTTTTTCTTTTACAATTTCTTCACGCATATTCATTTCCTTTACATTTAATCTAAGAGAAGATTTTGTTTGTATTTCATAATTTTGGACACCATTATTTTTGTTTTCATTTTTTTTTGTCACATCTAAGTAAACCTTTCCATTCTTATTAAGCCTTTCTATATCCGTTTTATTTTTCTCTAATTTTAATGCATTCATTTTATTGGCTTGATTTGGGTTATTTATAATATGCTTGTAAAAGCAGGTTTTTACTTTTGGTTTGCTATCATAGCAATTGGTAGTTTCAAAAGTTGTCGATGCATTATCATTAATGTGAGTCTGTTCATTTTTGTCAGTTAAAAATGATTCTAATAAGTGTAATTTATTACGGTTTTCTTTTTTTTCACCGTCTATTTTTATATTTTTAATTTTTTCTTTATTGTCTTGTTGAAATATATCATTGCTTGAGTAATATTTTTCTTCTTTTTGCAAAAATAAAACATTTTCAAATGTAAGAATTTTCTTCGAATCATATATATATTCATTTATTTTATTTGTATTATTATTTAATTTGATAGATAATTTACTATGTTCTTTTATTTCTTTAATTGGTTCTTTTTCTTTTTTATTATACGGAATTTTATAAATATCTTGATAAAAATCATTGTATAAGCTTTTAGCTATATCAAGTATTAATTGCAGACTGACACAACATCCTAAGGAATATCCAAGAGTATTTATTGATATACTTGCATTTTTGTTTTCCTTTCTTATTTCTTTGATTGCTTCTTTTAAAGCACAAAAAGCAGATGTCTTAAATGTTAGTGGAGATGGATGACCTGTACTATTATAGTAACTTGGATAATCTAATAGTAAAAATGAATATCTTGCTTTTCTCTTTTCTTTTTTATTATTATGATTCAATTTATTTTTTTGATTTCTATTATTATCATTATGATAGGTCTTTTGTTTTTTTTCATCTTGACAATCTCTGGAAATGCTACGATAAATAACTGGGCCATAAATATCTGTATAATTTAATTTATTACTTTTAATTTTTTCGTCTTTTATTTCAAAAGATGGATTTCGTCCTTGCATATGGTAAGATATAAAATTGTATAAATTATTATCTGACTCTTGATCACTAGATTCGCTATCATTTGCTTCTAAAAATAAATCGTATGTTTTGGAATCTGGATGGTTATAATTATTTTCCTTCTTGTCTTTCCCCTCATGCATAATCTGTTCTTTGTTCTCACTATCTATTATATTATTAATATTTGTGGGGTCAGATACAGTATTTATATTGCCGCTATGTTTATCGGATGTATTGTTTGTTTCCCCTTTTTGGGGATCCCATAAATTTGTGCAATAATATTTATCTTCATTTTGCATTTCATCATACATATTTGATACAAAATATTTAGGTAATTTATCATCATTCGTTCTTATATTTTTAGAATAAATATTTTCACTTAAGTTACTATATAATGTTTCATTTTGTGTATTGCTTTTTAAATGTTGTTCATTTTCTTTATTATATGTATTGATAGTATTACCTTTTGTTGGAATAGCTCCTTTAGAATATGTTTTTTTTTCTTCAACTCTTATGCAGTTGCTTTCAATATTTTCTTTATTATAAAATTCTAAAAATTCTTTATAATTATTAGGCCCATATTTACTATACTTTTTATTATAATTATTATAATAGTCAACAATTCGTTTATATATTTCTGAAGATGTATTATACAAATAATTATCAGGAAAAAGGTCTTTACTCAATTCAGGGAGAGTGCGTTTTTTTTGTTTCTTTTGGATCCGTGCATTAGATAATCCATATGCACAATTTTCATTATTTTTTTGTGTACTTTCTTTCTTATTTTGCTCACCACTCTGTTTATCATTTTTCCATATCGTGGTCCTGGCGTGGTTTCCATAAATTTTTGCCTGTCTATCATTACAACTACAACAGTTGAGCTTTTCAAGAAATAAAAAATTGTTACTTTCTGATTTTATTTTATTCGAATTTGAAGTTTTATTACTATTAAAATTGTATTCTTTCAAATTAACTTTTTTTTTATTTTTTTCGTTATAATAATAATTATGTCCAGAATATAAATGATTATAATCTGTATTAGTATTACAATTAATTTTAATTTTTTTTTTTTTCAATTTTCTTATATATTTTTCATATTCTCCTGGAGGTATTTCAGTAGCATATCGTAGCATTTTATAAACCATATTTAATGAATCCATCGATTTCATATCTTTCCCCCCAAATATTACCCATAGATATATAGGAATTTCAACATTTTCTTTCGATAGTTCTTTTTTAATTTTTTCTGAATTTTTTTTTACTATTTTATTAAATATTGAATTATACATTTTATCATTAATAGAATTTTTTATTTTTAAATTATTCATAAATGTATAATTTGTTATTTTTATAGGAGTAGTTGTTATTTCTCCTTTTACTGTTGATATATTTTTAGTTGGCAATTCATTATTTTTATTTAGAACTATTGGCAATTTTAAATGATATTTATTTTCTTGATCATTTGTTTTTTCTATTATTGTGTTTAACTCTGTCTTGTTAGAATTTTGCTGATTGCTTTCTTTTTTGTTTCCATTATTTTGTTTATTTTTTTCTCTTATGTTTTGAATATGTTGATGTGCCATGAGAAGTTTTTTCTTTTTATCATTTTCGAGCATCGTTTTTATAAACATTTTCAGATAATTATTGTAGTAATAAAAAAGAAAAAATATATTATCACACATATAAGGGAAAAACGGTTCTATTTTACTATTAGTAAAAGTTATGTATATATTGGAAGGATCAATCAAACTATTGTCATTGTATAATTTAGTTTTATTATCATTTCTAAAAACGAATGTGTTATAATTTGACAAGGATTTATTATCAGCATCGGAAACTGTATTTTTCTCTTTACCTGTGTCTGATTGGAAATTACTAAGAAATGTAGCTTGATTTTCTGTGCATTGGAAAATTTCCTTATTCTCATTTTTTGCTTTTTCATCTTCTTTTATAAAATTGTGTGTATTATTTGAAAAATTCATATTGAAACTATGCATAGTCGATAAACTATCAAAATTGTTGTTACTTCGAATATTATCGTTTCTAGATGGATTTATATTATTTTTTAAGCGTGACCAAAAATTGTGATTAATATAATATTTATTTCTTGTCATATGTAAAAGATGAGGAACATTTTTTTCACCGCTACTATTTTCAACATGATTTTTTTTATTTATATGTTTTTTTTTTTTTTTTTTTCGTAAAAATGCCCAAGAACCATTGTTGATAAAAGAATAGTCACTTGTAACTTTTTGGATTCTCAAAGAATTATCAATGTCATGCACATTTATAGGAGGTATTAAATATGCATTATATATATAGGGGTAGTTAAAGTGTTTAGTATTTATATCCATAATTACAATGTCTTTTATTTCTTGAATCATTAACTCAAAGTTTAATCGAATTATAATATAATTATATAATATTTCTTTACTAGTGTAATTATTATAAAAAAATAATTCAAGCCATGTATTTTTATATTTAAAAAGAAAATTAATATCCTCATTTTCTACTTTTAATGCTGGTGTGTCTATATTTTTATTTAATTTAAATCGATAATTATCTAACTCGTATAAATATACTGGTTTATCAGGTAAACTTAATATATCCCTTTTTGATATTATATCTAAATTGCTTATATTTGAGACTATATTTTTATTATATCTATTTTTGTATATTTTTAAATATTTTATAAAAACATTATTATTATTTACATACATTTTTGCAAGTTTCTTTTTTTCAGCTTTTTTTTTTGCTAACATAGCTTTAGCTAATTCTGTCTTTGCTAGCCTCATTCTAGCACCCTTCGAATGTGTTAATTTTAATTTAGTTGGTCTTCTTTTTAATTTATTTTTACCATTTATGGTATTATATTTACAAAGTTTGCTTACATAATTATAATAATGATGTGGTGTTATTTTTTTAATTCTTGAAACAGTATTATTTTGTTTTTTATTATCCATTTTTTCTTCAATTTGGTTATTTACTTGGTCTTTTTTTTGTTTCCTTTGATTTTCTTTAGAGACTAAAAAGTCGAGGGGTTTATTTTTAAAATTGTGTAAAATATTTTCACCTGAAATAGTATGAAAACTGTTTTTCTTTAAAAAATTTGTAGCACATTTTTGTTTATTCATTAAATAAGTATCATAGCATTTTTTAGAATATGCGTCATTTTGAGGGTATGGAATTTCTTTTGGAAAATTTACATTCGGTTTTATTTCATCACATGAAGAACCATCAACATTTCTAATAGGAACTTTCAAAATATTTTCAAACATATTTTTATTATTAGCATCTTCTTCACCTTTCTTTTTACAATTGTTTAATATACTGTATTTCTTTACATCGCCAGATTCTTCTTTACTTTTATAATTCAAATTATACCTATTAAAAATTTGTACGGTTTGTCTTTTGTTTTTTATATTGATAAATTTTGGCTTCCCGCTTTGATCAATAGTTTCGTCATTTTTGTTGAAATTTACTTGTTCTTGATCCCTTTTTATATTTTTCTGTCTATCCATATTTCTGATGGTTCTACTAATATTCGATATAAAAATGATCGACGAAATGCTTGGAATTTTAGTTCATTTATTTGAGTTGTTGATGTTTAAAAATTTTATAATTTTTTTTTCACATCATTTTATATTGTTCCCAATAGTTGATATAAATAAAAATATAATTTAGCAACGAGTCTAACGGATGTTCTTCTATTTTTTAATACCAAACAAGTGCAAATATGATGACAAACTAAAGCAATTAAATTACGAATGGGAAATGGGCAAAGAAAAATATTTGAATAATAGTCTTACAGAAATATGAAATATATTTTACGTTGTCTATTTTGTGTTTATAAAGATAATTATATAATTATGCCTACTTGTATAACAAATATGTTAGCATAACATTGGTATGTTTTTTTTTATATTTTTTTATATATTTTCAAATTAATTATTAATATATGAAAAAAAGAAGTTACGTATTGTTTCTCTTTATATTGTTTAAGTTAAATCATAAATGAAAGAAAATGAATATACACAAATAAGTATGCTTATACATGTACAGATAGAGAATTGCTTATCGTTCTTTTAAGTCTATAGAAATCATTTATGAGATGCAAATACATATTTAATAGTTTTAATAATTAAAAAGGTTAATTTATTTATATAAGTTGTCAAACTTGTTTATATTTTCCCTATAACCCCATTTGTGTTATTTCATTATATACACATAAGTATAATATTTTTATCGATACAAATATATTTTAATTTTGATTAAGACTTGTATACACAAATAACATGCAAATTTTGTAAGCATATATACAAAGGAAAAAAAAGTATATGCTCAAAAATATTACTAAAAATTATTTTATTTATATAAAAATTTACATGCAAATTTTTGTTAATATTTTATTAACATTTTTTGACGAATAAGCGCAAATTATATTTAATTTGTTTGTTAAAAATTTATTGGGTTTTAAAAAATAATAAAATAAAAAGGAAAATATTATATATAATATATGCATATACAATATTTTAAACAGTTAATTACTATTTTAAGTTGCAATATGCTAAGACTTAAAAATTAATGAAGCAAATTTTTTTAAGGAGAAAATTAAAGCTAAAAATTGGTATTTTTAAACATATTTAATATATATAATTATATATATCATTTTTTATGTTTGATAATTGTGTAAATGTGTATTATTTTGTGTGTCAAATTGGTGTGTGTTTTGGTATATTATTGTTCTGTTTTCCCTATACTTCCTTGAAGCCACACTATTTTTTAACCGAGTATATTTTTTCTATTTCATTTTATCTTTCTTTATATGGGTGTTAATTTTTTTTCAGCGTATTTTGTGGATTTTCCATTAGTGAATTTTTTTCCAGCTTTTTTTTTTTAACGTTGCTTAAACCCTTTTTTGAAATTTTTACCACCCCCCTTATTATTCCCGTTAAATTTATTTTTATTTTTTTTAAAATTTTTTTTTTCATTATTTTGTTTAAAGCCTTTTTTGAGAACTTTTTTCTGATCATTGCTCATATTTCCTTCTCCTTTTCCCTTATTTTGAAAGGCTTTATTTTTTTTTTTGTTCTGGTGTTTATTTTTTTTTCCCATTTTGTTATTATGTAGGTTTTTCTTTCCTTCATTATTATCATCCTTATTTTGTTCGTTGGAATTTTTGTTATTATTTTTCTTTGCTTTTGCAGATTTTATATTTTTTTCGTCCCCTTTTTGCCCTAACTTAGCATCTGAGCGTTTCACAAGTTTTGCGACAAAGAAATTGTCATGATTATGTTTATGTAAATATATTCTTTTACATAGAGCAATTTTTGATGAAAATTGTTTTTTTCTATAATGAATAATTCCTGGGTCTCCTATATTTATATCAGTTGGTAACAAATTCACATCTCTTTTTTTTAAAATATAATTAATAACTTGTTCATTCTCTTCAACAGTTATACTACAAGTTGAATATATAACAATACCTCCATTTTTAACAATATCAATGGCATTATTTAATAATTTTCTTTGTTTTTGAGCTAGATCTCTTATTTCTTTAATTGTTTTTCGTCTTGCAGTTTTATTTTTATTTACAACACCAGTACCACTACAAGGCGCATCTAATAATATTTTATCAAATTTAAATTTAAAATATTTGTTAATTTTTAAAGAATCAAAAGATGTAATAATTAAATTATTTATTCCCATTCTTGCAGCATGTGCTTCAATAGCCTTACATCTCATTTTATTAATATCATTGGCATATACTATTCCTTTATTTTTTTTGATTGTACATATATATGTGCATTTCCCTCCAGGTGCTGCACACATGTCTAATACCAATTCATTTTCTTTTATATTTAATTCTAAGACGGGAATTAAAGATGAAGAAGATTGTATAATATAATATCCATATAGATATTCATTTAAGGATCCGACATTTGAACTTGTATCCGTTAATGTTATATCGACATTATTCCAAGTAGATCCATCTTGTATTGCTATATTTTTATTTTTTAATATTTTTAATAAATTTGTTCTAGTTATTTTTAATGTATTAGTTCTTAAATGTATTTCTTTAGGCATATTATTAATTTCTAAAAATAAGTATAATTCTTTTATATCAAATATGTAGTATAAATATTTTATCATTTCTTTTGTATATTCATAATAGTAAGAATAATAATAAAGTATTTCTTTAATTATTTCTCGTTTTTCTAATTTTATTAAATTTTGATTATTCATTTTTTCTGGATCACTCAATAATAATAATAAATATTTTATTCGATCTTCAATATCATCATTATTCATCATTTCACCATTTTTATATATACCTAAACCATCATAAGATATATTTTCTTTTTTATTTAAATATTTCTTTTTTGTACCAACAATATTTTTCGTTTTTTTTCCCACATCTATTAATTGGTTTTCCGTTGCTGCATCATCATTTTCTGCATTGCCTTCTTCTTCGTTTTCTTCCCCTTCCCCTTCTTCGTCGTCCTCTTCTTCTTCTTCTTCATCATTACTGTTCATATCATCATAGGACATATTGCTGGATAACTCAGCCTCATCATTGGCTACGTCTTCGTCATCTTCCTCTTCTTCTTCATCTTCTTCATCTACCTCACTGTCCTCTTCAAGCTCATACTCTTCATCACTTTTATTTATTTCAAAATTGTCGTTTTCAAAAAGTGGAAATGATTTCTCTTTATGTTCGTTTTCCACAATCTCGATGTCACCCGATTCGTTCGATTTGTTATCTTCGTTATCCATTTATAATTGATATATTTTAAATAAAGTTGAAGTTTCTAAAATGCATGAGTATAAACATATGCGTGTTTCAGTATGGATATATACACTATATTGTTAAAATATTATATCCCTTTTTGTTATAAGTCTATAATTGAAAAATTGACAATGAATGTTTTTCTCTACATATCATACAACGGTAGACTTATTATCAAAAACAAGAAAAAAAAATGTAGCATGTTAATCGAAAAGATGCCACAACAAAGGCATTGATAACAACTACTACGCAATTAAAATATTTGTAGCAACACTATCACTTCAGGTCACAACAATATATATTTCTTATTTGCTTATTTTTTATTTTTTATTTTATTTTAAATATGCCAAATATGGTATGCATAAAAATTGATAAAATGTCAAATATTTGTTGAAGATATTTTTTCGTAATATATAAAGAGAAAAAAAAAACTTCAAAAATAATATTATGCCAATACTATAATTGTAGAAATATATTCAAATGGGTTATATTTATATTATACCAAAATAATTTATATATACAGAAATTGTATATAACCTTGTTAATATATTTTATTTTTTTTATATAAAAATTCTAATATATATATAATTACATACATATTATATGCCTACAATATTTTTTTTTCATATGGAAAAGGCGAAAAATCGAAACCCCATCAAATAGGCAATATACGAAAAAAAAAAAAAAATACAAAATACAACCAAACCATTTATAAATATAAAATGATAAATATATATTTTTCATATTCTTTGAATTAAAAATTGGAAATAAATTTTGACTCTTAACAATATTATAATTTCCATCGTTTTATTGCATATTTATAAGGATCATATTTTTATAGAGGACAGACCAAAAAATATTAATATACAAAAATATGCAGAACTATGCAGAAATATGCAGAAATATGCAAAAATATTTCCTCCCATTTTCAATCTTCACATTTGGTTATACATCCATTTATTCTGCATAAGTGCCTATAAAATACACAGTAAAAAAAGTTGTTGAAAAATAGCATATAAAATAAGCTTGTTAGAAAAAAGACATTTGAAAGGCTTTTGTTTTTTTTTCAATTATTTCACATTTTTGTATTTTATTATAATCGAAAAATAAAATAAAACTATAAAACACTTTTTTATTTTATTCAAAAAAAAAGAAAAATATCCCAATTTGGTATCCATTCTTTTCTCATATTATTCTAAAATTAAATGTGCACAAAAAGGTATAAATTCATAACTTGTTCGAAAAAAAAAAAAAAAAAAAAATGGCATTTAAAATGTTTTCCTTGTGTATTATGCTTCTATGAAATGCTTTAAAAATATGTTTAAATTATCGGGAATTTAAATAAGCTCTTTTAGAGATTCCATTTTTTTGAATGGCAATAAGCCAGTAGGTCATTAAATAAATCATAGGAAACACAATGATAGCTAAATAGTAAGCAATTACTAAATAGGAACGAAACAAACGATCAACCAAATAATGCATAAACATATGCATAAACATACGCATACACATATGGGCGCATGATATAAATAAGTGTAAAAATTAAAACCCATTTTTTTCCAACTATCTTTTCTGCTATAATGGGTCACCTCGAAAGCAATTCGAAACTGAAGAAGAGTGTTGATCAAAATGGTAAGGAGGCAAATGATAAAAAGAGAAAGAAAAACGGAGAAAAAAATAAACAAATCGAACAAAAAATAAAAACAGAAGATAAAGATATTACACAAGATGAAGCATATGAATATCATTATAAACTGATTAAAAAAAATAGTTTTATTTTAAAAAAAAATTTATTAGAATGGTATTATAAGCATCGAAGAAGATTGCCATGGAGAAATGATCAACCACCATATACAACAAATATAAATATAAAAAGTCAAATAAATAAAGATGGTGATATTCGAAACTTTTTTCTCAAAGCACGAGACAATACTAAATTAGATGATAAAACGGATACAAAAAATGAAAATGTTGTAGCCAACAAAAATGGTCACACCATTTTAACTACGAAAATTACGAATACCATTGAAGAAGTAGAGGAGTCTGTAAAAAATGAACAGATGCAAACTGCAAACTGTTTGGACACTAATATTTTAAAGTTTGAAAATGCTCCTAAATTGGTAGACCCAAATGACGAAGTAGAAAAACTCAAATTGAGAGGATATCAAATATACATTAGTGAAGTAATGTTACAACAAACAAAAGTAGCTACAGTATTAAACTTTTATTTAAAATGGATGAATAAATGGCCAACGATATTTGATTTGGTAAAAAGTAATTTAGATGATATATTAACAGAATGGAAAGGCTTAGGATATTACAATCGAGCTAAAAATTTATTAGATTGTTGTAAAGTAGTTGTAAATAAATATGATGGAATTTTTCCTAATGATTTAAAATTATTAAAAGAATTGCCAGGGATTGGAAATTATACAGCTAAAGCAATTTCTATACATTTATATAATTCAAAAGATATATGTGTTGATACTAATATTATTAGAATATTTTCTCGAATTACAGATACTATAAATTATTATGGTTCTACTATTTTATCTCAACATTGTGAAGAGGTAAGTAATATATTATGTACAGATACATGTAATTATTCAGATTTCAATCAAGCTTTAATGGATTTAGGATCAAGTATATGTAATTCATCTCCTCAATGCTCAATATGCCCATTGAATAAGTATTGCCTTATTTATTCAAAAGAAAATAATAAAAACATCAAAAATAAACGTAGAAAAATTAACGAAAAAATTAACGGAAAAATTAACGGAAAAATTAATGAAAAAATTAAGCTCACATTTGAAATAGATCAGGAATCCAATTTGGAACATCCAAATAATTGCACATTATGTGTTAAGGACAGAAATGTAGATATTAAGCTTGTTCCTTTAGCTCGATTAAAAACAAAAAAAAATAAAATTTGCCTCGTTTTGATAATAAAAAAAAGTGACACCTATAATGCTACTATTAAAGAAAATCAAAATAAAGAACAATTAGATAACTATAATTATTTGATGGTTAAAAATACAGATTCAAATCTATTTTTGATGCATTATTTGTTTCCATTTATACTTATAGAGGATTGCACACCAGAAACATACAACATGGTAATACATATACAAATCTTATACATTTAATAAGCCATTTTTTTAGAATTTTTTTTACATAAGTTTGAAGAAAAGAAATGCATACCTATTATTGTTATACTATATATGCATCAATATTCATGTCTATTTCGAATTAGAAGCACTTTATGAATATTTCCATCTTTTTTATTTTTCAGCACTTAAATAGTTTACTAACGAAGCTTAGCTTAAATAATACTAAATCGGATTCCTTTATATACGTAATATTTTGTTAAATCTATTTTTTTTATCTTCCATTTTTATACTATCTTACAGGGTACCAGTTTAAAACTCTATGCAAATTTTTCAACTTTATCGTTTTATTTTTTTTTTAACTTTTTATAGGTTGGAAATTTTAAACACGTATTTTCCCATTTGATATATGATACGTATATTTATACTTGTGTTGTTCACAATTCGGTAAATATAAAACATAATACACCTATTTATTTTGCTCCCTTTTTAATTTTCCAATTTATGTTGCAAATTTGTATAAACATGTTTATTTTTTATTCGTAGGAAAATGAAAATATAGGACATGAGCATGTGTGGATAAAATTAAAGGATATCAAGGTATGCCATCCCTTTTTTATTTTTCGCATTTACTTATCACATTTACTTGTCACATTTACTTGTCACATTTACTTATCACATTTTTGTTGCCATTTGCTCGATTTTTATAGGACTTCATGCACAACTCGTTTTGTGAAAACATAGTTGAGCATTATAAGAAAAGTGTGAATGAAAAAAAAACAATTATTTCTGAATTTTTCGAATAATGTAAGCAAAGTGTGGAAAAGGAAGAAAATAAAATTTAGGGTTACCTTATTATGCTTTAAAAAATTAGTATGAGATATACAAAAAAACTGATCTATATATATACATGTATTTTTTTTGTATTATAGGTATACAATTTTGTTTTACCCGAAATTAAATATAAATCTATATTTTTAGTTAAGCATACACACTCCTTTTTTATATATACATATATTTACATATGTGTGTAAAAATTTGTTATCCATTTTTTTTAATGCACAATTTTTTAAGTAGACGTGTGAACTATTCAAAGAAAGTGGAAACATTGAAAATTATTAAAAATTTTGTTTTCCCTTTCCTATGTTTATTTTTTTAATATTTAAAAATAAAATATTATAAAAACTTTATTGACACTGAGAAAAATGTTTTTTCTGTTTTTTCGTTTTTTTTCATTTTTTTTTTATCCTTCCTTCAGTATTTTCCCTCTGTTGCTTTGTTTGCAATAACATATGCAAACACAACAAATTTCTCACCATTTTTTGTGGAGCAAGCCATATATATATATTAATTTATTCATTTATCATATTTTCCCATTAACATATTTGTAGTAAGACAGTGATATAAAGTTCTGACCAAATCGAGCCAATTGATGATAAGACAAATCGTTTAGGTCTCAACTATTTTATAAAATTTTCTAAGATTTATGAATTTTATCAAAATTGTATACAAATGATAAAATATATATATTTTTCCATTTTTTTTTGTCAACATGTATACTCTATAATTATTTTATTAAATGTGTCAACGTGAATAAATAAAAAAAAAAATTTTAAGGATATATGGTATCCCCCCTATTTTTAGCTTCATAATAGGAAGTCAATATATTAACATATTTTTCAATACAAAATATATGATCATATTTTCATAAAGTTTAAAAAAAAAAAATGGGAAACAAATGTAGCTGTATAGAAATTAGTAATGAAAAATATAAATGTCTACAAGATGAAGAATATTTGAAAACTCATGGATTTCAATCGATGGGTTTAGAAGGAATAGAAACAAATATAACAGAAGAAAACGAAGAAGATAATTATTTCTATCGTTATGAAAATAAAAAAAGTAGAACTGATCAGGGAGAAGAAGTAAAGGAAAATGAATCAACAGATTGCATAGTTAATGTAAAAAGAATATTAAATTATATAAAAGAATATGAGTCTGATTTTTTATTATTTTTTAATGAAAAAAATTCAACAAGTTTAATTTTTTTAAAATATATAATTATGAATTATAGTACATATATTATGTATATAGATACAGGTGTAATCTATATCGGTGAAATAAATGAAAACAACGAAAAGAATGGCTTAGGTATTATTATAACACCTGATCAGTGTATATATATAGGTGAATTTGATGATGACAAAATAACAGGATTTGGTTTATATATACATTATTCTAAAAGTAAATATATAGGATATTGGAAGTATGGGAAAGCAAATAGATATGGAATATTTATACATCCTGATGGAACATTTTATAAAGGTCTTTGGTTAAATGATAAGCAAAATAAAAAAGGTATAGAATATGTTAATAATAATTATATATTTTTAGGAAATTATATTAAAGGCGAAAAAAATGGGTTTGGAGCTTTTATATGGAAAAATGAATCTATTTATATAGGACATATAAAAAATAATTTTTTTAATAAAAGAGGTATATATTTTTTAAATAAAAATAAAATATATATAAGTAAATGGAAATATAATTGTTTACATGGAAAATGTGAAATATTTTGGTTAGACAAAAGACAATATTTAGGTAACCACAACAACAACAATAAACAAGGGATAGGAATATACAAATGGAATGATGGGCGAATTTATTTTGGAAACTGGGATAATAATAAACAACATGGACATGGTATATTTATTATAATAAAACATTTTAAAAATTATGAAAATTATATAAATAATCCTTTTTTCCTTTTTTTTAAATGTACACAAAAAATTAAAAAATATTTTTTATTAAATATTAAAAAAGAAGAATTTTTACATACTGGACAAATTAATCAACTACTTCAAAAAATTGAAAATAATTGCCATAATTATAATTTTTATTATTTTTTACTTACATTATTACATATTAATTATTATGAGCTATGCTCATCATATTTTGAATTTCTTAGGATAAAAAAATTAAATAATTTTAAGTACAATTTTGAATTTTATCGAAAAATAAATACACATATATCTTCTGCAACCAATGAATATATAATTGAAAATCTGTCTGGAGATAATATACAGATTTCTAATTCTTTCTTTTGGTTAAGCCCTGAAGATAAATTAAACAAAGACGAGTTAATAAATAAACAAAAAAAAAACATAAAAAATGGTGAGACTATGAAGCAAGTTCGAGTTGTTTCCAATTTAGAAAATACTAAATACACACATGATGATGAAAGCCAAACAACGGTTCCTTTACATTATGAACAAAATGAAAATGATTTTGAAGATATTGAAAATTTAAAAAATTATTTAAATTCGATAAATTTAAGCTATATAAACGAAAGTGATATAAATGTGCAACATCCATTATTTTCTTATGCATCAAATAATATTATTGTTAAATTAGGAAAATGGAAAAATGGTGAATTACAAAACTGGATCTATTCTACTGAAAATGGTATGACTAATGAAAATGCTCAAATGGATGCGGATAAAATTATGGAATATAGCGATGAAATGATAGACAATAATCTAAAAGAAAAGGCTAAAAAAAAAAAAAAAAAAAAAAAATCAAACATGCTTTTCCATAACAATTATAACATTATTGATAATTTTCTAAACAACTTGTCTTCTTCTGCCTTAAGTAATATCTATAATAATAAAAAAAATGCACACAAAAAAAAACGAAGCCAAACATTGATGAAAAAAAGGATGAAAAAAAAAACAACGGACAAAAATAAGGTAGTAGAAAAGCAATCTGAAGAATCGTCTAACGAAAAGGAAAACATTTGGGCAGACGAACTGAAGAAAAGAAAACGAAATAAAGATAATACCAATGCAGGAGCCAATATAAAGAGTAACAAAAAAGATCTTGATAAGGATCAAAAGAAAGAAAAAGATGGGATGGAAAAAAAAAATAATAATTTATCACACACATCCTCCTATAGTACAAGTGTTGATATGTCTACAAAAAGCGATTCACTAAATTCGTTTGATAAGGAAGATAGAAAAGCGAGGAACAATAAAAACCATAGTCAAAGTACAGATAGTAATACTAGCAAATCGACTAGTTCAATTGAAATGGAAAAAAGACAAGAGAACGAGAAAGGACCAAATATAAACATGAATAAGGAAAAGGAATTTTATAATAATATTTTAAATAAAAACAAAATGGATGATAAATCTAATTTAGTAAATTTTTCAAAATATCATAAGTCAGAAAGTAATGAAAAAAGTAATAATGATAAAGACCAAAATTTTAAAAAGGAAAAAAATTTAAGAACAAATATAAATTTAGAATTTATAAAAAAAAATAGAGACATATTTGAAGATAAAAAAAATAGCAATTATTATGAAGAAAATATATCCCCTTCAAAAGATAATAATAAGACTAAAATTTCAAAACAAATTAAAAAAAAAAAAAATATAATAAAACATGGACCTATAAGTAACAGTTGTAGTAGTCGAAAAAGTATCAATAGTTATGATAAAATTGAAAGGAAAAAAAATGGAAAAAATCGAACAAAGGGAAATGAAAAATATAAAAAGACTTCTATTTCTCAAAATTATGATCTACCCAAAAAAGGGTTTTCACTAATATGGAGTCTTAAAAAAATGAAAAATTCACACCAATCTGCTAAAGAGGATATAGCATTTGAAGCACCCGAAAAAAATAATTATAATGAAATGGATCATGATAAAGACGACATTAAAAAACCAAAACAGTCTTTTTTTAAAAAATTTTTAGGAGTTAGTAAAGTTAATCAAAAAAATAAATGAATAAATATTATTATGTTGGAAAATTATAGCATTTCTAAAAAAGCAAATAAATTATATCCTGAGTTTAAATAAAAATGGAGAAATATTTCCCAATGCTACTACTAGCTAAATGAAATGTGCATAATTTTTTTTTTTTTTTTTTTTTTTTTCATTTAGTCGTGAAAAAAAAATTCCCAATTTCTTCCCATCTTTTGCGCATTTAACTTTATACCGTTTTGTATGCTTCCTATATTATGAAATATTTTTTTTACATCATATTTATAATTAAAAAAAAACATTCCTACGAAACATAAGGATAAATTGATTAAATATTTCATGTGATCAGGATGCATTATAACAACGTTGTAGACATGTGTGTAAACTATTTAGGGTATTAAAAAGAATGCGAAATTAAAAGTTATAAAAACAAAATAAAATAAGAAAAAACAAATAAAGGCGCGTAAAAACTTTCAAATTTATTATTGTATATAGTTTGAAAATATTTATGCATACGGGATGCTTACTGCATACATATAGATCAGCATTTTATTAAAAAGGTAAACAAAAGGAATATCATTTGAATTGAATATTTTCAAGGTTTATATAAAACAAACTTTTAAAATTCTTAGAAAAAATAATTATAAAATTTGAAGAATAATCATTATAAATATGCCCATAAAAAAAAAGAAAGGAAAACGAAAATCCCTATAAAAACATGCACACATGTAGATATGATATTGTGCATATATAAATATCTCTCTATATATGTAATATAAATGATAAATGACAATATCAATAGAAAAGTGGATGTCTGTATAGTACAAATATATATAGAGGCATATATGCAAAGACAGAAATTATATAAGTATGCATAAAAATTAAAAAAATAAATAAAATTCGTTTACTCTTATCTTTATTATTTTTATTGGGAATAGGGGCATACAATTCTGAATATTTAAAGCGAACAGATATGAAAATCAACAAATAATATTACACGATAAAAAGCGTGAGCAATTGAATAAAACAATACAGCTATGCAAAAGATAGAGCCAGACTAGACTAACCACAAATACATATTCGCGCACATGTAAATGGCTAGTATATCTATAGTTAAGGAAAATATACATTGAATTAGCTTATTATTATATAAAAAATAATGTAAACAAAAAAATCTGAAAAATAAAAATGGGGTGTGTCTTAAATTTTAATAATCAGTAAATCATTGAATCAACGAATGATAGGTCAGGAAATTAACTTCGCCCCAACGTGGTAAACAAAAAAAACGCTAGCTCAATATATATTGCCATCTTTCAAATATACGAAGTATATTATACAAGTATGAGTATTTGGTTGTTTCTGGTGGGAGTACAAAAGACTAAATGAATAACTACCATTGAGAATAATTCATTTTTGAATGAAATATATCTGATGCTGATGATATAAGACTCATAATAATTTCTTTATTCTTGTATAATTTTAGATATATCTTAAATTTATTTGTAAATACTATATATAGTTTTTTTGGTATTTGATAAAAATGATATATAACTTTTTCTTTTAATACTTTACATATAAATATTAAAGGCTCTAATAATTCTTCAAAATATTTATTTAATAAAAGTTCATCACAATCAAACCAACATTGTCTCGTCGATATCCATGACATTAAACATAAATTACAAGTTCGTTTTATTTTTGGATGGTTACAAAATATATATGCTTTTATTACTTCCCCTAATAAATTTTGTTCGTTTATAATATTTATATTGTTTTTATTATTATTATTTTTTTCATTATTGTTATAACAATTTTCTTCTTCATTTAATAATTCATCAAGCTCCTTCAGATCAGTAACGTCTCTTAAATTTATATAAAAATTCCATTTTTTTTTTTTGTTAATATAGCAATATATACAATTGTTTGAGTTATCATTCATTTTTTATCATTAAAGAAAAATAAATTTCCACAAGCCAGTGAGAAAAATGGTTATATATTCATTTATTAGATTGCAAAAAATAATAAAATCTATAATTTATATAAATAAGTATGATACAAGCGAAAAATTTACAATATATGTAATATTGCGCATGTATATTTATACACACTTATTATAAACTTAAATGCATACAATTATATGCAACTATATAATATAAAATTTATTTGTGTAATTGGAAAAACAAAAATATATGACAATAAAATGGATATACTATAAAGAGTGCCTAAGAACATAAGTATCGTGTTGTATTTACATTATTATCAAATAGAATATTTAATATTATTTTTAACCTACTAAAAAAATGAATATATTGCACACACACATATTTATGTATGTGCCACAACATGTGTAACAACCATTATAATGCACATATACATTGTCACCCAAGCGTTAAAATAAATAAAACAATAATAATAATAGTAAATAGAATGGAGAAATACCGTATTGCTTACACATTTTATGGTGGTGAAATAAATTCATATCCGAAAATCATGTAGAAAAATAAATAAATCTTACGGAATGCTATATTTTACTATATTAATCTTACACCAAATATCATTTTTATAAAATATGCCCATTCAATGGGTACCTATAAATGTGTATTACACATTACATTTTAACTTTTACACTAATAAAAAAATAAAAACAAAACAAATACAGGTCAAAGTAATGGATTAACATATACGGTGCTAACGGCATAACGAAATGCATATCTTAAAATTTTTTAAAGCCATTTTCTGGAAAAAAAACAAAAAAAACGTATTAACAACAGATCATATATAGTACACACATATTCATGCATACATGTAGGTTGTGTAAAATTATATATAAATTTATAGCCTTATAATTGTTATAACAAAAACCCATAATTATAAATTATAGGGTTATTACATATTAAGATATCAAACTAAGCACATATTTTGAATATCATATATCAATAAATATTTTTTTTTCCAATTATTCTATATTTAATAGGTTATATATAATTAAAAATGACACATAGTAAATTAACGTATATACATATTTTCCTTTGGTTTAACCAAGTAAAGGCTATAAGTAAAATTTAATAAATTAATTTTCTTACACAAGAATGTATATCATTTCTTTAAAAATTATATATAAACATTTTTCAAATATCAAAAGTTATAAAATAATTTTTATTGCATATATGTGTATCCCCAATTTAAGTTATACTAAAAAACACACTATTATAAATTTTGCAGTATATGCATATTTAAATTTGTAGATATGTGTACATAATATATTTACGGTATAAAATATTATATGCAATTTTAAGAGGATAAGATATGTGAATATAAAAAAAGAGTTGCTTATCGATTTACTAATTTTTTATATTTTTATAAAAATTATATAAATAATAAAAAAAATTGGGGCATAAGTTATATGACTTTTATTAAAATTCCACTTAAATATTCAAAAATTACAACGAAAATACATATCTAGAAATTGGTATATATAAAGGATATAGCAATACTAAACATTCGAACATGCATTTAATGTCAGCTAAAAAAAAATAAGCCAAAATGAATAATCACGATTCCTCACTGCAAAGCGAAGCATTTAACCTTGAGGAAATTTATGGAAGTGATGTAAATGATGAACAAAATAGATTGATAATTGAGTTTATGAAAAATATGGAAAAAGAACGGAGCTTATTACCAAGCACAGTTGTTGCAAAGAACATAAAAACAGATGAAAATAAAAATAACAATAAGCCTCATAACATATATAATATTATAGACATGTATACAGAAAATGGCGAATTAAAAGAAACTCATTTTATTAAGGGATATAATATAAAATGGAAAAATGCAGTTGTACAATACTTATATGACTTAAGAAATTATATTCATAAAAAATATAATAGAAGAATAATTAACTCATCAAAATATTTAACATCAAATTGCCCTATATTGGAATGTTTGCAAAAAAATGAAAACTTAATTTCCATTTTTTTATCAAAACCGTTATGTATTCATTTATATATATACGGTATTAATTATTTGCAAATAATTTATTATATTGACTTAATTACTCAATATATAAATTTAGAAAATGAAGGAAATTTATGCTTATTCCTATGGCTAGCTTATTTACTTATTTTGTTAGATTCATTACAAGCATTAGATATGGATGTAGCTTCAAACCTCCAAGTAATTAAAAGATTTTGTTTAAACAAAATCGAAAATACAGATTTAGCTATAACATGTGAAAGCGATAAATCGAATCTTTTAAATTTCTTTACAAATTTTACTTGTAAATCAAATGAGGAAAATCATAAGGATTCATATAATTGCACTCACAGTGTTTTCTTTATTATTTATTTGCTAGTTACCGAAATATTAAGCCAAAAATGAATTCATTAAAATAGTTCATAGAATATTGAAAATGATGTCTGTAAATACATATACACATATTTAAGCAATGCATTATTACCGTCGGATAAAATAAAATATAGTTTCTAATAAAAACGAGCAGCTCACCCCAGTGTGCTTAATTATTAGATATAGACATTGTCTTAATACTAATGCATAAAATTAACAATTTTTTTTTGAAAAACATAATAAGGATGAATAGCATGTTCGCTCCTTTTCTTCCTTCCAAATTATATTTATTTTTAATATTTCTTTCAAATATTAGTATGTTTATAATATTTGTTACAATGATTTTATAAATTTATATTTTTAAATATTTTTTTTGTAGAGTGGCATAATAATTTGTTTGCTTTCCTTTTTTTTGTGTATCTCTTATAACTACCATTTGAAGGTGTATATTTATTATGATATACCTTTCAATCAAATTAAAAAAATACAAGCCTCACATTTTTAATCTTAAGAAAGAATAACAAGCTATTAATAAAAAAGTATAGAACATATATTTGCATGCCTACTAAATATGGCTAGCTCATTTTGGTGATGACTATATTTCATTATTTATATAAATTGCACACACAAATAGCTAATTTTTTTTTTTTATATTTAAATATTCAATAATTTTATAAATTTTTTTTTTTTTATGAACATATTCATTCCTTGTTAAGGTATTTTATTCATTATAGCTATTAACATTATTAACATTGCTACACATTTGGCAACATAATAATATATAGCTATACATAAATTATTGCTGTACATAATTTTTTTAAATATTAATATGTATGTAAATATTTTTTAATTACCATTTTATACAAATAATTTAATATAAATAATATTTGGAGAATAAACATATAAATAATATATATAATGAACAATTACAATCTCTCTATATTTTTATATTATAAATACTTTTTATAATAATTTGTGCCAAAGTTGGAAAACAAGTATAATAACAGTGTTGTGTATATTTGTATATTCTTAAAAAGTGATATATAATTTATACATATAATTAAATAAGTAGTTTAAAACATGTTTTGTGATTATATTATATAAAGTCACTTATATATTTTATTATATGTTGATAATATAAATATTGTGTACTTATTTACTATTGGATAATTGCATAGCTTGAACATTCATTTTACCTTAACCTATTTTTTTATATCTATATAAGTACATTTTTATTGCTATTCTTATATATAATCATTATTGAGAAAAAGCAACTATTGATTTATAATGCCAATTTCTAGGCAAATATAATAACACTTATGAGTTTTATTACCATTGTATATTAAAAGATATTATAATATATTATTATATATAATATTTTGTAACAACATTAATATTGAATAGTATAAAGCGTTAAAAAATAAGTGAAATTTATTGCCATTTTGAATAACACACCAATAAATGCTTTTTCTATAACCTCCATTAAATAATTACTTAAATTTAACAAATTTAAATGGCTTAAAAGTTATTTATAATTATTATTATTAGCAATATTTGCATTTATAATATTTTTACAATTTTTATTTTGTGGAAAATATTAAAAATTTATTTGTTTGCCCCTCTTTAATTAAAAGGACATTTTACTGTACTACTACATAATAAAGTGCATATTGTAAAACATAGTATATAAAAATATACCGTTATTTATTATTCGTATTAAAATAGGGCGAGATAATAAATATTAAGTAAAAAAAAATATCTGTAAAGCAACACCAAAATGTATAACTAGAATTAAATACATAAAATGTAAAAAAGCAAAATATTAAAATTTGATAAAAATTATTAAATATATATATATATTATAAATAAATGATTAAATGGGAAATATTGTTACATATAAACATGGCAAATTAAAAATAATAAAAAATAATTCGTTATGATTTATGTCCGTATATAAACGCATAATTGCATTTTATATTTCGTTGTATTAACATATATATGATGCATGTATATATGTAAGCAATTAAAAAAAAAAAAAAAAAATAATAAAATAAAAAACACAAAAAATACAAAAAAATAAAAAAAAAAAAAAAAAAAAAAAACATTTGATACATATATTTTGATACACACATAATAATAGTAACATTTTAAATAAGAGACAAAAGGAAAAATATTTGTTGAAAAAAATACATGGCTTATCATACAAAACTGTATTGGTAAGATAAACTGTGCATATTTTATTATAAAATTTGAATATCACAGAGGATGTGTTAATAATAATAGCAATAATATAATTTATAATAATATTATTATCGAATATTAAGCGTATCGAAAATGACAGGATATGACATGCCATCGTCATTAGACGAACTTTTAAGAAAAGATGAAATAAGGGAATCATCAAAACAAACTACTCCATATAATATAAGCAGAAATATTGTGTTATTTTTATATGTCTTGTTACTTGTATTAACAAATCGTTTGTTTTTTGGATGGCCAAATTTATCAAACTTATTATTTAGAGATGATGCATATATATGGAAATGCCCTAAAAATTCAAGTGGGGGATATGATAGAATTCCTGGTAAAAGATATGTATGTGAAGATCAAGATAAAGCAGTTCAAACAATTTTTATATTTGGATCATCTGGATATTTTGCATTTTCATTTTTCAATGGATTAATAGTTGATTACTTAGGTTCTCGACTTAGTATGCTATTAGGTCATATATTAAATTTGATTGGATGGATACTATTAGTTATGTCAGGAGAAAAATTTGATGCATATGTTGTAGGTGGAGTACTAATGGCCGCAAGTATTGATTTAGGATCATTTGCAACATTAAATGCATCGGGTTTATTTCCAGGAAATGAGAATTTAATAGTTAATATAATATCAGGTGCTGGATCGTTATCACCAGGAGTAATGACAATTTTAGATATAATTATAACACGATATAATTTTAATTTCAAAACCTTTATGTTATGTTATATGGGTATAAGTGTTGGCTTTTTCTTTATTTTATCAATATTCTTTTTCCCAAAATCTAGATATTATAGGCAATATGAGTTTGATAATTATTATAATGCAAAAGAATTTGTTTTAAGAGATCGTCTTGAAAATGGAAATTCCGATTCCCATAGCAACAAACAAATAATCAGTTATAAAAATACACCAAAAAAAAGTGAATTAATGAATATTAAAAGTAATAAAAATTGTGGATTTTTAAAGTCAAAATATTTCAGAGATTTATTAAATATACTTACGTGTAGCCATTTCTTATGTTTATGGATATATGGACCTTTAAATGCAATATATAATACATTTTATTATAGTGTTGTTGAAAATATATTATCAAAAGAGAAGAATGATTTGCTTGGATATATCTTACCATTTTCTGTAATTCCTTGTATTATATTAGGAAATTTATCAGATAAATTTGGTGTAATGATTATCATAATTTATGAATTAACATTTGCTTTATTTATGTATGGATTTAGTTTTTTTAAATCAAATGTTGCACACTGGATCTCAGTTATTTCAAATGTTTTATATTCAGCTTGTGCAAACGGACAGATATGGACATTTATATCATATACATTTAGTTCAAAATATCAATCAACATTAATTGGATTATTAAATTTTGTTTGTGGTGTTGTATCATTTGCTCGTATCTTATTACTTGACTGGGCCAAAAGTGTAAATTATGATTTTACTTATATTAATTTACTTATTATTGGATTTATTATTATTAATGCGATAATAGCAATTATCCTTGGTCTTATCATAAAATATAAAGGCGACAAAGTCAAGTATGGAGATGAAGATTTGGATTCATAAAAATAGCAACCAGAAAATGAATATGCTATTTTATTTATTAGATCTTTGCTTTTATTCTCACATTTGTATAATTAAACACGTGATATTATGTGACGTGATTTTGATTTATATGTTATAATAAAATATATTCGAAGTTAAATATTAATTTTTGAATTTGACTAAAATATTACGTGTATGTTACAGCGCGATTTGTTATGAATATTTTACGTGTGCATATTTAATTCCGTGTGCACGTATTTATTTTTAGATATGTTTATGTTTATATGCATATATTTATCTCTATTTACATATTAATTTTTTTATAGGTTGATATGTTTATGTTTATGTAGTGCTGTTTAATATTTTTATTAATATTATACAATGTGCAGATTCTTTTAATTTTTTTTTATTACATCTATTTATTGCAACCGAAAAAATAAATAGCTAACGAATTCATTAAATTTGCATAACGTTGGCTATTGGAAAATTCGCCATATGGTTTTATCCTCACAAGGGAATTACTATACAATCATAAAGGATGTAAACTGTTTTGAAATAAATAAAAAATGAAAATATGCAACGTTGAAAATGGTAGGGAAATGGAAAGCATATTCTTTTATGCTACCATTTAATAGGAATATTTTTTATCCTATTTAAGTTTATTGCATTTGCAGAAGTTAAGGTTCAACTATGATTAATATAGTCAATTACTGCTTCTCGAACTTTATGAAGAATTTCGTTCATTTGTTTTATCGTTTCTGCTTCTGCATATATTCGAATTAAATTTTCAGTTCCTGAGGGTCTAATAAAACATCTTCCATATTTTATATCTATTTCTTTTACAATTTCATCAATTTTATTTTGTAAACCTTTGGGTTCTATCAAGTATAATTCATGTTGTGGATGTGGTATAATCTTGTTTAATATGCATCTAGGACATTCTATATTTATATATAATGAAGGAATAGGAGTATAAAATAGATTCCATTCGTTTATGCTTAAATTTAGAAAAGTTAAAGATAATTCAATAGCTATAAAATCAACTATAGCATCTCCCGTTGTTTGATTAAAAAAAAGTAAATATTTTTTTAATGCAATAAAATATGGATCTTTTTGAATATCCCATTGTTTTGCCCATGCATCTAAATTCGATGAATCCGCATATATAGAACCATGTCCATTCGATTCAAATAATATACCTATGGAAGATTTTCGAGCTATATAATCAAGATTTTTCATACCAGTTTTTGTGCATATTATATTAATATTAATATAATTAAAAATAGGGATCTCTGTACTTATATTTTTTATTACATTATTTATATAATGTATAAAGGCAAAATTTACATATGCAGTGTGTATAATATTTATATCAATTTTTTTCATTTCTTCATTTTGTTTTTCTGTTTTTATACATATGTTAGATAATATTTTTATTATACATTTAAACAATAAGCAAACTATTTTCGGTCCATCTAAAATTTCAATTTCATTTTCGAAATTATCATATTTAGAAAAAAAATAAATTATTCTATCTGCATCACCATCAAATGCACAGCATTTTGAATTACTACAATAATTGATTGGCATATTTGATGGAACTTTTCTTTTATTATAAACATATTCTGCACCACATTCAAAATTTAGGACATCATTATCATTTTGTAACGAATTAAATTTCCATATTTTTTTTTTTAAAATTGTAAATACATCATTAAACAGGTCGATTTTTAAACTTGTAATACCATTTGAACAATCTGTAAATATAATTTCTTCTTTACAATTTTTTATTAAAATGTTATCATAAATATTGTTTATATAATTATACAAATTATTAAATAAATAAATAAAATAATCAAAATAAAACTGATCACTATTATAAGCTAAAATGTTTGAATCACTTCTACCATTTGTATCATCAATTTCGATGTTGTATCGTTCAGATAAATTGAAATAAAGATCCTTAACATTTTTCAGCTCTTTTAAATTGTATGAAGTAAGGTAATCTAGATCTGTTTTCATTTTACAAACTTTATTTTTCGTTAGTTGAGAAAAAATATTATGAATCAAATCATTTTCAAATTCGGAATTAAAAATATAGACAAGGGAATGCATAGATGGTGTTGTTATATAACACATATTATTTATACATCTTGAAATATTTAAAGAGTTCAATGAATTTATAATTATATTGTTTAGGTGCGGTCCACTATTACGTGTGTCAAAACCTATGCATATATTTGCTTTAAACAATTGATTATATATATTCGAGTAATATATAATATGATCTAGCTTTTTTATTTGATTATATATTTTATCATCGTAAAGATTAATTTGAATTTCTTTTAAAAATATATGAACAATCATATCAATTATATTATTAATAACATCTTCAATTTTACAATTATTATGTTTATTCTCTTTTATATATTTCAAATGTTTATTAGAAAGTTCAGTTAAATAATTTTCATATATTTCATTTATTTGTCTTCCGTTTTTATCAACAATTTTTATACCATTTTCATCAGCTGGGTTATGAGATGCAGTGATAATAATTCCTACGTTCATCCATTTAATTTTATTTTTATTTACAATATCAATAATGTTATCTATTCCAGATTCTGATTCAAGAAGGTTGTATTTTTTTGCTAACTCATAATTATACTTAATAAATAGTAGTCCTAATATGATTCCACTTTTATTTAAAACATTAATTAAATCGCATCTCTTATTTTTATATTTACCTCTAAACCCACTATTACCATAAAACACTTCAACAGTTGATTCAAATTGGACACTGTTCTCTACTACATAATTTGGAATGCATTCTTCAATACATGTATATATTTTTTTATAAAATTCGCTCTTGTTATGCATTTCCATTTTATTATTTTCAGACCCTCTATTTGCAAAGTTAAAATAAAATTCTCTTGCTTAGTATCACTATTCTCTTACATTCAAGCATCACTATTCTCTTACTTTCGAGCATCACTGATATTTTTATTATATACCCTATACACGTGTGTATAATATATTACCTGTATGTGCTATCTATGCTCAGTTCGATTCACAAAAATTTTATCCCTTTCAATGGTATAAATAAAAAACAAAAATGCAAATAAAGAAAAAAATATTTTAGATTATATCTTTAACTTATATACATAGAATATATTATTTATTTTTTTTTTGAACAATTATATTAAATGGAGTATGCAAAGTTTGTTATCCATTTTGGAATTACAAAATATATTTTTACATTTCTAAAAATGTAAGTTATGTGTATTTTGTTAATTTTTATTACCCTTTAAAAAAGTAGCGAACTAGTGAGCATGACTAGCTAATAACACCCTGACTCTATACACCTATTTCGAACTACACACATGCATATGCACATTATATGGTTACGTGCGCCCACTGTATGAGGGAATGATATAACCTTTTACCAGAACAAAACATGTATATGATTTAAATTGGGTTAAAGAAAATTGTATACCATTTTCAATCCTAGTAATTTTCATTTAGGAGGGAGGGCACCGTTGCTTAGAAAAGGGAATATGCATAAGCATATATATAAACATATTAACATTATTTTTAGGGTCGTGCCTATAAAAAAGGATACGCATAACGCAGCTAATAGGCCCCCTTTTCTTTATATACACCTTTTTATTAAAAAAAATAAATTATAATAATTATGTTATCAGTTTTTATTAATTATTATGCAACATGATATTTCAAAAACGTTTCCCATTGTTCAAAATGTAAAGAAAAAAAAAATCAGTTAAAAATAAAATTTCATTAAGTGTGCATACAGCTTTTATATTCGTATATATTTGATGTAATAGTTTTCAATTCTCAATTTGAGAAAGGAAAAATTGTTAACACTAAAATTGTAGTACTAATTATATATACATAAACAATGAAAATAATATAGCCATTGTTTTATTATATAATTTTATGTTCCTTGTATTTTCCGGATTGTAATTTGTATTGAGCAAGCCAGTTTTGTCCTGATTTATCTTCGTATTTTTCTTATCATATTTTATGGCTTGCTTTCCTAGTACCATTATCAAAATGGCATACTGTTGTTATAACTATATAATGCATGCCAAGTGAGCTTGTACATGATTTAATTCTATTTCCTATGGATTGGTATATCCTTTTTTATTTTTTAACTGGCTTTACTTTTTTTTTTGTGGGTAGTAAATTCTTTTAAGAGTTGGTAATAAAGAGCTCTCAATTCTTTCGGCTTTAGTACGATCATTAAAAACCATAGTATATAAACATTTTTTTGTTCTTAACTTTAATTTTGTTATTATTTTATTTTTCTTTGTTTTATTTTTCTTCTTTACAATAATAACAGCAGTGGTATCAGGTTTTTTGCTTATCTTCAAAAATTTACGAATATCGTGAATTTGTTTTGGCATTTTGTACAAATTTATTTGGAAATATAATTAATCTTAATTTGGAAATATAATTAAATTTAATTTGGATTAATTTAACCTAAATAAGGATTACTATATATATTTTTATTATTATATAAAATAATAAAATTTGCAATTTATATTTATAAATTTTTTAAGAAAAAATATATTTAAAATATTATTGGAAAATGTATTATTGTTATTTATTTATACTAATAAATATTAAAGCATAAAATTGAGAATTTTTTTTTTCACCTATCTGCAGCTCATATCGTTCCATATAATATACTTATAAGTCAAGCCGATATTATATTATATAATAATAATAATATGTTATATTATGATATGTAAAATATGCATAGTATATTACAATGTTAATATATATAACTGGTGGGCGTATATATTTGAAAATTGATATGGAAAAATAAACCTGTGCATGCTTAAGTAAGTATACTAATTTGGGGCCGCCGCTATAATATATTATTTATATTTTTTTGGGTATGCTTGATATATTATAAGAAAAAATTGTGCTAGCGAATAGGCATATGTACAATATAAATAATAATATATGCAAAAGGAATACTACTATTTGTGGTGAGTAATATATATAATAATGAGCGATCCGCTTTCTTTTTTTTTTCGTAATTCTTTATAAGCTGTATGTAACATAATATATATAAAAAAAATATATAATAATGAATATGTATTAATTATTATAATATAGTCCCTTAAAATATAAAAGCTACGTTAAGAATTATATATAAGGGGGGTCCCCTTTTTCCACTACAAGCTATATAGCGTAAAAAAAAATATATGACCAATCTATAAATTAAAAAGAAAAACAAATAAAGTGAATTTTAAAGTGTATCGTATTTTTCTTTCTTTTTTTCAAATAAATATATTTAATTTTAATTTAAATTTATATTTAATTTTTATTTTTATTTATTTTTTATAAACATAATTTATTTTATTTTTTTTTCCATTTTTGGAAATTTTATCCTTTTTAAATTCAAGCATTTAATTTATGGTAAGAGAATAAAAAATAAAAAATTTGAATTTATCAACTTTCATGTTATATCTGTTTTTTGAATAAACCATGTTACATTATATTTTATGTAATATATTTGTTCTTTGTTGTGTATAGATTGTATATAGTATATATTACGCAAGCATATATACATATACAAGTCATACCAACATATATATCCCCATACATATATCCATATAAGCAACTCTGTAGACATATACACTTGCATACTTCCTTTATTACATATATTTTTTTGCCAATATTTATTCTTCATAATAATATTTATTTATATAATGTTTGTATCAGAATTGTTAAGTGTTGTGACACAACATTTATCCTCTCTGTTCATACAAAAAGTTAATAAAATTTATTTCCCACCTGCTCATATTTGTTTAACAAGCATACTAATTATTTTAAATTTATGTTTACATATTTATATATTTTTTTGGCGAAAAAAATACTTAATAAGAAATTTATTTTA